>NW_027492588.1:0-438754 GCF_021521415.1 Bidens hawaiensis
GGAACTATTTCACTAACAATTTAAAGCAATAACCATCCACAAACAAACAGACATTAAACAGTCATACCAAACATTCAACACCAAAAACCCTCTAATTATAATTCCCAGACATCAAAACCCTCCCGATCTCAAAACTGACAAATGCATCAACCGTGGCATACTGGACCTGCTCCGGAGAAAGAAACTCATCATCCCACCTGCTTATAGTAACACGCTTCGGCTTACTCATCTGCGTCCCAAGCACACTCCTCGCCAGCTGCTGCAACCCAACATTCATATACCCCCAGTCCCAGTACACATTGGCAGCCACCGTCCTCAAATCCAATATTATAATCCCTCGTGAGTTTCGCAACATCATCTCCGATCCCAACCCCCACAAACCTGTAACCCGGGTTACCAAGAAAGTTAACCAGCGACTGCGTGATCGCGGGAGAATTAAGTATTTGAAAAACAAGGCAAAGGTGACCCACGCATAGTTGAATGGTGGCGACCGGGTTTACGATGTTGAGACGACAGCGGTGGATGTATTCTATTCTGGAGATCCAGTTGTCGACGAAGGATGGTGTGTCGGTGACTAGGGTTTCGATGGTGTCATTGAAGAAGGTGACTTGGAAGACGTCGTGGTGGTTGTTGGGGTGTTGGTGAACGAACTGGCTGATGGATGTAGACATTGTTATTAGGGTTCTGGATGAGGAGAAATTAACAAACCGGTTAGGTTATATGTAGATATATGATTTTCTTTGCGGATATATTGCAAATTGTTTTGCTCTCGGTTTTCCTTTTATTTTCTTTTTTATTACTTTTTTCTAGGTTGACTTACTTGAAATCTTTAGTAAGAAAAAGATTCAAGATTTGAAGAAAAGGCTTCATTGTGGCAAGGTGAGGGGTTATCTTATTGAGTCAGAATGTTCTAAAAATTGGTCATACTTATTAGCAGGGATGTCGTTACTCATACACCACTCTTATATGTCTATACCGCTCGTATAGACATATACGGTCGTATAAGCTACGCATTACTAACAAGGAGGACAAAAAAACAGTTTTTTTCAACCTATATGACTGTATTAGGGATGAGCATTTGGTATTTGGTACCGGTACCGTCGGTACCAAAGTTTTGAGTTTCGGGATCGGTACGGTACCGATACGGTACCGGTACGGTACGGTATCGGTATTTCCCGAACTTTTGCCTACAATACCGGTATCATCCCGGTACCGGTACCGAACCAAATATTTTGGTACCGGTACCAGTACCAAGATTTGGCGATTTTCAGGATCGGTATTTGTGGTACTGGTACCGAGCTCATCCCTAGACTGTATAGATCTATACGAGCCGTATAGGTCTTGAATGGCTCGTATTGCTAGCTGACACACCATAAAACCTATACGGTCATGTAGGGCTATACGACCATATAGAAGACTTTTGTCAAATGTTTGGGGTGCACTTTTATTTTTATATATGTGGACCAAATGTTTATCAGTATGTTTTAGCTAAATGTTTTCTTGTTTGATTACTCATTGATTGATTATTGTGTATAAAATATTATAAAATGTAGCATAATATAATCTTAAACGAATGTTCTCGGGTATAACTTCAAATTATTTAGCCGAGTATGTTATGAAAATGTTATTAGACAATTTATTCTATTCTAAAATATCATTTTAGCCAAGTATTTTATGTACTCAATACATTAAAATGTAAGATATTAACGTATTAATATTTTAAAATTAAGTCCAAAAAATTGTCTATACGTCCGTATAGGTCTATACGGCCATATTATAGCGTATTAATATTTACAATTGTGTCCAAAAACTTGTCTATACGCCCATATAGGGCTATACGAGACACTACAAACAATGACCGAAAAACTCCGACACAAACTGACATGATTCAGGTGCTATACGATCGTATAGCCCTATACGAACCGTATAGAAAAAAATATGGTGTATGAGGATCCCAAGTAGTGTTGGAAATCTTAAGCCTATTAGAATTAAAGAAATAGTAGCATTCATCTAAACTGAAGCTTCAACTTTTCACAAAACTGGCCCAAAATAATGTACATATCCACTCCACGAGATTACAACTACTATTTAGAAAATATATATGTAAAATCAAAGACGATACAAATTGAACAACTAGTACTATATTACCAAAAAGTGCTAGATCGGATATTATTTTGTATATTAAACGGAATATTTTGGATTTATTGGTAAATATAATTTCCTTACCTTAGTTATAGGATGATAGTTTCTTAGAGCTCTCCCGTACACGATAAGACACGAACATGAAATGTGTATACCTATACACGAAACAAAAATTTATCGTGCACATGTATCCTAAACACGAATACGAACCTGCTACTACCTGGTATACACGATAAACACAATAATACACGATAAGAGCTGTTTAGAAACACATATTTGACAAGTAGATAGATTACTGACTTACTAAGTATGGATAACGATGAGGCAGCAAGCTGTGACGACCGGAGGAGGCACCAGCGGCTGCGGGGCCGGAGTTCAAAGGTGGTGCTGATGGCCAGAGAGGGAATGTCGTGAGTGGTGACGGCTGAGAAACAGAGAGAGAATGCTTTAGTAATTTAGAGTTTAGGATTATAACTTATTGTTGGGTTTTGACATGCCTTAAAAATATTTTATTTAGCAACGGAAGCATATTTAAGCATGTTCGGTTTTAAGACTTTAAAATCTAAACCCATGAATAAGAATCCATAGTATAATGCATCTTGAAACTTAAAGTATAACCATAGGGTGTTTATAGAAACAACCTTAACAAGAAGATGGAAGGATGAAAATATTCTAACTTAATACTCTCCAATTAGTGACACACCAAGCAATTTTTGATTCCAAGATGCAAGTCTTAAACCCTTTGAATATATCAAGAACAATAAGTACACGAACTTTCTTAGAGTGCTTGCCTTTACTCTATCTTACTTAGCTTTCTTGATAGAAAAACTCACGGGTATATTGAAGTGATGAAAAAAAATCTCATTTGATATGTACCACATATATAGAATCTTTTAAAGTAGCATAGCATGCATATGTATATGTGATCAAGCTACATTTAATTCTTGCATGCAACTAGAGACTTTCAATAGTCAAACAACAAAAGTAGCTTTGTATCATTTCCATTTTTCACCACTTGGAACCCGATTTTAAATCAAGAATCAAGACAGAAGAGTTTTGTAGTTTAGTGACACTAAGATCAAGGTAGTTTCATTTAGTTACCATCTAACTACCTGGTTACTTATTAATTGCTTATATCTTTAATTAATCTTATAAACTAAGATTAACTAATGTAATCAAGTGCATTAATAAATGTCACGAACAACATTTATATAATTTAAATCAATCTATCTAATCTAATAAAAGAATACATCCTTTTGGCACTTGTCACTCTCTCAATTATCCTCATCTTTTTTCTGCCCATTTCTAAAATATGGTTTTTTCTCCGAATCCTGTCTGGGTTATTGCTCAACCAATATTTTGTTTCGGATCAATGTTTTCTATAACCCGCTTTGTTGTTCTTTCATTCATCAAAATGGTAACCCTAGATCAAACGTTTCCACACCAGAAGTGAAGAACTCTAGCGCCCTACTACTCCATTTATCGCAGACAGCCCACATCATCATCATCATCCATATTCATCCAACATTCGATTCATCTTGCTTGGATTCATCTGAATCCGGTACATCTTTTTAGTTTCTACTTATGTGTGCTAAATCAATTGCATAAATGTCTTATTAGTTCTTCGAAATCAGAAGTATTGAATTGATTTGCACTTTTATGAATGCCTATTTGCTTAGCATATAAAGTATACATTATTAAGTACCTTTACAATTCCTTCCTTTAGATCCATCAATTTTCATGTTTTATCAACGTGCAATTGCTAATTTTTGCCCTCTTCAATCATGTGAAAAGTTTCTTTTTCATTGATATCGTTTTATGCGTTATAATTTTCAGTCCAATGTTTAGTTTAATTTGATTATTTAGACGCTAATTATTTGCTATTACATGAAAATTGCTATGTTTATTGTCTCTGATTTTAATCAACTTTTATTATTTAATTTCTTTAGGTTTTATTAGGTTATTGATTAGGTAAAGTTTTATCATCATTATCATTCAAGCCATATGTGACTCAATTTGGTTTAGTTACTACTCTACTGATTTGATGAATCTTTTATTGAATAATCTATGTGCCATGTCACTTAATAATGCATAGGAAAAAAAAAGAAATACTAAAATGTATGATGTACCACTTGCTAATGGTACTCAGGTAATTAGTTTAACTGAAAATTCATATATGATTTAAAGAATTATGAAAATTCATATACGATTTATTGAATCGTACAAATTATTAGGTTTGTATGTTTACAAAAATCCCAATTGGTTTACTTTTCCAGGCAAGAGAATAGGCTATGATGGAAAAGCATTGAGTTTGATCTAATAAAGCAACATAGATATTTTTGTCCTTGGCAAACGAATCTTTCTGATCTAGAACGCCAAAAAGAGTTTGTATATTCATATGAAACAACCCAAGATCTATCTTCAATTGTTGAGGTGACTTTAAGGTCTTTAAGGAAATAAGAAGCAAATTTTATTAGCATAACAGGGTCCACACTTACATTTAAGGTACTTTACACTTTTCAAGTTTAAATTATTATTTTTTTAGAAATTTTAAGCTGTCGAAGTTCTATTGTAGGTTGTAACATTATAGTTATTAAATTATTAATTGTTTAGAATTATTCAATTAATTAATTGATTTGGTAGTTGACTTATGCAGTGGTTTGGTGATGCTGGAAGCTTATAAAGACACTTTTCTCATTTGCAAGCAAATTGGCACAGGTAATCGTGTATGTTGATGAGGTGAGTTAGTTTTAATGTTGAAAACATTATGAACCTTAATATTTTCAAAAGAAATTAAGATGCTATGATTTTTATACTTTTAGATTTTTTTTTCAACTACCGTTATTCAAAATTCAGTTAAATCTTTGTTGAATATTTAAACAGGCTGACAGTTTACTGGATGCGCATGGTGGTGGATTCGAACATGAAGCTATAAGATGAATGAGAAATGAGTTTATGTCAGCATGGGATGGATTGAGGCCAAAAGATAGTCAAATGATTCTCATTCTTGGTGCAACAAACCAACCTTTTGATCTTGATGATGCCGTGATGCGACGGTAGCCACGAAGGCAAGATAGTTTTAAAGATTGATTTGTATTTTATAATGGGTAAATTGCATGTAAAAGAAATATATTTCGGGTTAATTTCTACTTAGTGAACATGCTTTCAAAACCAACATTTTAAGAGCTTGCGTTTTAAGTTCACAATCATACCAGGGCCTTATTTGCTATAGTTGACGCTTTATTTGATAGTCATGAACTTATGATGTGTGGTCTGCAAACTGCAACTAAGTAACAAAAGCTTCAAATTAATTTGACTTGATTCTTTTTGCAGTATTCTTTTCTAACATGCTAATTCACTTTACAGTAATTTTTAAAATTTGATTCAATTTTATGAATAACTAGGTATGGTTCATATACAATTAAAAGACTAGTGATGCTAATATCCCATTCCTCTTTTGGAGTCAACTGTGTCAATTTAAAGCTAATGGTTGCTATAGTGTAGAAAATTTATAAGACATGAGTTTAGATTAATGTTTATCTTCATCATTCTTATGATAATATAGTGTAAAATGTAATTTCAGTTATAAGAAGAGTATAAGTTAATATATTGTATTTTTTTTAAATGAAGTTCAATGTATTTTTTTGTTATGATATGTAATTAATGATACAGGTACAGCCAATAAATTAATATGTTGTATTTTTAAATGAAATTCCATGTATTTTTTTTATTATAAATGTAATGAATGATGCAGGTACAACCCAAAGGAAAGGGAAACAATGACTGATGCTTGAACGACGGGGAGCAATGGTCAAAATTGTTTGTATGGAATTCAAATATGGTTTAAAAGACAAATTTAAATTGAGTTTTATTTCTTATGATGTTTATCTTGCCATGATATTCTAAAGATATGCTTTTGTAGAAAACTGATCTTATTGTTGGTATTAAAGACAGTTTGTAAATATGTGAGTAACTTCATTTCCTATAATTTTAATGTAAAATGTGAGTCTATTAATGATATATGATACTTTTGTTACGTATTCTATTTCATTTAATTATATGCTACATTTTAATTAGCTACCCGTGTATTAAACAGGTATCAAACTAGTTACATATAAACTGTTACATGTTTATTATAATATGCATTATGCTTTATTTAGTAACATAAGCATAGTCATAATAATAATACTTGGTGATTTAAATTATAATATCATTATGTGTCTAATGATGACTATCTTGACAAACTAATAGGGTTATACATCTCAAACCGAGTTTGAAGATGCATGTGAAATGTTTGCTTGATGTGTGACCTATTGGGATATACATCAATGATAACGATGATATACGTTGTCTTAGGCATCTAGTTTCAAAACTTATATATATATATATATATATATATATATATAGAACAAGTATAAAATAAAAACCACTTGAGTTGTGAAAACTCTAGAAACCTATTCTCAACCACATGTTTTTAATTAATGTTTAAATCTTGTTGTTCATAATTAAAGTGAATAAAAAATGTAAATATAAATATAACATTTTCTCTCTCCTGAAAACATATATAAAAATGTTAAAAAATAGAAAAGCATTTTTTTTATGTTTCGATATTTTGTATTAAATGTTACAACATATATTACATGTAACAAAAAAAAAAGATGTTACATAGGGTTTTCGCGGGTATTCATAACTCAAGTGGGTTTTCATTTTAACCTTACCATATATATATATATATATAGGGTTAAAATAAAAAGAAGTAGTTTTCTAAGAATGCTAGGAATAAATCATAGCCACTGAATCATGTCAATCAATGTTTGAGATTTAAAATTACCAAAAACCGACATAGTTTTCTAGAATTACTTTTTCACCATTATAACCGATATAGTTTTCTATAATTATTCTTTCAACATAGGTTTTAATGCCAAATGTCAAAAATCTATTGGTTCTTATCATTCTTAGGAAACTCCTTATTCTTATTTGAACCTTTATATATATATATATATATATATATATATATATATATATATATATATATATATGGAGAGGATCAAGAGAAAACTCACATTTAGGAAGAAAACTTAAAAACTCCTAAAGAATTATTTTTAATTAAATATAAAAAAATATTTTCAAATTTCCGTTTTTGTCATTATTCTTATATTTTGGTCCCCTTCACTCGAAAAAAATAAAAAAATTAAAAAAAACCCGCTCTAATGCACATACGTATTACTTTGCGAAACCGTTGTATTACACATGTGTATTACTATGTATTTTAAGTTCAATAATGTTTAGTTGTATATATTCAATATTTGTGTATTGTATATGTGTAGTAGTGTTGTATTATGTGGAAAAAAAATAATAATAAAATAAAAGTCGATGTTGTGCACATGTGCGTTAATGTTGTATTACACATATGTACTAATGCGTAATCGATGTGCGTATTAGTCTTATATTGCATATATACAATAGTGTGTATCAAATATGTGCAATAGTGTTGTATACTATGCAATACAAATACTTTTGCATACATGCAATGCACACCATTACACATGTGAACTACACCGACGAGTTTACCGACAAGGTTTTCTTTTTTTTTTTGGAACCAATAACAAATATAAGAATAATGGAAAAAACAGAAACTTCAAAAAAAATTAAAAAAAAAAGTTAAAAATAGTTTTTAGGTGTTTTTAGGAGTTTTTAACTTTTTTCTTTAAGATGAGTTTTCACTTGATCGCACCCCTATATATATATATATATATATATAAGGTTAGGTTAGAATAAAAACTCACTTGAGTTGTGAAAACTCTAGAAACTCATTCTCAACCACATATTTTTCATTAAAGATTAAATCTTGTGGTCCACAATTAAAGTTGATAAAAAATGTTAAAGTTAATTTACACTTTCTCTCACATGAAAACATAAATAAAAATTAGTAAAAAAATATAAAAAAAATAGCAAAACATTTTTTTATGTTTTCGATATGTTGTATTAAATGTAACAACATATATTACATGTAACAAAAAAAAAACAAAAAAAAAATGATGTTACATAGGGTTTTCACAACTCAAGTGGGTTTTCGTTTTATACTTTGCCTATATATATATATATATATATAGAAAAGGGCTCAAATAAGAATAAGAAGTTTCTTATGAATGATAAGAACCAATAGATTTTTTACATGTGGCATTATAACCTATGGTGAAAGAATAATTCTAGGAAACTACGTTTGTTATAAAGGTGATAAAGTAATTATAGGAAACTGTGTCGGTTTTTGTTAATTTTAAATCTCAACCATTGATTAACATGATCCAATGGCTATGATTTATTCTTACCATTCCTAGAAAACTACTTATTTTTATTTTTACCCTCCCCTATAAATATATATGTAGATCTATCTATCCATAATCTATAATATATATAAACGAAACCCAAAAATCCTATGTGTCGCGATGTGGTCACTCCCCCCTTTTATGAAAGCCACCAGATTTCTTGATTTTTGAATGGAGGCCTCTCATTGATTTAACCCAAATTCATGGGTACGGGTCTTACCAAAACCAGATGACTCTTAAACGGGTTATAACATCTCATTAAATTAAAAATTAATCTTACCAATTATATGATATGAAAATCCTACAAAATAGGAATATACTAAAATTTAATATCCAATTTAAAAAGAAAAATATATTATTTATAATTAATAAACAATTTTATAGTAAAAAACATAAGCGGGTCATGGGTCACCAAATCCAGATAGCTTTTAAACGGGTTATAACATATCATTTATTTATGAAACCCTTTCATCATCAAATGTTAAGTATATTATTAATTTTCTTACAATAAAGAAAATTAAAATCCAAAAAATAAATATTAAAAAATGAAAAATGAAAAACAACCATTCTCTCAAGCCATCAGATTACTTTATTTGTAAATGAAGGCTTCTCACACATTTGACCCGAATTTACTGGTAAAGGTCTCAACAAACCCAGATAGCTCTTAAACGGGTTATAACATCTCATTATATTAAAAAATAATTTCATCAAATATTTGATATGAAAATCTTATAAAATAGGAATATACTAAAAATTAATATCCTATTTTATTTTAAAAAAAGATATTATTTATAATTAAGAAACAATTTTATAATAAAGAAAATAAACGGGTAATGGGTATCACCAACCCAGATAGCTTTTAAACCAGATTATAACATATCATTTATTTGTGAAACCATTTCATCATCAAACCTCAAGTATATTAATTATTAACTTTCTTAAAATAAATAAAATTGAAATCTAAATATAAATATATAAATATTAAAAACAAATAATGTAAAACAACCCCCGTAATACGTGGGATAAAATCTAGTATATATAATTGGGTGGGATCAAAAGAAAATTCACATTTAGAGAGAAAACTTAAAAACTCCTAAAGAATTAATTTTAATTAAAAGTAAAAAAATATTTTTAAAATTCTGGTTTTGACATTATTCTTATATTTTCTTACAATTCACTCGAAAAAATAAAAGAAATTAAAAACCCACTTTAATGCACATACGTATTACTGTGCGATACCGTTGTATTACACATGTATTTTTAAATTCAATAGTGTTTAATTGCATATATTCAATATTTGTGTATTGTATATATGTAGTAGTGTTGTATTATATTGAAAAAATAATAATAAAATAAAAGTCAATTTAGTGCACATGTGCTTTAATACTATATTACACATACGTACTAATGCGTATTCGATGTGCGTATTAGTCTTATATTGCATATATACAATAGTGTGTATCAAATATATGCAATAGTGTTGTATTCTATGCAATACAACACTTTTGCATATATGCAATGCACACTGTTACACATGTGCACTACACCGACGAGATTACCTACAAGTTTTTTTTTTTGAACCAATAAAACATATTAGAATAATGGAAAAAAAAGAAACTTAAAAAAATATATATATAAAAAAGTTAAAAATAACTTTTTAGGAGTTTTTAAGTTTTCTCTTTAAGAGGAGTTTTTACTTGATCCCACCCTTATATATACATATATATATATATACATATATATATATATACATATATATATATATATATATATATATATGTATATATATAGAGGTAAAACATCCATTACAATAATCTCTTATCGTACATTACGTATGCGACACCCTTACACCCTTGATTTCAAAAAATATATGATGGCAATATTGTAAATTCTTTCAATTTGTTTTCATCCCAATTAATGTTTACGATCATTCAACCATCGTCACTAACTCCATTGCAGTCTTCACTTCAATTGAACTGAAAATTTGAAAATTGATTTCAACTGATAGAAGTCTAAATACGTTCCAGATTTGTTCATATGATGAAATCAATGGTCGATTGATGATTTCTTGATGATTACAAGATTATATGAAGTGGTCTGCGTTCAATTTCATGTTACACATAGTTTAATTTCAGATCTATGCCTCTGAACGTTTAAAGGTTTGTGCAGAACGTTTAATTTCATATATGAGCTCTGATTAGGGTTCTGAACTTCTAAACAGAAGTTCTAAACAGAACTTCTAAACTTTTTTGTTATGAACTTCTAAACTTGAACGTTTAAAGGTGTCGTTTTTGGTCATAACGTTTAACTTGAATGTTTAAATGTGTTCGTTTTTTGTCAGAACGTTTAACTTGAACATTTAAATGTGTTCATTTTTTGTCAGAACATTTTAGTGTCTTTAGTTTTGTTCAGAATTAACGTTAAAACGTGATATTTTGAACCATAATCAGAGCTCAATTATGTATAGTATTCTGCAATTTCATAATCGATTGATGAATCTAAATCCTTCTACATATCAATTTGATTGATTAAATCATCATTTTTTGATCAATTTTGAAGATTCTTGATGTTCAACGACGTTTCATTTTGATTTTGGTTTTT
This sequence comes from Bidens hawaiensis, assembly GCF_021521415.1. Lineage (NCBI taxonomy): Eukaryota > Viridiplantae > Streptophyta > Magnoliopsida > Asterales > Asteraceae > Bidens > Bidens hawaiensis. The sequence goes on from NW_027492588.1 coordinate 11,070, forward strand.
GACTTTAGAGATTTCATACTTTAAGCTCTGATTAGGGTTTAGAAATTGGATTAGTTAGAGCGATGAGTTCAAGATTTGGATCAGAATGTATTTGTAATCGACGAATGTGATCATGAACTAGTTTGGGTTATCTACGAAACTGCCACCGCGCGTTTTTTAATCCAATGCTCTGAAAGGTCGCGTATGTAATGTACGATAAGATATTATTATACAATAACCCACCCATACACACACACACACACACACACACACATATTTAATTATACAAATCTAACTAGGTACTTAACAGGTAAACATGTATTATACATGTTTATACACGAAAATTAATAGGTAAATTCCCGTCTACCTGTTTAGTACACGAAACCCGTTAAGGCCTTACCTGTTACCTATTAAAGTCGTGTAGGTACGTGTCGTGTATAAATTGTCAGCCCTATAGTTTCTTATTGTAATCCCATTTAATTGTATCCTTATATAATCTTCCATGTAAATGTCATTCACAAGATATCAGAGCTTCAGTTTTATGCTTAACGCTAGCCGTCATCTCTGTTCTCTAGCATTGATCACAATAGCCTTACTGTCGACCACATAATTCTCTTTAAAGTTTGAGACAAACTTGAAACTAAAAATAGTCATGCCAAACCTCTTCATCACATACATACCATCACCGACGTCCAACGAAAAATAAGATTTCTACATGGTGTCAAAATTTATTATTTATCATGGGTTAAGCTATTAACCATATTAGTGGTAGAAGGATACGTCATTAACCATATCGATGGTACAAGGATACGATGTCACAAACCATATTGATAGTACCAGGGCATTGACTAAAAGCGATCTTCAATACGCTTTATGGTATGAGATGAACACAATTGAACTACAATGGATCACCAAACATTGCCGGACAACCTTCTTGTACATGTCTTATACAGTGACTCCGCTACTTTTGAGGACTGGTCTCAAATGAATTCTATTTTCCTCAACAATAAGGGTACAAGAGCATCTGCCCTTGAGCATGAGTTGAATGGTATGCCGTTCACAAAGCCTATTGTCAAATGCTTAAGGACCTTGGAGATCAACTCATCGACGTAGATTGTCTTGTTAGTGACCAAAGACTTGTATTACAACTCATTCTAGTCTTACTCGTTCAATACAATGCGGTTGGGGCTTACATCAATCAATGCCTTCCTTCTTAGGAGTCAACCTGTAGTATGCTCCAACTAGAACATCAATGTGTGATAACCCACAAAATTTCAAGTCAATATTCGTGTATTCATTAATAAAAATTAAATCACCAATATTTATCATAAGCATTTTAATACGCACGCATAATAATTTCATAATTTAGTAGTGAATATGCACCTTTCATGCATGTCACGTACAATAGGCAATTATAGGGAATTACCTCCACACAAGATGATTGGCGATACAATATTTTAGATATTAAAATAATACTTTTATATTTTATTGGAAGAATATATCATACACTATATTTATATTTATATATACATATATGTATATAAAAACAAGTTTGAATCGTGCTCGAAATGTGGTGATACTTTACAATTAGTGAACAAACTTGCGTAAATGATCCAACATTACGACTAAATATAAGACTAAATGTAACCTTAAGTTTGTTAATCTCTTAATAATTCTACTCCAAATATATGAGATTACAACCACTTATTGTTAGGGGTCATTTTCTCCCTAGCGTGATCCTGAAGATGATCCTGATAATTCGGATTCCCAGCCAGCTGCAGGATCCTGAGCTAACCGGCAATGTTTATTTTACTTATGATACTTGCAGGTTACACAAGGGAATAACAGCCAATAACGGCTAGCTGACTATTTCTACCTTAAAGTTCGGAGGAGCAACTAAAAATGCACGTGGGATGAAGACTAAGTCGTTATATGCTAAAGGCGGCTAGGTTCCCTGAAAAATAGGAATATTAGTTATTTTCTCTTTATATAAAAGGAGGCTGATTGAGAATGTTTTAGACAGAAGATATTCTGCACTCACTACACTATATTTGTACTTAGCCTTCGCTCTCAAACAGTTCTCGAGCTGTAACAACTTTTTACATTAATCAATTGAGACAGGGGATAGTTTTCCCTTCCCGAGGTTTTTTTTTCGAAGATCCTCATCGGGATCCTAGGTTTTTCCTTGCTAAATCGCTGTGTTCACCTTTACTTTTACTTCATTTACTTAGCTTGTTATTGAGAAACACACTACCTCACTTTACTAAGTTGTTCAATTATTACTTCGGTGATTTTTGACCAACACATTTTGGTGCCCACCGTGGGGCAAGTGGTATTTTTCATTGTTAAATCCATATTCACTATCATTCTAAGCCGTTACCTTATGTAACACCCCAACTTAAGCAGAAACGCACAAGTGTGACGTACAGATTGTTCAAAACACATGTGACACAGATAAGTGATAATATTATCATTAATTAAATTATACGTCAAGTACACAAGTTTGAAACAAGAAATACAAGGAAAATAGATACAACTAAACAATTTGTCCATTGTTTTAAATAACCTAAGTCTAGTGTATTCTCTGTGTGTCATCTTCTACTAACAGTACCTGTAGCATATATATAAAATAATGTCAACTATATGAATAGTTGGTGAGTTCACACAGTTTGATATAATACGTAAAAATCATACAATTCCATGAAACTTGCGAAAAACGGCAATAACGGTTCTTTACACTCGAATCAAGGTCCTGAGTTTAAAGAATAAATGAAGGTCCTTTCCAGTTGGGGACAACCAACGTACTCGGATAATAAGGCCCTTTTCCACTCAACACAAAATGGTCTTGAGTGCAGGGGGGGGGGGGGCGTGTGATCATACTTATCGAAACCACCACTTGAAATTAAAATTGAAGCAAGTAAGCAAGTAAACAACTAATACACAAGTCCATGTAATGAATTGTAGTTTTTAAGCGAAATCATAATACTTTGAATTTGTAAAGATACATATGCTACCCCCAAAATTAATAAAAGCGTTAAAAAAAGTGTGTGAGAAATTCACCTCGAAATCAAAGATAAACTTGTAATAAATCTGAAAGCATAATAATGAAACCGAAGCTACCGAACGTATGTTAAAGAACCCGAAACGATTGAACTTCTCGAACTTTAATTAAAACAAAAACAAAATTTAACTAACGAGATTGAAAAAGTTATATAATTTGGTTAACGGGATATTGCATTATTTTAATGTATTTTATTAGTATTTTATACTAAAGTATTATTTTCAAGTCTTAACGGATTGTAACGTTTTAATTTATTTTAATATTCTTTAATTAATAACTTGATACTAACATGAGAATTATAATGTTTTAATCGGGTTTTATGAACCTTAACGAAAGTAAAAGATTTGGTTTTTGAATATAAAGAGGTAAAATTATATTATTAATGGACATGTGTTTTATCGGTCTAATTTATCTAGAGAACGTTTAACATATTATAAAGATTAACAAAAAAATAAAATAAAATAAAATAGGATATTAATAGAATTTTCACGAAACATGAAAAAATTGGATATTTATATGAAAATGATAAAATTAATTTGTAAATGATTTTATTTAAGTTAAAACAATTTTTATTTGATTTATAACGATTTTATAAAACCTTAATTTGATTTATATAATAAAATTTAAAGATAGCAAAAATAATAAACATTTATTGGTTGACCCGGGTTCGTACCCGGGTCTTTCCACCCACCCACACAAGCACATGTTAACCATATGAGCTAGCATAATATTTGGAAACTTAACAGAATGCATTTTACTTAAACAACTAATATGCTCATCTTCATATTCAACAAAACCCTAGATCCGTAATCGGTTAATTCGTTTCGTGTATGCCAAATTCATGTTAGGAGTTCTAATTGGCATTGAAAAACGTTCAAAAATCATGTAAGTATTACCTAATAACCTCCAAAATGATCTAGGCTTCCATAGAGTAGGAAGAATCGGTTTCCTAGGTGCCATATGCTTACAAACCAAAATGCATGACCACATACACATACACAAATTTTTTATAAAGTAGTGTTAAGTGTGGGAAAAGAAAAGAAGTGACACCGTTCTAGGATGCAAGAAATACTATAATGAGACTTTACAATAAAAGGGGGTGTAGAGACAAGTCGACCAAGTTGAAAGTGAGTTCAACCAGCACTAATTTTACCCTACCGCACCGCACCGCACCGCACCACACCACACCACACCACACCAACCCAATTCGTATTCCCCCTTTCCTCTTCTAAATTTACAGCTCACAACCAAAGAAAATTTGTCATCAAGTATCATGGAGGAATTCTTTCACCAAAAAAGAGTAGGAACGGTCGATATGGAGGAAAAGCATTCTCAATAGAATTGCATTTTTTACTTCCCAAACCCGATTCCACCTATTTTATAATAATAATAATAATAATAATAATAATAATAATAAAAGAACGGTTTACACACACAAGAACATTTTGTCCCCTAGCCAGATCCAATTTGCATTAAGTTACAAAGAAAGATATATAAATATATTTATGAAACATGCGAGTTGTACCACACCTAGGGGCCATGTCTAGATTGTTTGATGAACACATAACATAAACGAACATACTTATTTAATATGTCAACCTAACACTAAACCGACATACTTATACAAATTGTTCAATATATACAATAATACAAACATCTATTCATAATCACATTTTTTTTGTAATTTCTGTCATGTATTACATGGGTCCCTAACTTTTTTGTCTTAATGTAAACATCTGAACCAACATTTTCATGCAATTGTATAAATCAGATGATGTCAAAGATGCCTAAATATTTTAAACGGGTCCTACTATGGACACTTCTACTATACGCTGGGGTGTTCAAAAGTATTTGAATCCGTATCCGTATTCAAATTATCAGATAATTCGTATCCGAACTATCCGAAATTTCAGATATCCGAAAATTCGGATTCTGATAGCGTTTTTAGGATTTTTTCGGATAGTTCGGATTTCCGAACTATTCGAAATATTAAATTTAATATTTTTTAATTTTAATATATATACCTTATGTAACCTAATTGTAACCTAATTTCCTAACATTCAAATCCACTTTCAATTTTGCATCCTTTCCCTTACCCTTCATGCCTAACCTTCTGAACTCTGGTCTCCAATCAATATCACCAACTCCATCCGCTATTGCACCACCTCCACACAATGTTGCAGAAATCCCGACTAGGCATCGATTAATCACCAATTACTCGCTAGTCTACACTTCGCTGATTAATTTTGGGCTAGTCGGCTAATTAATTGGTCATTGATCAAATCCAGCCAAAATTGGCGGTTTCCGGCCATATTCAGACCAAAATCAACGTTTTCGGCGAGATTCCGACCAAAATCAGCGGTTTCCGGCGAGATTCCAGCTAATTTCTAACCATATGCTTGTGTATGTATAAAACTGAAAATTATATATAAAATTGGGTGTGTGTATATATGAAACTGAAAAATATACATTAAAGTCCGATCCAATTAATCGGGCGGTGGGGTGGGGACTAGTGATTTTTACAACACCGCCGCTGTCAATCTTGTCTGCATCGAATCCACCAGGACTCCACATTGATAAGATTGTGTATTTTGAAACAATGGGTTGTGTTTATTTTGAGTAATGAATTGTGTGTTATTTGCTTGCTTATTTGTATTTTGAACAATTTGGGTTTGTTGTTCGATTGGAAACCTTGATATCATTTTTAGCACATCAATTTCTTTTAGCGTTTTTTCAATCTCAGATAAAAAATTAACGGGTCTGTTTTCTTTGAGTATCTGTTCTGCAAAAACCTATATGATTACTTGCACATTGAACAACCGAACACCTCATGTAAACTGACAAAAATAAACTTAAACTAAAAGTAAATAAAACACTAAACTAACACTTTGTGCGTTGATTCCCCGTTAACGGCACCATTTTGATCGAGGTCAATCAAAAACATTTATAAAATTCTACTAATGTTTCCTTAACTAGTAAGGGTAAGTAGGATGTCGAACCCACAAGGAATCAGTTTGAAAGTACTAATCAAGTTAATTGTTTTAGATAAAATTATGTAATGGCAGACAAACACCACTCCGGGCTACAGATTCAGCAATTAACTAATAACTCGGCTTTCTTCATTGGGAAATACTTAATAGGGACTCTATCCGTGAATTGATTTAAGTGGTGATTAGGAAACCGAACTTAATGGGTTCTTTGAATAAATAACCAGTCTAATCAAGATGTGTTAAGCAAATACCTGGTCATGAAGTACCAATCATGAACTATATGATATTAAAACATAAGACAGATAATAACCAGACTGTTTAACTTTCAATACACAAGTTAAGTTTAACGAAATCACACGATTACATAAAAACTTAATCCAACGCAATGAACAAAACTGAAATCAAAAGTTTCTCACATGAATCCTATACCCGAAGGTGAATACAAAAGGGTTTAGCCTAAAAACATGATGAATACTATAAACCTGATATTTCATTGATTCACCATGGATGATTACTTGATTAGAAGGTGGCGGTTGTGGTGAAAAACCTTTGGCAACCATCTAAAATAGTTGTGGAAAGATGTCCTTTGAATTAGGGTTAGTTTCGTCACATCGCGTTAAGCGATTTGCGGAAGCGTAAAACGGAAATGTAACAGACACCTATGGTATCAACTACATTGTTTATAAAGAACAATACAAACTAGTTTACAATATTTTACATCGATCTAACTTTGTTTACAACTAGGTGATACAAACTAAATCCAGCCCGTTAAGCGGCTTTCCTTCTTACTAGCACACTTGCATCAATTCACCCAGCATTGATCGCAAGTCAAACACATAGCACATTGACTTTCTAGTCCAAGTCTGGTATACTTGAAAAACATGTTAAAGCGGGTCAATTACAAATAGTTGGTGAGTTTCACGAGTTTCAAGAAATCAGTTGTGCGTACAACAATCATAGTTTGTAAATACGCAAGTATGTATGTATATACGTTCACAAGTACGTTTGTTCGTATGTTTATGATGTAATTATGCTAAGCTACAGTGAAGCCTTGATAGTCTGTGCTGCGTGCATCCATTTCCCTTTCTCAATCAACCACTGTGGCCCCCTTTTCGCCCACAACATGCCCCGAGTAGCTATGTCTAACACTACATAGCGTGTTTGTATAATTATGGTCATGTGCAAACGGGATAATGTCTCAGCAAACCGTGCTGGCCCCGCCTGGGTTTGTCAAACCAATAGTACTATTCACAAGCCACCGGCTCGAAGTTAATCACTGTGTTCGTGGGGACTTTTGTGTGTTAGCACTTAGATAATCCCCATCATCAAACAATTCACAGTGTACAGATATGTATCAACATGTTTTTCATCCCAAAAGTTCGTAAAAACAGTTTAAAGTGGGGTCATGAAACTCACGGTTTAATCAGGATTCAGTACAGTGTCGGCTCGTAGTTTGTTTGACTCGTAATTACTGGTCCCTATAATCAATATTATAATAATATTAATATTTTAATATTATTATAATCATTATACTAAACTGGGCTGTATATCTAATCTGGGTATAGCTGTTACGCCCAGAAAGTGTCAATAGGCTTAGATTGTGATGGTGTTCAATGTCTAATACTTAAAATTGAACTTGGCTTCCCCGTTTTCCCAGCTGGGCCAAGTTGTTCGTTTACGTGTTCAGAAAACAGTTATGGAGATGTAAGCTTGGGTAAATGTGTTGGTCGATAAAATTATTAAGTTATAAAGAAAGATCACACATTGGGGTTCTGGATTCACTACAGGGCTCGTTTCCGTTTATTCAGTTTGATTTGAGAAGAAACGCGCACAATTTATCCAAATCGTCCGAGTTTCTCATAAAACGTTCTTTTTTACTTAATTAATCCAAAAATATGATTTTTGATCACTCTCGGTGTTTTGATATTCCAGCAGGTTCGGTAATCACGAACTTGTCGGTTTTTTATCATAATTGAATTTGTTTAATTTTCAAATTAGCATAATTAATTATCCTTTAATCATTAAATTATGAAAATTTAACCACTTATCAATTAAAATATTTAGATTTTTATAAACATATTTATGAAATTATTTACTAATCTATTAATTTATGAAAAATCATTTTATCTGTTATATTTAGCTTGAAAATCGTCCGTTTATACCAAACGATTTCTGAAAAATCCGCCAAAAATTCTGAGTGACCAGAATATACCCCAAAACAACCTGGAAAAATTTCAAACTCTAAAAATCTTGCCAAATATCCTTTTCGAGCCAAAAACTACTATGAAAATTCAAATAAACGCAAATGCACAAAACATACTTAGGTTTTTCCAAATGACCCCCAATTTTATATGTGATCATAATATACCAAATCTGAGTTTCCCAAAAAATTTCATAAACTATTTTTCCCAAATAAACGCCCCAATTCGATAATAAATTCGCCAAATATTCTCGGATGGTCGAAAATTACCTAATTTGAACAGGGACTCAATGATATGGTCCCTGATGTCCCTGAAACTTTTCATAACCTAACAATATGCACATCAAAATCGAATCCTAAACAGCCCGTAATCGAGTGATTCGGTATTGCCTTAGCGGTTTTGGTTCGTTTTCGCCCTTCTAATCAAGTTTTGGTTTGTTTAAACCGAAATTTTGGGCCATAAAAACGTCGTTTAAACCCTATAATCCGTGTTTATGGCAAAAAAAAAAAAAACTATCAAACCAGGTTCTTAACCATGTATAGGATCAAAATATGTTTTTGAACTATTTTTAGGGTTTTTACATGGTTAGGAGTGATTTTTGGTAATCAAATTATGTTTATATAAATTAAACAAGTTTAAACATGCATAAACTTAATCAAACTTGTCAAAATAGCTTAAGCCTTGATGCTTGAGTGAAAGAACAGCGGATATAGTTTGTTAACTTCTGGAAATGGTTTGTAAAATATCTTAGATTTCTTAATAATAAAGGAAACATCAATATTAGTAATTAAGTGGGGGTGGCGGCCGCTAACTTCCCCCCCCCATTTTGGGCCCAATTTGGCCCATTTTTTCTGGATTTGCGTGTCCGGATGTGAAATCCCGAGTCCAATTTTATTTCGGGTTTGTTTTTTTGCGCGAAAAACATATCGGGTGCGACAAACAGCATGAGAACGATTGTTTTTCGGCTATTTTCGTATAAATTTATAAAAACATAGTATACATTTGTAAAATTAGAAGATATTTTCACGGATCGCTTAAAACATTTCAAATAATTGTTTGGTAAGTTCTTTTCGGCTTAACGGATGATACAATGCTTGGTTTGTAACTATCTTTCTCGTTTAAATCAATAGCGGGTAGTTAAAATAGTATATTTTCATTTAACTTGTTTGCTATCGAACTTAGGCCATATTACTAATATATTAGCTTATATTAATCATATATTTCTTATAGATGCCCCCCCGGGATATCTGGGTCATAACCAGACCCGTTCGGTTGTCCGTTCGTTCGTTACGCAATAAGCGGTTAAACGCTTATTCGATTTGTAAATCTTGAGGTGTAACCGGTTTTGTCACGAATGCCACATTCTCTCCCGTTAGGAAATTCGTCCCCGAAATTCAATATACTAGTTAAAAGTTTCTTAGGAACAATCATGAATATTTGTTTTCATGTCAAATGTATATAATTCCCTGTTAAGGCATTTTACCGAACTTTGACCATTGAAATTCTGTTGAGTCGTAACTGTTTGCCTTCCCACCTATTATTTATACGGGTTCTTTACAAAGTTTAGTTATGTGTGAGTTTCCAAATGGTACTATCTCTGCCTCGTCAATAAGGCACTTGTTTGTTTCGAGGTAACTTCGTACAGTTCTGTGTATGTTAATGTTAACATATCAATTTCCTCAACTCAAGTAATACCTTCCAAAGGTTAGCAAGCTACTACATATATCGGTATAGTTCTTTGGTCAGTCTTAGGCGGCATTCAGTTTGTTTTTGAATTTTACGTGTTTTATCTGTGGTTTCCGGAATCAAATTGGATTTTGCATTTGAATGTTGCTAACTTTTAACATATTAAGGTGACGATTTATATTCTTGCTCGTATCGTACTAGTTATAGTGTTGCTCGTATAATACTATGTTAATTATTAGAATACGAGGATTTGACCAGTGGAAAATGCTGGCCTTTATTTCCTTCAAGATTTAATATATACAGTTGCAATGTAATTCTCTCAATGTTTGTATAGTTCGTCAAGATTGATCGTTTATTTGGGAATGGCAATCCATGCTTAAACCGATTCGGTTTCTTAAGTTTGACAGAAATTAATAGGTGAACTAATTATCTCAATCTGAAGTAATCGAAATAGATAAATATATAATGGTAGGCGAGCCTTTCATCTATGTAGTTATTATAATTCGGGAGGAAATATGTAACTTAAGTTAGCCGGTCAATTAGGATTCGGACTACATTGTGTTCCCGGGATGATTTATGAAAAAATGTTACGATACTCATAGTACTCTGTTCCCTCCTCCGCTGGGTGTTTCCGGTGATTGTACCATTAGCAAGGGCCTTTGATATTCTGCCTTAATTCTAACCCGAATCATACATTCGGACCATCAATAATATCCCTTTAAATATTTGTACGTCTTATCAGCGCCGGGATGAATAGAATCTTTAGACTTATGTGCTTTGTCCATGATTAAGTCACACAATTTACCAAAAGTTGGAATCTAAACTCGGTTTGTTCGAGGTATAGGTTTTTATCGGTTTTTGTTTCGAAGTTTTGCTCGTTCCCGTGCAAGATTTTTTTTTATAAATGTTATGCTTTTAGGGCTTTCTTTTGGGCGATATGAATTTGCCCGATACGGTTTGTCTAAACAATCATTTCAAATGCCTGTACTTTCCAGTGTTTAATTACATCTTTTCCTCTTGAGTTATCGGTTTTCACAATTATGCGTGTTCCACAACTCTACTCGTCTTCCTTATCCCGTTTTTAGTTTTGTCAGATTAATTGCAGGTCATAAGCTTCTTCGATTCTTGTAATTTGTGCGTTTGATGGTATAATAGGAGCATGCCCATGCATCAGATGTAAAAGTAATTGTCCCATACTCCGGGTTAAGGATAGTAAAATTTTCTCGTGCGTTTTTTATTATCGGGAAGCATATGTTATAACCTTGTTTCTATGCATTAGTACGCATTCCAAATCTTTTCGGGATGTATCACAATAATATATAAGGTCAATAATCCCTTCTGAGGATTCTGACTCAGTAATTGAAAAGCTATTTTTGGTTCTTCTCTTCGATCATAAACTCGGTTCATTTTGGGTTAAGAGGGTTAAAGGTTGGGCTGTATTAAATAAATTTTTAATAAGGCACCGGTAATACCCAAATTTGGGGAATTTCTTTTGGTGACTCTGGTGTTTACCAGTTTTACTCGGGTATAAGTGATCTATGTGTCAACTAAGAGGGTTAAAGGTTGGGCTGTATTAAACAAATTTTTAATAAGGCGCCGGTAATACCCAGAATTTGGGGAATTTCTTTTGGTGACTCTGGTGTTTACCAGTTTTACTCGGGTATATGTGAAATATGTGTCAACTAATAACGTACCCTAAAATTCATACTCCTTGTAGCCAAATTTGCACTTGGACAACTTGGTATACTGTAACATCACGAAAAATATGGTCCAATTTTGACAAATAATAAAGATAAAGGACTAAAAATATTCTTGGTATAAATAATGGTTAAAATAAGATAAAGAATGGAAATAAGCTTACGTTAGGGAAGGAAGTAAGGAGACTCCATCCCACATAGGAAGAAGGAAGAAAAAGAAATCACTTTATAAGGAGGACACTTTCCATGATAATGTTCTTATGTGGCTAACCACTCTCCCTAGTCCTAGCGGAGGGTGCGAAGCACTCACAGCGCATACGCACGGGCTCGAGTAAAGGGCGATGGGCGCAATGTGTCGCTTTAATGACGCACTTCGCACGCTCGCATCGCCGCGAGCCACTTAAGATCCGCCTTTGTATTTTTGGATGATGAGACGAAAACAAAATATGGCAAGTTACCAAAAAATTAGGGACTAAAAATGGAAGATTTGAAATTTTGCATCTTCGCGCGTGATATAACGTTAAATATATATAAATCCCTTGTATATTTTAATTACTATTTTATTAGTTTATGTTCAGTTTTTGTTAGGATTTGTAAACTACTAACGTATTTGAATAATCTAGGTCCCGGGACTTGTTCGTGGTTAAAAAGGGCGAAAAACAAGCAAAAATGAGTTAAATTGATGAACCGGATCATCAAGAAACGAACCGGACCGAACTAGGAGCGAACCGGACCAGTTTTGGCCCCCCCTCATCCGGAGCGCCGTGCGGTGGGGAGGGCCAAGCCCACCCTCGACGCTATGGGCTGCTTCCAGAAGATTCCAAATCGTTTTTAGGGTATTTTCCTATTTAAAGCCTCCTAAACTCAACCTTAAACATACCTTGAAAGCCACATACAATTTTGGGGAGTTCCAAGGCCTAGGAGTGCATCTTTTGGAGGTTTTGGAGGCTTGGAATCATACGGTGGCGAGCATATTGATCAAGAACGAAGATCCCGGGTTTTATCGCCTTTAATCTTTCGTTTCTTTTATTTTCCACCATGATTTCATTTATCATTGTTTTGTTTTACTTTAAGATGCTAGGCTAAACATTATAGACAGCCTAGGCTTATGATGAACCTATTTTGATGTTTGATTTTAACCTGGGGTTTATTTATCGTTATGGTTTTTTGAACTAGTAAATGGTTTAATTATATTAAATTGATGCATATGTGTGCTAAGGGTTGTTTGTTGAGTTTTATTATTCCATAGTTGCCTTGATTATAGTTTGTCATTATGATAGATTGCTATTAGGTCATCTACTTTGTGTTCTTGACTATTTTATGATTTTTTCAAATAATATCATAGGAATAATATTATTTAATTAAATAAACCTAAGTGTGATGCTAACGTAAATAGTTGTAAGGTGCTAGGTTATTGATTGGTCTTTGTTGATCAGGATTGCTAGATTTAGTTCTTCGTAAGGAGTCCGTCTAGGTTTGATTGGTTAACTTTGTCTATTGAGTCAATTGAATATATTAGACTGCCTTGGATTTTCACGCTATAAGGTACGATTTCGTATAAAGGAACTAGTTTGTAATTAATTAGGTAACCGTAAGGAAACTTCATTTTTAATACTGGTGTGCGTTAAAACTTATTAGAAACCCATAGGTGTCTCTTGAGAAGGGTCAGGGGTCCTATTCGGGTTTTCTCTTAAGCGTCTATTTCACGATCCTAGTTCCATAACTAAATAGTCTCCCGGTTAATTGATAACTAAAACTTAGGGGATTCTAGCCTAGGTGGTTGTTCATCATCTTCTGAATTAAGTCCAAGTTCTAAGTTTAGTCGTCTTTAGTTTCTTTAATTAGTTTATTAGTAAAACCCCCTTAAACAAATAATAAATAAATAGTCATGTCTGTAGTTGAGTTTAATTAGCTAGTAAACGTAATTTAAAGAGTCTCGTGGGTTTGATATCTGGACTTACTTCGCTGTAATAGAGTCGACCGGTTCACTTGCCGGTTAGTAGTTTAGTTAATTTTAAAAGTCTAGAATTTCTTACTTAGTGTTTAGATTAGCGTGTTTTTATATAACTACTTTTAGCACATCAGCGCGTCGCGAAGAATTTGGTCTTGCATCTTCGCACTACGCGAAGATGCAAGTCATCGACAATCAACACGTGGTGACACGTCATGGGACACGTGCCACAACGTGGTGACACGTTGTAGACCGAGGTGACACGTGGCAAGCCTACATGGCAACTCAGCGAGCCTAGTGCATCTTCGCGCGTCGCGAAGATGCTTCGCATATCGCGAAATTGCAACATTTTCGCTATAAATAGGGCAGCCATTGGGGGGACTTCTCATCCATTCTCACACTCCAAAACACACACATAACCTCGATAAGCATGCCACGACCCCGACATGCTGATATCCCGACGATTATAGCCTCGAAGTGCATACTAGAATTCTTCCAAGTTGCTCCCTCGACTTTCCTCCAAGTAGAAGTACGGTCCAAGTAGAGCATAGGCATTTCGTATAATAAGCCATACAAGGTAGGGGTTCTGCCCGATTATTATATTATAAATGGCTTAGACCCTATTCGAGGATATAGCCCATACCTTGATTATATAATAAAGTGAGAAAATAGATTTTTATAAGTCAAGATTGTAGATGAAATATTATTTCTCTATTATAAAGATTTTATAAATATTTCTTATGATAAAAGAAATTTGAAATGTACGTTTCTTCATGAGGAAGAAACGTGGTTTATAAATGATTAACAAAAGAAAGGACTAGAGGTCCTTATATATATATTATAAAGAGATAAATGTCAAGGTAAAGGTTATGCAATCGGACTAAAGGTCTGAAGCTAGATCATTGATCTAGTACTTATAAAACATTATTCTCGTACTATAGGTCCGAGGTAACAAGACAAATCGGTGAGAAACACCAAACAAGAAGAAAGGTGAATACGTCCAACTTTTTATAAAACAAGTATGTGAATGTTTGCATGGGATTATATATCCCTAAAACTTTATAAACAAAAGTAATTGTTGGCCCTCAGGCTATTGTATACGTTTGTTTGGATCCTTACATATGTGGGTAGACGGTGGGCACACTGCACCACACTTGCTAATGCCTCCGCCACGTTGGGCCGAACGTAAGTAATGCCCGAGAGGGCATTATCTTGTGTATATTGGTAGTTGCTAAGTCCTTGATGCTGCGGTATCGCTGAGCGTCAAGTATAACTGGATGTTTATAATAGTAAATTTGGCTTGGTTGTTTCCTAAGTCACGATGGGCCGAGTCATAAGATACCCGAGGGGATAACTAAGTATTAAAATATTTTGTGTCAGCTTGTTCACCAGCATGTGTTGCTGACGTATTTTTATAACTGTTTTATAGGTAATGGAAAGTAGGTGTTTGGAGATGATGGATAGCCGTTAGACGATCTGATGGCTCAATGAACGTTTTATTATTAAAATAATGTAAATCATGGTTTTATTATCCAAACACTTTTGTACAAATTAACGGGTGTTTTAAAATCCCGTGTTTTGAATATAATAATATTTTATTAAGTCTTCCGCTTTACAACCTTAAACTCTGATATATTTACAAAACAGGTACCAACTTATGAGTCACACACCAGGCCCTAAGCCGGGGTGTGACAGGGTTGGTATCAGAGATAAGTTTGATCAGAGATAAGTTTTAATAATTTATTATATATTATTATATAGGGATAAGATAGGTTGGTATTCTTTCCTATCCCTTATTATTCTAATCCTTATAGATGTCGACATTCAAAAAGATGATGGAGTCCTTCTAAGAAGAAATGAGACAGGCAGGCTGTCCGGAACCCATCATTCCACCCGACGGTGAAAGTGATGACTACTACACTGACTTCTTCAGCCAAAACAGGCCCGTCATACCACTGGTCCCATATGGAAGTTAACCCATTCACTTCCCAGTCACAGAACAAATGTCCATCAACATACCAAGTGACCCACCAACCCCGGGAAATCAGGCCCGTCATACCACTGGTCCCATATGGAAGTTAACCCATTCACTTCCCAGTCACAGAACAAATGTCCATCAACATACCAAGTGACCCGCCAACCCCGGGAAATCATCCTTCCGATAAGATGGAGGTTGACGAGCCAGCTAAGTCTAATCCTAAGGAGGGTACCCCAAGCTGGATGCAGATTAACTCTGACCCAAGAACCCCAGTCTATAACCCCATAGATTCTCCTCATGATTCTATTTCAGGTCCATCAAGGAGACCCAAGATGAGAGTGATGCAACCTTTCAAAAAAGTGACCATTCAGGTTGATGTGAATGAAGGAAATGTGGAAGTTGAACCAAAAGAAAATCCTGAAGAAGAAGTCGAGCCAGAAGAGGAATCAGAGTAAGAACCAGAAGAAGAATCATAAGAAGATCCGGAAGAAGATCTAGAGGAGGAAGCTCCAAAGGAAATGAACATTGATGAGAAGATCCATGAGGTGCAAAACCACCCAGGATGTGACTGTCCACCGAGTATGGGCTGTCAACAACCATTATTTCACATGTCCCCTCATTATGATCCGCAAGATCCGTATGTCCAAGCACTTACAAATGGTTTTCCACCCTACACTGGTATTGTTCCGACCATCTCAGAACAAGCAGAGGAGATCCGGCAGCAAGGAGAGGCCGCGAAAGCTTTTTATAACATGCCGTTTGAATCAAGTCCTCCGCCACCGTACCCAAGGAACCACTATGACATAGTCATGATGGGATATCGAGATCCACCACCACAGTATGTGTATACAAGTGTCGTCCCTCAATCACAAGAAGAGCATCTGGATCGGGCACTCCATGAGACCGATGAGTTGCGAAATAAGATGGCTACGGAGAGTAGCAAGAAAGTGAAGGTGGGAAAGAAACTACTACACAAATGTAGTAAGTTGAAGAGAATGATCAAGAAATACATGAAGGATTGAGGATCCCACTCTGCGGTAGTCGTACCATTTGTTTCCCGCTCTGTTGTAGTTGCACCATTTGTTTTCGTTCCGTTGTAGTAGTACCGGTTGTTTCTAAAATAAGTTCGTTGTACTTGTGCTTGTATTGTTGTTTCTAAGTCCATGGTAGTAGAAGTAGTCGTTGTTATAATTCCATTGTGACATAAATAAAACACCTTTGGTTATGAATCAATTTTCTTATAATTACAGAAATGTCGAAACAAAGTAATCATTCCCAAAATAAGGAAGCTTCGAATGCTAAAAGCAACCAATCAAAAACTGAGCCTGCTCAAGGAAACCATGAGCAGTTAATAACCAAAATGCAAGAAATGATTAATGCCAGGAATACCTTATTACTCGCCATGAAAGAAAAATCTGTTCATCAAAGTGAAAACCGACAACCCAGTAAGTCTGTTAAATCCAAAACCCATCCAAATCCTACCCCTCAAAAAGAGGAGAGTGATCAAGGATCAACTAATGGTGAGGAATTCCACCAAACCTTTAAAAAGAAGTTAAGGATCGAGGGCTGTTTGTTCAAAGACTTCAAAAATTATGGGTCGAAGGAGTTTTATGGTGACAAAGGAACCGTTGCAGCCATAAGACGGCTTGAAGAAATGTAATCAATCGTCATAATAAGCAAATGCAACAAGGAAGAGAAGATTCAGTACACAACACAAATGTTTAAAGGGGAAGCGTTAGAGTGGTGGAACACTCTGTTGATGACAAGAGGTAGGAAGACCATGTATTAGTTGATATGGGAGGAGTTTAAAGATCTGGTTTTGTAGAAGTTTTGTCCAATGCATGAGATCTACTTAATCCAAACCAAGTTTCTCAATCACAAGGTAGTCGGGACTAATCTGAGAGACTACAATACCAAGTTCCAAGAGTATTGTAGACTTGTGCCCCAGTTGGTAACACCCGAATCAAGCAAGGTAACCCGTTACATATGGGGTTTACCAAGAGAACTATGATACATGGTGAGGTCTCATATGCAAATCCACCATGGAGCTGGTTGGTTATTTAATGAACGGTCTGATCCTTAACAAGGAAGAAGACAAGAAGGAATATATAACAATTGACAAGAAGGGAAAGGGAAATAACCGTTTCAAGGGAAAGGAAGTGGATAGGAGGAGGGGTGGTTTCAATTCCAACTACCCGTTGTGCAAGATTTGTAAAAGACATCATCTGGATAGATGCCGGTTTGCAGTGTCTACATCTGCCATCTGTGATACATGCAAAAAGCCAGGGCATGCCACTACTGATTGTTGGAAGAACAAGATGACTTGCTTCAACTGCAAGGAGATGGGACATATTAGCTTTGAATGTCCTAAAAAGAATGTTGCTGGGAGTGGAGGTACTGGAGGTGCTGGAGGGAGCGATACCAAGAATGAAAGAAAGAAGGAGAATGCTCGAGTCTTTGTATTTGACACCCAGAAGGCCGCCAACATACCGGAAACTATCACCGGTACTTTCCTAGTTAATAACATTTACGCGAGAATTTTATTTGATTCTGGTGCAAATCAAAGTTTTATAGATTATAAGTTTTGTAGTCTATTAAACGAACCTTTAAGGAAATTGAATAAAACTATAAACGTCGAGACGGCCAGTGCTGAGATAGTTAAAATTTCCGAAACCTTAGAAAATGGAAAGATATTGTTGGCATGCTACGTCATCCTTGTACAATTACTACCCATGACATTAGCCGACTTTGATATAGTTCTAGGTATGGACTGGTTATCCGACAACCATGCCCTGTAACAACCCGGCTTAAGCGGAAACGCCCGAGTGTGACGTACAGATTGCTCAAACACACGTGGCACTATTAAGTGACCATAATAACAGTAATTCATTTAATAAGCCAAGTAACACAAGTTAGAAAGTAGCAATATAAGTTCAACCCAAAACATAACCATAACAATAGTTCTTTTATTGAAATACCCTAAGTAATCTAAGTGTCTTCAATACTTCAACCTCTAATCACGGTACCTGTAACATATGTATAAAATATAGTCAGCTATAAATATAGCTGGTGAGTTTCCACAGTTTAAATACGTACATAAAAACGATACAATTCATAGACATGTGATAAACGAGCAAGTAAGTCCTTTCCAGTTGGTACAACCAACGTACTTGGATAATCGCGCAAGTAAGGTCCTTTCCAATTGGTAACAACCAACGTACTTGGATAATGAGGCCCTTTTCCACTCGATACAAATGGACCGGAGTGCAAGGGGGGCGTATGATCATAGTTAATGAGGCTTCCCAATCGTGCAATTCGTGCAAGTAATACAAGTAACACACAAGTCCATATACAAATTGTAGTTTTGTAATAGAAGAAATAATACTTGAATTTTTATAAGGATACATATGCTACCCCAAAATATGAAAACGTTTAAAAAGGGGTTGTGAGAAACTCACCTTAGTAGTTGCAGTGAAAAAGGAATAAGAATAACTTGAAGGCGTCAAAGGAAACCGAAGCGGTCAATCCGTACAAACTATAAATAAGAATAACCACGACTTTTTAACGACTATTCTAACGGGGTTTTAAAGTTGATTAATTGCATGAGTAATTTTAGAAGTTAGTTATCATTTTATAGTAATTCATTACAAATTTATGGCTTTAGATTATTGTATTATTATTTATGTTTTAACGGCAATTTGGTTATTAGCACGATTTAAGCACTTTAATGGCGAGAAAACAAAGTTTATATATTCGAAAAGGTTGAACTATTAATTATAAGTCATAATTATAATTATTGCGTTAACGGAACGAATTTTAGTAAATTAAAGTTTACTTTACGATTAACAAACGATTTTTAGTTACGGTTTACGAAAATGAGAAAAATTAGTTTTAAGTGTGTAATGGTGAGTTATAATTTATATTTAATTTACATAATTTTTTTTAAGTTAAAAAAGGTTTTTATAAATTTATTTTGATTATTAATTGATTAAAATGATTTATTAATTAATAATAAACTGGAAAAATGTTTAATAAAAAAATATGAGATTGACCCGGGTTTCGAACCCGGGTCTTGGTGGTATAAGTTATGGGTATTATCCAACTGCTCTGGTGACAATATTCGTTTATAGTATGGTTTTAATACTTAAATATACCATTAGCTTTGAAATGGATTTTAATAATAATAATAAAAACAATACAGGGCCCAACACAAAAAGAAAAAAATAAACGCTTGACTCGGGTTTCGAACCCGGGTCTCATGTTTACAATGTTAACGATTTAACCAGTTGGACTAGGAAGCAATTCAATGAAGTTATGGAAACAGTTTACTTTAAACAGATGTTCAACTTCGTCTTCTTAATCTTCAAGAACATAAACCCTAATTTATCAATTGGGGTTTCTGTTCCATGTTCGATATAATTAGACTAGGGGTTTTGTTTATTGGTGTGACGACATTAACAAGCATATATTAATTACCTTATAAGGTTTTGTTTTGACCGAAACCCAGTTGCCGGAAAAGTAATAAGAAAACTCCCAATTACAGAGAAATCGATGTATTAGAGCGGGATTGAGAGGAATGAGCGAGTTGTTTATGAGTTTAAGCGTCTATTTATACTAGGTGGAGGAGCGTCTTTACATTAATTCGTTGATTTGATTATCCGGATTTTCCGGCGACCATTACGGGTGTATTTACGGCGAATAAACGCAATTAACTTGTTGGTTAATGTTTTATATTGACAGAGAAACGCGTTCACATATTTATTTGGTTAAAACGACGAAGTTTGGTGGTGTTTGGGTCACCTCCGGCGCCGCTTCCGGCGGCCGGAGGGTGGCCGGAAAAACGGGGGTGGGGGGGAGGCGGGTAGGGTTTTATTTTAATATAAATTGAATTAAAAATGTTACACTATTAGCCCCTGAAGTTTTAAGAACCTTTAAATGATAATATAAATATCTTTTAAGTTAAATAAAGTTTTCAAGTTTACATTTTTTAACCCAAACTTTATAATTAAATTAAATAGTTTTCGGTTTTACGTGTTTAACCTGTACGGCTTGATTACTTTAAGGCTCGGGAATTTATAAATACTTGAATGACAACGAACATCGAATAATGAATATTAAATGTCGAGAATCACTTTATTAAAATATTTAGTACATCGAAACGACCCATCGGGTCGGGTTTACAAATACGAAAACGAATCGAAAAACTTACGAATGTCACATGCCCGTATCATTTGCAGTAAGAAAACCATAGAACTCCAAGCCCTTGACAAACGAACAATTCAAATCGCGGACGAAAAAGACGCTGGTCATGTTAGCATAATCTCCATGATGAAGGCTAACAAATGTTTAAAGGAAGGATATTTAGCATTTTTGGCTTATGTGACAGAAGAATCAAAACCGAAGGAAATCAAAGACGTACCTATTGTATTCGAATTTTCCGACATCCTTCCAGATGAACTTCTAGGAATTTCACCTAATCGAGAAGTCGAATTTAGAATAAACTTGATGCTTGGAACAGCTCAAATAGAAAAATCCCCCTATCGTTTGGCTCCAACGGAAATGAAGGAATTGAAGAAACAATTGATTAATTGTTAGAGAAAGGATTTATTCGTCCAAGCTCATCACCTTGGGGAGCGCCGATATTATTCTTCAAGAAGAAAGATGGTTCCATGAGAATGTGTATCGATTATAGAGCCTTGAACAAAGTAACTATTAAGAATCGATATCCGATACCCAGAATTGACGACCTATTCAATCAATTGCAAGGAGCGAGTTTCTTTTCGAAAATATATTTACGTTTTGGATACCATCAGTTGAAAGTTCAAGAAGAAGATATTTCGAAGACAGCTTTTCGGACAAGGTATGGACATTATGAGTTCACTGTAATGCCATTCGGACTTACTAATGCCCCAGCCGCATTCATGGACTTGATGAACAGAGTTTGTAAGCCTTATTTAGATAAGTTTGTAATCGTATTCATCGACGATATACTTATTTATTCTAAATCGGAAGAAGATCACAAAGTTCATCTTAGGATCTTACTTGAGATACCCCGAAACGAGAAGTTATAGGCTAAATTTTCCAAGGGCGAGTTCTGGCTGCATGATGTACAATTTCTTGGCCACGTTATCAATGCAAATGGAATTCAAGTGGACCCCGCCAAGATTGAAGAAATATCTAAATGGGAGATTCCTAGATCGCCAACAGAAGTCTGAAGTTTCCTAGGTTTGGCAGGATATTATAGAAGATTCATAAAAAATTTTCCCGTATAACAGTTCTCCTAACTTCATTAACCCGAAAGAATGTTAAGTATGAATGGGGAACCAAACAACAAGAAGCATTTGATTTACTTAAACAAAAACTCACAAATGCACCTATAATTGCTTTGCCAGAAGGTATAGAGGATTTCGTTGTATTTAGTGACGCATCTCATTCAGGTTTGGGTTGCGTACTAATGCAAAGAAAGAAAGTAATAGCTTATGCTTCTCGTCAATTGAAAGTACACGAAAAGAATTATACGACTCACGATCTAGAGTTAGGTGCCATAATTTTTGCCCTAAAGTTATGGAGGCACTATCTCTATGGAGTCAAGTTTATCATGTACACTAATCATAAGAGCTTAAAGCACATCTTTGATCAGGCATGCGTTAAAGAAGATGGATGGAAACCTTAAACGACTATGACTGTGAAATTATCTATCATGAAGGAAAAGAAAATGTGGTAGCTGATGCATTGAGCTGGAAAGAACGTGAGAAACCCAAAAGAGTTCGAGCCTTGAGAATGGAACTACAAATAGACTTAATCGAACAGATTAAGAAGGCTTAGAAGCAAGCAATTGAAGAAAACCATATCTCTGAAGAAAAGCGTAACGGCACCATTGATTCCTTAGTAAAAAGAGAGGACGACATACTCAGACTTGGGAACCGAATCTAGGTACCGATTGTTGGTGATTTACGTGAAAAGATCATGAATGAAGCTCATAAATCGAAGTACATGATGAATCCCGGTAGTGATAAAATGTATCAAAATCTTAAGCCGAACTACTGGTAGAATGGGATGAAGAGAGATATTGCTTTATATGTTGCGAAGTGCCTAACCTGTTTACAAGTCAAGGAAGAGCATCAAAAGCCTTTAGGTTTGTTTCAACAACCTGAACTTCCTGTATGGAAATGGGAGATGGTAACAATGGATTTCATTACGAAACTCCCTAAGACTACCCAACAACACCATGCTATTTGGGTCATCATTGATAGATTAACTAAAATATGCTCATTTCTTACCTATCAATGAATCTTATTCTATGGATAGATTGGCCCGAATTTACGTAAACAACATCGTAGCATTGCATGGTGTGCCATTATCTATCATATCTGATAAAGACAGTAGATTTACGTCTCATTTCTGGAATAGTTTCCAAAAAGCGTTAGGAACTCAGTTGAATCTTAGCATTGCTTATCATCCTCAAACTGATGGGCAGAGCGAAATAACAATTCAAACGCTTGAGGACATGCTCCGAGCTTGTGTAATTGATTTTGGCGGATGTTGGGATGATCACCTGCCTCTGATGGAATTCTCGTATAATAATAGTTATCACACAAGTATTCAAGCTGCACCATTTGAAGTTTTGTATGGACGGAAATGTAGAACACCTGTATGTTGGTCTGAAATGGGAGATAATCAAATATCTGGACCCGAGAAAGTCCAAGAAACAACGGATAAAGTATTACAGATTCGCGAACAACTTAAGATAGCAAGAGACCGACAAAAGAGCTATGCAGACATCCGCCGTAAGCCGTTGGAATTTCAAATAGGTAATAAGGTCTTATTAAAGTATCACTATGGAAAGGAGTCGTACGATTTGGTAAGAAAGGAAAGTTAAGTCCACGTTTCGTAGGACCATTTAAAGTACTAGAACGAATCGGTACTGTTGCTTATCGTTTACGATTGCCAAAAGATATGAAAGGAATACACGATGTATTTCACGTCTCTAACTTACGTAAATGTCTGGCTGACGAAACTTTAGCCATGCCCTTGAAAGATGTCGAAATAAACGAAAATCTTAAATTTTTCAGAACAACCTCTACAATTTGAAGATTTCCAAGTTAAGCAACTTAAACGTCGAAGGCTAAAGCTAGTCAAGATAAGATGCAACTTCCGAAGAGGACCCGAGTTTACTTGGGAGTTAGAATCAGAGATGAGAAGGAAATACCCACATCTGTTCTAGCGAATCAGAGATGAGAAGGAAATACCCACATCCGGACTTACTTAGCTGTACTAGAGACTACCGGCTCACTTGCCGGTTAGTAGTTTAGTTAAGTTTAAGAGTCTAGAATTTATTACTTAGTGTCTAGATTAGCGTGTTTTTATATAACTACTTTTAGCACATCAGCGCTTCGTGAAGAATTTGGCATCTTCGCGCTACGCGAAAATGCAAGTCACCGACAATCGACACGTGGTGACACGTCACGGGACATGTGTCACCACGCGGTGACACGTGGCAGACCGAGGTGACACGTGGCAAGCCTACATGGCAACTCAGCGAGCCTAGTGCATCTTCGCGCGTTGCGAAGATGCTTCGCGTATCGTGAAGTTGCAGAATTTTCGCTATAAATAAGGCAGCCATTTGGGAGGGGGGACCTCTTATCCATTCTCACACTCCACAACACACACATAACCTCTATAAGCGTGCCACGACCCCGACAAGCCGATATCCCGACGATTATAGCCTAGAAGTGCGTACTTGAATTCTTCTAAGTTGCTCCCTCGACTTTCCTCCAAGTAGAAGTACGGTCCAAGTAGAGCATAGGCATGGGATTATATATCCCTAAAACTTTATAAACAAAAGTAATTGTTGGCCTTTAGGCTATTGTATACGTTTGTTTGGATCCTTACATATGTGGGTAGACGGTGGGCACACTGCACCAAACTTGCTAATGCCTCCGCCACGTTGGGCCGAACCTAAGTAATGTCCGAGAGGACATTATCTCATGTATATTGGTAGTTGCTAAGTCCTCGATGCTGCGGTATCGCTGAGCGTCAAGTATAACTGGATGTTTATAATAGTAAATTTGGCTTGGTTGTTTCTTAAGCCACGATGAGCCGGGTCATAAGATACCCGAAGGGATAACTAAGTATTAAAATATTTTGTGTTAGCGTGTTCACCAGCATGTGTTGCTGATGTATTTTTATAAATGTTATACAGGTAATGGAGAGTAGGTGTTTGGAGATGAAGGATAGTTGTTAGACGATCTGATGGCTCATTGGACGTTTTATTATTAAAATAATGTAAATCATGGTTTTATTATCCAAACACTTTTGTACAAATTAACGGGTGTTTTAAATCCCGTCTTTTGAATATAATAATATTTTTATTAAGTCTTCCGCTTTACAACCTTAAACTCTGATATATTTACAAAACAGGTACAAACTTATGAGTCACACGCCTAGGCCCTAAGTCGGGGTGTGACATATACAATTTCTACTGCCTCAACATCTCCAATATTGTTCGTAAATGTTATTCGTGTCCCTTCTTGGTTTTCGAATATATCAGGAGGTCATCAATGACGTTATAATGAATCTGCCGAGGTACGATTTACTAACTAGGTTTATAAGATCCATGGAAACTACAGGTGTATTAGTTAGTCCGAAAGGCATAACTAAGGGTTCATAGTGACCATACCGAGCTCGCAACACCAATTTAGAAACATCTTCCTCTGGATCTTAACTTGAAGATAGCCGTATCAGAGGTCGATTTTCGAGAAGTAATTCGCTCCCTGGAGTTGATTGATCAAATCGTCAAATCATGAGAGGGGATGTTAGTTTTTGATAGTGGTTTTTGTTTGGTTCTCCGGTAATCAATACACATCCTAAGCCTCCATCCTTTTACTTTACCAACAACACCGGTGCTTCCTAATGAGAATAGCTAGGTTCTATGAAAACCTTATTTAATAATTCTTATAGTTGTGTAATTAGTTCTTACGTTTCAGAGAATGCCAGACGATAAGGTGCCTTGGTAATAGTAGTTGCCCCTAAGGTTAGGTCAGTTGGCTGTTCAATTTGTCGGATAGTGGGATTTCGAGTAGTTCATCAGTAAGGATATTGGAGTATTCGAGAATTACGGGGATATTCCCTATATGTTTCATTGGGGTTTTTCATGGTTATGTTCTCCATAAATGCCATACACCCTTGGCGTAAGAGTTTTAATATTTTAAGATGAGACACGAGAGGTGATATTGAACCAAACTCCTCTACTTGTACCATAATCGCTTCATCATCTGGGTGAGGAATTTTAACTATTTAGTCATTACACATGATTTCTGCCTTGTATTTAGCTAACCAGCCCATACTGACAACTACATCGATGTTTCCCAACTATATCAGGAGTAGGTCAATAAAAATGGTTGATTATTTAGGATAATAGGATAGTTTTGGATTATTTTCCTAACATTTCTAGGTTTACTGTTAGTGAAGTCTATAGCATAAGGATCTATTAGTTCACTAACCAGAACATTTCTCGGGGATAAGAAGTTAGTGGGAATGAGAATTCTATTGGTACCTATATCAAACGAAACTGAAGCATATTAGTCAGAATTTACAAACGTATTCTTTCACCACAGTTAAGTCTTGTCGTGTGCTATCTGATCCAATCACTAAACGCAGCCTCCAGCTGAGTTAGATGTCGATGCTTGTTTTTGGTTTAACCAGGGACAGTTCTTTTTGGAGCGTTTCGTACTTCAATACTCATGGTAAACATGAGGGTTTGTCATAGTTTGTGATCGAATTGGTTACGATTGGGATAACTGTAAGTGATGAGGTTAGAATGGTTGGTTTACAATGTTCATAATGGTTTCACGGCTACAGGCATAGTATCAATCTTCCGCTTTTGTGACATGCCTTTATTCGACAAACCTTTTAGCAAAGGCTCATTGTATATGTTTAATTATGAACTAGATTTAATTGTCGTATTATTTTGAGTTGTAGGGTACACACGTTTAAATTGTTGTAGTTCTTGCACTCTTATTTCGTGATTAGCTCGTTTTGTACTAGATGATTTCCCGGTACTCTCAACACACCTTTACTGATCGAATTCAAAGTTACCACCCCGACTTGCATCCCGATATTATCAAAAGTTAAGTGGCTCACTGGATTAACTAAGGTCTCTACTTTCGGATTACTAGCCATAGTATTAGTTGAACCAGATCGTTAGAATGGTTTGTGTTGTCACACCCCAACCTAAGACGGAAATGCCGGGGCGTGAGCATGATTGCTCATAGCTCGAGGTAACTATCATGCAAATATGGTGACAATATCTAATAATTAATTTATTCCATTTAAAACAATAATATCTAAAAATAGCAAATAAATTTCAAACAATAATCCATGAAAGATAAAGAAATAATTCAAATTCTTAAATTAAATAAGTGTTCTTGAAATAGCCTAGGGTGTTAATCTAGCAATCCAATACTCCAAATCTTTAATTCAAGCGATAACCTGCATATATGTAGAAAATACAATAGGTTTTGTCAACAATATGTTGAGTGAGCAGTCATTAGTTTTGCAATGATATATATAGTATGAAAAGATAGCAAAACGTAAGTAAAGTGGTAAAATAACCAAACCAATGAGCAAATAAGTGTCATGTGAACCATTTCCAAGCAAATCGGGCACCGGTTAAAACTAGACGGTCATATGATCATACTATAATGAGAATATGGTGGACCTCTCCGAATGCGCAAATTAAACAAGTAATCAAATAGCATTTATGTCTAGCAATTCACACACAATATAACGTTTTCTAATTATTGAAATATGTATAATATGAAATACTATAAGTACGTATACGCCCCCAAAACGTTTGAAAATATGTGAAAACGGGGGAATGACAAAACTCACCTTAATAACAAACGAGCTAATACGATATTAAAAATAAAATTAAGAGTCTTCCGATTAACGCGATGAACGAAGATAATCAACAGTACTTGAAACTTAGCAGTATGAAAGTATAAGTAAAAACGAACCTAACGCCGCTAAAATCAATCCAAACGGATGAGTAAAACTCAAGTTATGTCAATTTTAACGTTTAAACTAGTTGAGTCTGACCATAATCCGAACTTCGAGTCGGGAGTCCGGTTTTGGTTAGAACCCTTAAAATTTTATTTCGAGAAGAAAAGTCTTCTGGACCGAACGTTAAATCTGCTAAGAAACATGAGAAAACAAGAAGTCAAAGTTGTTGATTGTTTTACCCTTTATCGGGTTTTAAAGCAATTGACCAGTTAATACCCTTCAATCTCAGAAATTGATTGAAGGTAATCGACTAGTGAACGTTTAGGAATGAAAAATCAGTTTACAACTTACCCGGAATGCGAACGAACAACGAGATATAACGAGTCAAAGGTCCTTGGACAAGCAAAGTCAACCGGTTATGAACGGTTCTTCAACAAAAACAACAAAAACCGAGCTAATCTGAGACGGGCAGCAGGTATGACGGCTGAGAGGATGATGTTTAGGGTTTGTGTAAAGATTTATGGCAGGGTTTAAGGCTTGTTTATATATAAAAACATAAACCGAACTAATTTTAGTCTTTTTGGCCCGTTAAGCAAGTATATATGTTTTAATGAAAGAATCAAGGAAAATAATCATAAAGATTCATTCTTAATAATGAATTAGGACTTGTATCTTAACTATAATACATTTACTTGGTCCTTACTTCTAGCGATTCATGCTTAAAATAACCGATTTTATGCCATAAACGAGCTAATAAATGAAAACGAACTCAGATTCTGCGCGAACTGACTGTGCAGCAGCACCATTGCACTATGTGGCCAGCTTCTGACCACCACCACCAGGCGCTCCGGCGTCCAGGTGGTTCAAGTTTCTGTTTTGTGCAATAATGGTCCCTATAGTTTGGTTTTGATCAATTTATGAACTACTTTTGTTATAGTTAGTGAATAAACAATCATTAAAACATTGGGGGCTTAATGTGAATATAAGGAAACTAGATGACTCATAAATGCAAGGTTTTATTAAAGATTTGGATCCGAAATAGATTCGTACAATAATAAAGTGAAATGAACAAATACGATAAAAACCCGAAATGTTACCTGTGTATTCCAGTTGACCCGCCCCTTTCATTTTGGTTTTTTCGGATTCATGTTCTAAGTTCTGAATTTCATTCCTCGGACAAAATATTTCAATATAAGGGTTTTAAGTCTTGCCCAGGTCATACGGTTGGTTGCCTTTTGTTCCCGAATTTGTACAGTCGTTATCTATCACATATGTGATGATCAATTTCTGGTATTGATAACAGATTTTATCGCTTCGATTCCTTTTACCAACCCATTTACTCTTTTAGTACCACTAGAATTCATAGGTTTGCACAACGTAATATTTTTAAACGAGTATTCCCGTTGTGAAGGATCACAGTTGTTACGACAAGTATTCATGTTCGGTAAGAGATTTTTGTTACTAAAGGCATTTAGTGGGGGAAATTATCATTATCGGTAGTAGAATTAGTGCTCGATGGGGGAATATTATTCGTGACAATGTTCGTACTTTTCATGAAAATAACATTTGTAACTGTATTAGTATTGGGCGGCGAAATAAAATTCACGACCGTATTAGTGTTTGGCATTTAATTTGTATTCATTGTCGTATTAATGCCGGCAGCGAATCGTGCTGCGATTGTCAGAGTTACTGTCTGCAGTTGCCGAACAATCATTTCAGGTACAACTGCCTCAAATCATGTGTTTGTTTTCTTCGGGGCCATTCTATAATGATAAAGAACTAAACTTCACGTAATTGATTTTCCCTATAACTCATTGCGCAGGGAATCGCATTAACTAACAGGCAGGTAATTAAAATTGCGGATACGTATTACACATACCAAATCACGTATCCATATACTCAGGATAGTACATAGATTCAGCCTAACAAGGCCATTGTTTGCATATATATATCAAAAATTATCATCCCATGACAAGTAATTTTAACCCGGTAAGGGTCAATGTGTAAGACCCCGAATCCCGAGAATCCTAAAGTTGGTCATCAAATCCAAAAATTCTCAAAAATTTAAAGTCAAACAAATTCATCTTATTAAAATCGTTTCAGAGTAATAAACAGCGGAAAATCACAAGTATGTAAGACCCCGAATCCCGGGAATCCTACAGTTGGTAATCATATTCAAAAATTCTCAAAAATTTAAAATCAAACCATTTCATCTTATTAAAATTCGGTTCAGAGTGATAAACAACGGAATATCACAAGTACTAAAACCAAGTTCCCAAAACCATAATTTAAATGTTTAAAGTAATAAATAAAAAGAAAACAGTTTGCGTATTAATCTCTGAGTAGTATGCCTTCAACCGTCCAAGTAGTCTCGAGCACGTCCAACGGTAAGCATCCTCCTCTAAACTTGAAACTCACACTAACATACACACAAAGTCAGCTTGAGCTGAGTGAGTTCAAGTTTTAATGATAGACATTTAAATAAATCATTCCAAGGGTTTAAATATAAAAACGGGATTATAAAACATTCCAAGGGTTTAAATATAAAAACGGGATTATAAAACATTCCAATATTCTAAAATATAATATGGGATACGAACAGTTAGGCCATCATCAACACTAAGTATTCGTACTTAGACATCCATATACATCCATATATGTATATCCCTATAAATACCACCCAAATAATAACATCAGGGTCGAGCACACGTACAATCCAAACACATAACATCCCAATATATATAACAATATATATATATATATATATATATATATATATATATATATATATAACTTCCACGTATAACATTCAGGGTCGAGCACACGTACAACCCAAACACGTAACATCTGATGATGATCATGCCACACGAGCCTCCCCCCTCACGGGCTTTTCAGGGCCCGCCACAGGATTTAAGAACCTGAGTTGTATAGTTTGGCCCGGCCAAGATCACAATCCATCCGTATGCAAACACAAAGTAGGCATACACAACATTCAGTAGTCGAGACGACTACAACATTCGCCAAATATTGGCCATACAATAATATATACATACACACATTCTATAACATTCCAAGGCTTACCATATACTAGCAAGCCTATATACATCCGTTTAAAGCATTTCATCAAGTAAGAAAACACTTAGGTGTGCATGCTAGCCCAAAAGTAAAAGAGAAAAAAGGGCATCATGAACTCACCTGAAACGAGCCACACAAACACCAAAGAGTTTGAGAACTTCAAAGCCAATCCACAGTTTACAAGCCTGTCGGATTGCACACAAATATTACTAACTAAACGTACCGACTCATTTATCCTACGAGACATTCTAACATGATTTGATTGACCTAAAGCCTTGACATTACCAAATTCAATTACATCAGCCCCCGAGGCCATGTATTTACCAAAACCACCCTTAGTTAATCCCGGGGACAAAGGGTTCCCAATTTACCCCCGAAAGTTGTTGACTTTATCAAATACGCGCGTTAACAGGTTGATTGTGAACTTAGTTACCGACTCAACCCCGTGTGGACCAAATTTAGTAAAATCACAGCCAACAAGTCTACACGACGCTACACGAGTTGGAAGGGTCGGTAATTCGCAAGCACGATGCACAAATTACCAATAAACGCGAATTTGCGCCGTACCGACCCGTTTGAGTAACTGACAACCAATAAATCATACCGAGGCTACAACATCCGAATTGGTTGTTAATTCCCTCAAACAACGCGCTAAACGCAACAATTGACAAACTAGACAACCGAAACCTAGTTTTCACTTCATCAACAGTTGACCAATCTAACGAATGCCAAAACTCATGATACTAAAATATATTACACTAGACATACCTAAGAAGATGACGGAGCACGAACTTCATTATAACAGCCCCGAAAGATGCGAGAAAGAGCAGCCACCGGTTAAGCCTAAAACGAACTTATCAATCAATAACGAATATAACATGCAGATTTTAGCATGCAAAGATGTATTTTATTACATAGGAAATACATGGCATTGAATTATTAAATTTTTACCAGTGTTGCATAAATATCTTAAGTTTATAAAAATATTTTTATTATATTTTTCTAGTGGACACAAAAATCATAAAAATTCTTCCAATCCAGAAAGGTATGTGCAGCTATGTCAGTGCGCAACTAAATGGTTTTATTTTTATAAAATTCATTGCTCAGCCAAATTAAACGATTCCAATTGGGTTTGGTTCCTAACTCAAAATATTAACTTCCAGAAGTAGAACCAACCAATTTAGACTTGTCGAAAAAGGGTTATGATGTCGGGAAGACAGACCAGAATCCGTCATCCCGCATCAGCTTTGACACTCGATCTTATAAAATCTTAAAAGTATTCAAATCTCGTCCAAAAATTACGTATTATACCTTTCTGGAAACTAGACTCAAAGTAGAATATCATAGTAACAAGAATCGATCAAAACCAATATATTTTCATCGAGTTACAGACCGAGCAATAAACAAGTACGAATATGTCAGAAATTGTTATAATCAAAACTCAACCCTAACGTGTTCAACAAAGGGTTTAATGGTGAAAAAAAGTTATATTATGATGGAACCGACCTTGAATTAGACTCGGGAGGGCTGGAACTCGGCTGGAGCTGCACGAAAAATGAGGTGGGGGCTGGAGAAGGGGCGCCGATCGGAACTCAAGAAGGAGTTAAGGCTCTTGTTTTATTATTTTTTTATATAATTAATCATTTTACACTCTAGCCCCTCCGCTTTGCTAAATGTGGAAACTTGAATGAAAGGTTAAGTAGGTTACGTTTACGAGATCGGCCAGGAGGACCTTTAAAATGCCGGAACGAGTCACGGTTAAAATACAAGCTTGTTAGGCATAACCCTTTATACGAAAATTTACGAACGTTACAAAGTACTAAAACAAGTTCCCAAAACCCGGGAATTATGCCCAAAACCAGATTTAAATGTATTTAGTAAAAATTGAAAAGAACAATGTTCATTTTTGAAACTTTCTGTCTAGATATGCCTTCAATCGTCCAAGTAGCCTCGAGCACGCCCAAGCGGTAAGCATCCTCCTCCTAACCTGAACCTCACACTAACATACACACAAAGTTAGCTTGAGATGACTGAGTTCAAGTTTGATAACTGGCATTTGTATAAATCATTCCAAGAGTTTAAATATAAAAACAGGATCTGGACAGTTAAGCCATAATAAACAATAAGTAGTCATACTTATAAATCTATATAATTATATCTCTATGCTTAACATCCAAGTAACAACATCAGGGTCGAGCACATGTACAACCCAAACACGTAATATCAAAGTAATAACATTAGGGTCGAGCACACGTACAACCCAAACACGTAATATCAAGACAAGCTATGATACAAGTAAGCCTATATCCTTGAGCCTAAGCCATAAGTAATATATATAACCTTAAGGAATACATATATGACCATAAATGAGTCTCAAATATCTTAAGGCATAGAATATAATTCACACATATTTTCATGAACCCACAAACACAAGTAAGGCCATGTAGTACCATCCATTTAGTTTAAACAAGTAAAATCGGGTAAAGTTGTAATATGGTGTGTATGCTAGCCCAAAACGTAAAAATGTAAGAAGGGGCATCATGAACTCACCTAAAATGAGGCACACATCACAACGGGCTAAAGGACCCTTAAGTACTCCCACAACTCAAAAGCCTGTCGGATTACGAACAATAATTACTAACGGTACCGAATCGACTTGTGTATCCTACGAGACGTTCTAACATGGTTTGATTACCTCGAAAAATTCATTTAAAACAGCCCCCGGGGCCTTGAATTAACCAAAACCACCCTTAGAAATACCCGATAGTAGAGAATTCCCAAATTACCCCCGGAAGTGCTAGGTGAGACTAATATGTGCGTTTAAGAGTTGTTTAGGCACTTAACATCCAACTTAGCCCCGTGTGGACTCAAATTGATAAATTCACAGCCAACAAGTCCACACGACACTGCACGAGTTGAATGGGTCGGTAACTCGCAAGCACAGCACACCAACTATTCAACAAACGCGAATACGCGTTATACCGACCCGTTTGAGTAACCGACAACCAATTCAGCCCCAATACTTATAAAAAATAATTTTTCAACACCCTGTAACCCGAACTGCATTGGTCGTTAAT
Source organism: Bidens hawaiensis (assembly GCF_021521415.1). Classification (NCBI taxonomy): domain Eukaryota; kingdom Viridiplantae; phylum Streptophyta; class Magnoliopsida; order Asterales; family Asteraceae; genus Bidens; species Bidens hawaiensis. The sequence continues at coordinate 44,768 of NW_027492588.1, forward strand.
TACTTCAACACTCGCGTTAAATGCAACAATTCACTATTCTAGACAACCGAATACCCACTTTCAATCTACAACTAGTTGACCAATCAAACGAACACCAATGAACACGATATTAAAGTATGTTACATTGGACATACCTAGGAAGATTATAGAACAAAAACCTTAACCAAAAAAGCCCCAAAAATGCTTGAATGGACAGCCACCCGGTAAGCCTAAAACATGCGATTTTAGACGAATAAACGAGCCTTAAGGATGAGTTAAGGTGAAAAAGAGTTGTAGACATTAATACCGACCTGGAATTGAACTTTCGGAGGTTGGACGATGGCTGATTGCATGTAAAACGAGGAGGGGGAGGGGTGATAGGGGCGCCGATCGGACTATGGGGGGCTAGGGTTTTGATTTTGATTATAATATAAAATGTTTCATTCTGGCCCTTCTAAGTTGAAAGTTGCGACACTTGGATGAAAGTTAAGTAATTCAACTTATGGGAACGACTAGGAGGTCCCCGAAGATGTCAGGACGAGTCCGGGTAGAAAATAGAATCATACAAGGCATAAGCATCTTTTTCTTTTCTCAACGAAATCTTACGGGCGTTACAAGTCTAACCTCATTAGAATGGATTTCGTCCCCGAATCCCGCTATACAGGAACGAAATTAGATTGAGACAACTCCCACCCCTCTAATCATACATTGGGCTGGTATAAATAGGACCTCTACCGAATGATAGCGTACTACGTTCTAGCTATACTATTTCATACAAAAGCTTTCAAGAGGAATAGAACTAAGTGGTAATATTTTAACGAATAATATGAATACAAGGCATTACCTGAAATCGTGTCCGCGCCCTCCTTGCCTCCTTCTTAGAGATATTGAGGGCCCTAGCCTTAGCTTTTGGTTCGCCTTCCAGCTTAACTCTAGAAGAATTTCCCCGCTCAGAACCTCCCGCCTTATACTCAGTACACCGATAGGCCAAATGAGCAGACCCCTCACACCGGTAACATGTCAACAACGGGCACTCGTAGTGGGGGTGTCCAGTCTCCCCATAACGAAAACAAGGGGATTCCCAGGCCTACACTCCCCCCTATGCGGTTTCCAGCACTTCCTGCATCTATCGCTATACCCCTTACTCTTACGATCCGACGTCTCCGTCCTTGCTTTCTTCCCAGCCGACACAGAATCATTGCCCCTATAACGTTTTCCATTGGAGTTAGAGCTTGGGTTCCAATCATTTTCAGATTCAGTTGGGCTCACCATCTCTCTCTGTTCATACAATGTACCTGCTAGGGTAACCACCGAATGGAAAGAGTTCCTGCTGGTGGTCACCACACCCCTACGAACATCTACCGAAAGACCTTTCAGGTACTTTTTGATTCTTTTACTTTCAGTTGTAACTAGATCGGGACATAAACGAGCCATTCGGTTCAATTTTGTAGTATACTCTCGATGTGACATAACACCTGCTTCTAAAGCTATTAAATCCTGCTCAATCTTATCTAATTCATGCGTAGGGCAAAAATGATCGATAACCAACTGCTTCAACTCTTCCCAGGCCATCCTCCTAATAAAGCGATCACCCATATCCTGAGCTAGATTATCCCACTAACACAGCGCCTCGGAACGAAACGAGGCAGTAGCATAAGTCACCATGTCCTCCCGGCTTCCATCTCTCTAACCCACTTACGAGCTGCCAACGCATCTTTAGTACCATCGAAAGCAGGAGGGTCACACTTCTTGAAATCCCCATACGAACAACCTATTGTAGACACACTAAACGCACGAACTTCTTCCTCCTCCTCACTTGGTACCATTACCTCGTCTTTAACCTGATTCTCTTGACCTTTTACCTGCTTATCCGCACTCTTACCAACCATTGATTCTTTTACAACCCTAACAGCCTCAGCAACAATCTCATGAACAATGCTATAACGAACCTGATAAACCTCGTCTACGATGGCCGCGCGTATAGCAGGGCCTAAGGTGGGGCTATCCCCCTTCTCCTGAATCGGGGTCTCTTCCTGCTGAGGAGTCGGGTTCTCTCACTCAGTTTCGACACGTGGCCTTAGACCACGACTGCTTGGACGACAACTCTTTGTTGAACGGGTTTTGGCCATATCCTACTCCTACAAGGACAGAATCCCAAAACGGTCAGACACAAGTAGTATTTAGAACATGATAGGTAATGGTAAACTGCGAATAACGTTAATCAAGTGTTATTAATTGTTTACTTTACCCGCCCATCCTAAACACCCCCTTCCCCTAACCATATTAGCATCCTATCTAACACTTAAGCAATTATTCAAGAATTAAAGTCCTAAAACTTGCAAAAATGACTAAATAATTAAAATTTACCTCTTGGCGTGCAGCTACTCGCGGCTGGCATTTCTAGTCCCTTCTTTAACAATTCGAGTCCAAGCATTCGGGAATGCTCGGATCCCTAGAACCATGTCTCTGATACCAACTTGTAAGACTCCGAATCCCGGGAATCCGACAGTTGGTCATCAAATCCAAAAATTCTCAAAAATTTAAAGTCAAACAAATTCATCTTATTAAAATCGTTTCAGAGTAATAAACTGCGGAATATCACAAGTACTAAAACGAGTTCCCAAAACCCGGTAATTATGCCCAAAACCAGATTTAAATGTATTTAGTAAAAATTGAAAAGAACAATGTTCATTTTTGAAACTTTCCATCTAGATATGCCTTAAACCGTCCAAGTAGCCTCGAGCACGCCCAAGCGGTAAGCATCCTCTTCCTAACCTGAAACTCACACTAGCATACACACAAAGTCAGCTTGAGCTAAGTGAGTTCAAGCTTTGATAATTGGTATTTGTATAAATCATTCCAAGAGTTTAAATACAAAAACGGGATCTGCACCGTTAGGCCATAATAAACAATAAGTAGTCATACTTATATATCTATATAATTATATCCCTATGCTTAACATTCAAGTAATAACATCAGGGTCGAGCACACGTACAACACAAACACGTAATATCAAAGTAATAACATCAGGGTCGAGCACACGTACAACCCAAACATGTTTCATTCCATCCGATGGTGATCATGCCACACGAGCCTCCCCCCTTACGGGCTTTCTAGGGCCATCCACAGGATTTTAGAACCTGAGTAGTATAGTTTGGCCCGGCCAAGATCACCATCCATCCATATGCAAACACAAAGTAGGCATACGCAAACATCCTTAGTCGATAACGACTAATTAACATTGCCAATTATTGGCCAAAAAGTAACGCATGTTTAAACCTGCATATATATATATATATATATATATATATATATATATATATATATCCAAAATGTATCGTAATGAAAGTAAGCCTATGCTCATAAAGTAACGCATGCGTATACATACATAATCATCTCTAGACATGCTATGATACAAGTAAGCCTATATCCTTGACCCTAAGCAATAAGTAATATATATAACCTTAAGGAATATATATATGACCATAAACGAGTCTCAAATATCCTAAGGCATAGAATATAATTCACACATATTTTCATGAACCCACAAACACAACTAAGGCCATGTAGTACCATCCATTTAGTTTAAACGAGTAAAATCGGGTAAAGTTGTAATATGGTGTGTAAGCTAGCCCAAAACGTAAAAATGTAAGAAGGGGCATCATGAAATCACCTGACACAAGGTACACAATCACTATGGGCTAGAGGAACCTTAAGTACTCCCACAACTCAAAAGCCTGTCGGATTACGAACAATAATTACTACTGGTACCGAATCGACTCGTTTATCCTACGAGGCGTTCTAACATGGTTTGATATACTTAACGCCTTGACCTCGCCAAATTCATATAAAACAGTCCCCGGGGCCTTGAATTAACCAAAACCACCCTTAGAAATACCCGATAGTAGAGAACTCCCAAATTACCCCCGGAAGTGCTAGGTGAGACTAATATGTGTGTTTAAGAGTTGTTTAGGCACTTAACATCCAACTCAGCCCCGTGTTGACCCAAATTGATAAATTCACAGCCAAAAAGTCCACAAGACGCTGCACGAGTTGAATGGGTCGGTAACTCGCAAGCACAACGCACAAACTATTCAATAAACGCGAATACGCGTTGTACCGACCCGTTTGAGTAACCGACAACCAATTCAGCCCCAATACTTATAAACATAATTTTCCAACAGCCCGTAACCCGAACCGAAGTCGTCCGAATTGCATTGGTCGTTAATTACTTCAACACTCGCGTTAAACGCAACAATTCACTATTCTAGACAACCGAATACCCACTTTAAATCTACAACTAGTTGACCAATCAAACAAACACCAATGAACACGATATTAAAGTATGTTACATCGGACATACCTAGGAGGATTATAGAACAAAAATCTTAACCAAAATAGCCCCGAACTTGCTTGAATGGACAGCCACCCGGTAAGCCTGGAATTGAACTTTCGGAGGCTGGACGGTGGCTGATTGCACGCAAAACGAGGAGGGGGAGGGGTGATGGGGGCGCCGATCGAACTATGGGGGGGCTAGGGTTTTGATTTTGATTATAATATAAAATGTTACATTCTGGCCCTTCTAAGTTGAAAGTTGCGACACTTGGATGAAAGTTAAGTAATTCAACTTATGGGAACGACTAGGAGGTCCCCGAAGATGTCAGGACGAGTCCGAGTAGAAAATAGAATCATACAAGGCATAAGCATCGTTTTCTTTTTTCAACGAAATCTTACGGGCGTTACACAATGTTTATACTATTAGATCCAAATCATCTCCCATACTGCATAGCACAATACCAAATGCTTTCATGGAGTATCGAAACTATACACAACATTGTCATACTATCCTTGTCTATTAAGCGCACATTATAATAATCACAAATAGTTCACGACTTGCAAAACTATTATTCCGATATAATCCCATCATTGGGCAGCTGTTTTATCCTGCCTCTCCTGTGATTATACATTTGTTCGTTATGAGTTAAAACAGTATGTTGTAGTCGGGAGTCATTTGTATACTCTCCTTGACCTTTGGGTGTTATTAAGTATTGTGACATTCATGACAAAACCGGAAATCGATCTTCTAGAAGCAAGCGGCTCCTTGAAGTTGATCGAAAAGATCGTCAATACGAGGGGGCGGGTAACGATTCTTGGCGGTAAGCTTGTTATGTTCACGATAGTCGATGCACATGCGAAACGATCCATCCTTCTACTTCACAAACAAAACAGGTGCGCCCCAAGGAGAAGAACTCGGGTGAATGAAACCCTTATCGGAGAGTTCTTGCAATTGGCTCGAAAGCTCTTGCATTTCAGACGGTGCAAGACGATAGGGTGCTTTGGCATCGGGATTAGCTCCAGGTACGAGATCAATGCGAAACTCGACTTGGCGAATAGGAGGAAGTCCAACAACATCATCGGAAAAGACGTCGGGAAAATCACGCACAATAGGAATATCTTGAATCTTCTTCTTCTCCTTATCTTTCTCCACCACAAGCGCCAAAAATGTAACGTACTTCTTAGGCAAATAACGTTGAGCTTGAAAGCACGACATGAGATTAAGCTTAGAAGCAGGCGTACTACAGAAAACTTTAAGAATACGACCATCATGAAGAGGTATACCAAGGAACTTATCAAAACAAACGAACTCAACGTGATTTAAAGTCAACCAATCCATCCAAACTATGACGTCAAAACTCCCCATTTGTATCGGAATAAGATCTATACGGAACTTGACCTTATTAAGGACTATGACACAATCCCGAATAACCGAATCGATAGTGATCGAATTCCCATTAGCTACTTCGACGGTAAAAGTCTTAGACAACCTATCCCAAGGCTTATCAATAATATATGCAAAGTCTAATGAGACAAAACTCTTATCGGCACCAGTATCGAATAATACGGAAGCAGAATGGTTAACGTACCATTCACCACATCACTTGAGCTTTGGGCTTGATTCATGTTCATCATGAAGGCACGACCATTCGAACCTTGAGGAGTTGGTGCAGCTTGATTAGTTGGAGGGGCTTGAATAGCAAGGACCTGAGCAGTAGAAGTCGGCAGAACCATAAGCTGCGGAACTTGAGGAGCATAGGTGTGAGGTGCAAAGCTTTGATGGATCGGGGGTTCGTAAGTTTGGACTTGGTAGGCTTGACTAGTGTAGTACGGTGCGGGAACAACTTGGGCTTGATGAGCATAATACGGTGGAGGCATCACATGGGCTTGAATGGCACGGACTAGCAATGGGCACATATTACGGAAATAAATAGGATGTCCACAATGGTAGCAAGCACGGGTATTTGGAACAACGGCTTGAGCTTGGGGGATATTAGCAGCTCGAGGAGCATACGGTGCGGGTTGTTGAGGAGCGGCTCGTGCATTTGGAGGTACACGACAAGTATTAGCAAGATGCCCATAACGATTGCACGAGGTGCAAAGGTGGCAAGTGGTTGATGCGGGATGATGACGGTTACAGATTGAGCACAAAGGGTGCGGTCCATTATACGGCTTCTTGTTGGATGCATTTTGGTTAGGGGCTTGGTTGTTGGGTTGGTTCACACATAGTTTTGGTGATGAGTCTTGCGCTTTTGGCCATTGTTGTTGTTGTTCTTGTGGTAACGGTTGGAGTTGTTGTTTTAAGCAGGCTTAGGATCGGCTTTGGCATCTGTAGATGATTCAGCTTTACTCTTTTCAGCAGCAGGCTTGGAGTCCTTTCGGGATAGCGTACCATCTCGAACGTGATCATCAGTCAAGGAAGCGGCAAGGGTTATGGCTTCCTCAATCGTGAGAGGGTCTCGATTGACAACCGCGTCACGGAAGATAGTAGGTAGTCTACGGATATACTTGCGGATACCGCGGGACAACGGAGTTACGAGATGAGGTACCACCCGACTTAGTTCCTTGAATCGGCTCGAGTAGGTAGAGTTATCGCCACCAATTTGCTTTAACTCCCAAAACTCCATCTCGAGCCTTTGCAGTTCATGCTTGGGACAAAACGCTCTCTTCATAGCTTCCTTAAGCTCCTCCCAGGGCATGGCTAATGCTTCATCAACACCTTGGAGGTTCTTGAATGTGGTCCACCAAGTAAGCGCACGTTCCTCGAAAACGTCTATGGCAACACGAGTCCGTTTGTCATCCGGACACTCACTATGGATGAAGATGTTTTCCATCCTCTCAAACCAGCAGAGGAGTTTAGTAGCATTGTCTTCGCCAGGGTAAAGAGGAGGTTTGACACTCGTGAAGTTCTTGTAGTGATAGTTGTTGGTGGGTGCACTCGAAGTAGCAGATCCATTCGAGTTGATGTTTTGTAGTTGAGCCACCGCCTCGGGCAAAGCAGCGGTGAACTCCTTCGTGATGCGAGCAGCTAAACGGTGATCATGAGCAGCCGATGGACGACGGTTGGTACGGCGACGAAGTTGAGAAGACATTCTACGAGGACCAAACGAGAAATATGATAAGAATTGGGTAAGTTGTGTAAACGAGTCAATGAAAGGCAATGAGTAAACGTGACTAATATGTGCTAGTGATTGTCATGACATGAGGTCAAGTCGCGATATAAAATAATGTGATTAACTTTGAGATAGTTAATTAATTAAAGTGTTTATTTCAAGTTTAAAGTGTAAAGTGTTATTGGGTTGGGCTTTCCATGGGCTTTCCATGGCAGTTCAAAACCCAAAGTAAATAACGAATTAAACCAAGTGAGTGGGCCTCCCATGAGCTTTCTATGGCAATTTGAATGACCTAACTAAATCATAAAATTGAGCTTCGGGAATTGGGCCTCCCATGAGCGTTCTATGGTAGTTTAAATGACCCCAATTACATAACGGGACTTATATATTGAGAATTGGGCTTCCCATGAGCGTTCCATGGAATTATATTGGCCCAATTAAATAATGATAAATAAACAATTTGAGATGGTCGGCCCATGAGCGTTACATGGCATTTTAACTGAGCCCACTAATTATCGAATACACGAATCAAAATGAGTAGTCGGAGAATCTCGTGAACCACCACGGTGATATCCCCAACAAAATATCGAATCAAAACGGGTTATGAAATGAATAGTTGGAGTACCCATGGGTTGTTATGGATTTTCCACCCAACTAAACATTTAAAAATAATTAAAACGTAATTTTGGAAAGTTTCTGAATTTAGCCACCAACCACTGTGAATTCGGTTTTTATTAAAGGAATGCAACCGGTTGATCGGTCATGTTTGATTCACTTAAGGTCTGGTTGTATGACATATTGCCCAGCTTTGGCCTAGGGACTCGAGTACTGTGGTCGGGTTATCCTCCAGGTAAGGAATAGCGTTTTACCCTTGGTTCTCGGAACCGTTTTGCCAAGGCCCAATTCACAGTTCTCTAGTTCCCTACGGCTACTAACCAAACATGACATACCACCATGCCCTAAGGAGAGGGAGTAAAAACAAATCTTTGAAATTCTTAAGGAATTTCCCAAATTAAGAAAGACAATCTACTAACATTTTAAGAAGATTTTTAAAGATTTGAAAAAATATTTTGAAAGTGAGGCATAGCCTCAGATTTGATGTGTGCAATAATTACCAAAAATAAAAGATATAGTGAATACTCACCTAAAAATAAAAGATATGATAATAACTACTATCTAAATAGAAATATATAATGTATAATTTCCTAAAATAAAAGATATAGCTAACAGATTATCTAAAATGAATAGATATTGTAAATATTTACCTAAAACAAAAAATATCACAAATAATTACCTAAATAAGCTAGGAACAATTTAGGAGCAAATAACACAGTTCAGATAGGCACGTATGGGTTCCTAACATATGACTAGGACAATTTCTAACCAGCAAATAACATAGTTCAAATAACACGGCTCTTAGACCAATCTGTCACACCCCAACCTAAGGCGAAATGCCGGGGCGTGAGCATGATTGCTCATAGCTCGAGGTAACTATCATGCAAATATGGTGACAATATCTAATAATTAATTTATTCCATTGAAAACAATAATATCCAAAAATAGCAAATAAATTCCAAACAATAATCCATGACAGATAAAGAAATAATCCAAATTCTTAAATTAAATAAGTGTTCTTGAAATAGCCTAGGGTCTCAATCTAGCAATCCAATACTCCAATCTTCAATTCAAGTGATAACCTGTATATACGTAGAAAATACAATAGGTTTTGTCAACAATATGTTGAGTGAGCAGTCATTAGTTTTGCAATGATATATATATAGTATGAAAAGATAGCAAAACGCAAGTAAAGTGGTAAAATAACCAAACCAATGAGCAAATAAGTGTCAAGCAAACCATTGCCAAGCGAATCGGGCACCGGTTAAAACTAGACGGTCGTATAATCATACTATAATGAGAATATGGTGGACCTCTCCGAATGCGCGAATTAAACAAGTAATCAAATAGCATTTATGTCTAGCAATTTACACACAATATAACGTTTGCTAATGATTGAAATATATATAATATGAAATACTATAAGTACGTATACGCCCCCAAAACGTTTGAAAATATGTGAAAACGGGGGAATGACAAAACTCACCTTAATAACAAGCGAGCTAATACGATATTAAAAATAAAATAAAGAGTCTTCCGATTAACGCGCCTAAACGAAGATAATCAACAGGACCTGAAACTTAGCAGTATGAAAGTAAAAGTAAAAAATCAATCCAAACGGATGAGTAGAACTCAAGTTATGTCAATTCTAACGTTTAAACTAGTCGAGTCTGACTAGAATTTGAACTTCGAGTCGGGAGTCGGGTTTTGGTCAGAACCTTAAAATTTTATTTCGAGAAGAAAAGTCTTCTGGACTGAACGTTGAATCCGACCAGAAACATGAGAAAACAAGAAGTCAAAGTTGTTGACTGTTTTACCCTTTATCGGGTTTAAAGCAATTGACCAGTTAATACCCTTCAATCTCAGAAATTGATTGAAGGTTATCTACTAGTGAACATTTAGGAATGAAAAATCAGTTTACAACTTACCCAGAATGTGAACGAACAACAAGATATAACGAGTCAAAGGTCCTTGGACTAGCAAAGTCAACCGGTTATGAACGGTTCTTCAACAAAAACACCAAAATTCGAGCTAATCTGAGACGGGAAGCAGGTATGACGGCTGAGAGGATGATGTTTAGGGTTTGTGTAAAGATTTGTGGCAGGGTTTAAGGCTTGTTTATATATAAAAACATAAACCAAACTAATTTTAGTCTTTTTGGCCCGTTAAGCAAGTAAATATCTTTTAATGAAAGAATCAAGGAATATAATCATAAAGATTCGTTCTTGGGCAGTAAATAATGAATTAGGACTTGTATCTTGACTATAATATATTTACTTGGTCCTTAATTCTCGCGATTCATGCTTAAAATAACTGATTTTAAGCCATAAATGAGCTAATAAACGAAAACAAACTCAGATTCTGCGCGAACTGACTGTGCAGTAGCACCATAGCGTTGTGTGGCCAGCTTCTGACCACCATCGCGCGGCACTCCGGTGTCCAAGTGGGTCAAGTTTCAGTTTTGTGCAATAATGGTCCCTATAGTTTGGTTTTGATCAATTTATGAAATATTTTTGTTATATTTAGTGAATAAACAATCATTAAAACATTGGGGGCTTAAAGTGAATATAAGGAAACTAGATGACTCATAAATGCAAGGTTTTATTAAAGATTTGGATCCGAAATAGGTTCGTAAAATGATAAAATGAAATGAACGAATACGATAAAAACCCGAAATGTTACCTGTGTATTCCAGTTGACCCGACCCTTTCGTTTTGGATTTTTCGGGTTCATGTTCTAAGTTCTGAATTTCATTCCTCAGACAAAATATTTCAATATAAGGGTTTTATGTCCTGCCCAGGTCATACGGTTGGTTGCCTTTGTTCCCGAATTTGTACAGTCGTTATCTATCACATATGTGATGATCAATTTCTGGTATTGATAACAGATTTTATCGCTTCGATTCCTTTTACCAACCCATTTACTCTTTTTGTACCACTAGAATTCATAGGTTTGCACAACGTAATTTGTTTAAACGAGTATTCCCGTTGTGAAGGATCACAGTTGTTACGACAAGTATTCATGTTCGGTAAGAGATTTTTGTTACTAAAGGCATTTAGTGGGGGAAATTATCATTATCGGTAGTAGAATTAGTGCTCGATGGGGGAATATTATTCGTGATAATGTTAGTACTTTTCATGAAAATAACTTTTGTAACTGTATTAGTATTGGGCGGCGTAATAATATTCACGACCGTATTAGTGTTTGGCATTTAATTTGTATTCATTGTCTTATTAATGCCGGCAGCGAATCGCGCTGCGATTGTCAGAGTTACTATCTGCAGTTGCCGAACAATCATTTCAGGCACAACTGCCTCAAATCACGTGTTTGTTTTCTTCGGGCCATTTTACAATGATAAAGAACTTAACTTCACGTATAAGATTTTCTCTATAACTCATTGCGTAGGGAATCACATTAACTAACAGGCAGGTAATTCAAATTGCAGATACGTATTACACATACCAAATCACGTATCCATATACTCAGGATAGTACATAGATTCAGCCTAACAAGGCCATTGTTTGCATATATATATAAAAAATTATCATCCCGTGACAAGTAATTTTAACCCGGTAAGGGTCAATGTGTAAGACCCCGAATCCCGAGAATCCTACAGTTGGTCATCAAATCCAAAAATTCTCAAAAATTTAAAGTCAAACAAATTCATCTTATTAAAATCATTTCAGAGTAATAAACACCGGAAAATCACAAGTACTAAAACAAGTTCTCAAAACCCGGGAATTATGCCCAAAACCATATTTAAATGTATTTAGTAAAAATTGAAAAGAACAATGTTCATTTTTGAAACTTTCCGTCTAGATATGCCTTCAACCGTCCAAGTAGCCTCGAGCATGCCCAAGCGGTAAGCATCCTCCTCCTAACCTGAAACTCACACTAACATACACACAAAGTTAGCTTGAGATGACTGAGTTCAAGTTTTGATAATTGGCATTTGTATAAATCATTCCAAGAGTTTAAATATAAAAACGGGATCTGGACAGTTAAGCCATAATAAACAATAAGTAGTCATACTTATATATCTATATAATTATATCCCTATGCTTAACATCCAACTAACAACATTAGGGTCGAGCACACGTATAACCCCAACACGTAATATCAAAGCAAAAACATCAGGGTCGAGCACACGTACAACCCAAACACGTATCATTCCAACAGCCCGTAACCCGAACCGAAGTCATCCGAACTGAATTGGTCGTTAATTACTTCAACACTCGCGTGAAACGCAACAATTCACTATTATAGACAACCGAATACCCACTTTCAATCTACAACTAGTTGACTAATCAAACGAACACCAATGAACACGATATTAAAGTATGTTACATTGGACATACCTAGGAAGATTATAGAGCAACCTTAACCAAAACAGGCCCGAAAATGCTTGAATGGACAGCCACCCGGTAAGCCTAAAACATGCGATTTTCGACGAATAAACGAGCCTTAAGGATGAGTTAAGCTGAAAAAGAATTGTAGACATTTAGTACCGACCTGGAATTGAACTTTCGGAGGCTGGACGATGGCTGATTGCATGCAAAACGAGGAGGGGGAGGGGTGATGGGGGCGCCGATCGGACTATGGGGGGGGGCTAGGGTTTTGATTTTGATTATAATATAAAATGTTACATTCTGGCCCTTTTAAATTGAAAGTTGCGACACTTGGATGAAAGTAAAGTAATTCAACTTATGGGAACGACTAGGAGGTCCCCGAAGATGTCAGGACAAGTGCGGGTAGAAAATAGAATCATACAAGGCATAAGCAACTTTTTCTTTTCTCAACGAAATCTTACAGGCGTTACCAGTCTAACCTCCTTAGAATGGGATTCGACCCCGAATCCCGCTATACAAGAACGAACGCAGATTGAGACAACTCCCACCCCTCTAATCATACACTGGCCGAGTATAAATAGGACCTCTACCGAATGCTAGCGTACTATGTTCTAGCTAAACTATTTCACACAAAAGCTTTCAAGAGGAAGAGAACTAAGCGGTAATATTTTAACGAATAATATGAATACAAGGCATTACCTGAAATGGTGTCCACATCCTCCCTTACCTCATTCTTAGAGATATTGAGGGCCCTAGCCTTAGCCTTTGGTTCTCCTTCCAACTTAACTCTAGAAGAATTTCCCTGCTCAGAACCTCTCGCCTTATACTCAGTACACCGAGAGGCCAAATGAGCACCTCCCTCATACCGGTAACATGTCAACGACGAGCACTCGTAGTGGGGGTGTCCAGTCTCCCCACAACAAATACAAGGGGAGTCCCAAGCCTACATTCCCCCCTATGCGGTTTCCTGCACTTCCTGCATCTATCGCTATACCCCTTACTCTTACGATCCAACGTCTCCGTCCACACTTTCTTCCCAGCCGACACAAAATCATTGCCCCCATAACGTTTGCCATTGGAGTTAGAGCTCGGGTTCCAATCTTTTTCAGATTCAGTTGGGCTCACCATCTCTCTCTGTTCATACAATGTACCTGCCAGGGTAACCACCGAATGGAAAGAGCTCATGCCGGTGGTCACCACACCCCTACGAACATCTACCGGGAGACCCTTCAGGTACTTTTTGATTCTTTTACTTTCATGTGTAACTAGATCGGGACATAAACGAGCCATTTGGTAGAATTTTGTAGTATATTCTCGATGTGACATAACACCCACTTCTAAAGCTAAGAAATCCTGCTCAATCTTATCTAATTCATGCGTAAGGAAAAAATGATCGATAACCAACTGCTTCAACTCTTCCCAGGCCATCCTCCTAATAGAGCGATCACCTATAGCCTGAGCTAGATTATCCCACCAACACAACGCCTCGGAACGAAACGAGGTAGTAGCATAAGTCACCATGTCCTCCCCTTTGCAATTTCAATACGGCTTCCATCTCTCTAACCCACTGATGAGCTTCCAACGCATCTTTAGTGCCATCTAAAGAGGGAGGGTCGCACTTCTTGAAATCCCCATACGAACAACCTCTAGTAGACACACTAAACGCACGAACTTCTTCCTCCTCCTCACTTAGTACCATTACCTCGTCTTCAACCTGAGTCTCTTGACCCTTTCCCTGCTTATCCGCACTCTTACCAACCATTGACTCTTTTGCAACCCTAACAGCCTCAGCAACAATCTCGGGAATAACGCTATGAAGAACCTGATAAACCTCATCTGCGATAGCCGCGCGTATAGCAAGGCCTAAGGCGGGGCTATCCCCTCCTCCTAAATCGGGGTCTCTTCATGCTGAGGAGTCGGGTTCTCTCTCTCAGTCTCAACACGTGGCCTAAGACCACGACCGCTAGGACGAAAACTTTTTGTTGAACGGGTGTTGGCCATATCCTACTCCTACAAGGACAGAATCCCAAAACGGTCAGACACAAGTAGTATTTAGAACATGGTAGGTAACGGTAAACTGCTAATAACGTTAATCAAGTGTTATTAATTGTTTACTTTACCCGCCCATCCTAAACACCCCCTGCCCCTAACCATATTAGCATCCTATCTAACACTTAAGCAATTATTCAACAATTGAAGTCCTAAAATTTGAAAAAATGACTAAATAATTAAAATTTACCTCTTGGCGCGCAGCTACTCGCGGCTGGCATTTCCAGTCCCTTCTTTAACAATTCGAGTCCACGCATTCGGGAATGCTCGAATCCGTAGAACCATGTCTCTGATACCAAATTGTAAGACCCTAAATCCCGGGAATCCTACAGTTGGTCATCAAATCCAAAAATTCTCAAAAAATTAAAGTCAAACAAATTCATCTTATTAAAATCGTTTCAGAGTAATAAACAGCGGAAAATCACAAGTACTAAAACATGTTCCCAAAACCCGGTAATTATGCCCAAAACCATATTTAATGTATTAAGTAAAATTTGAAAAGAACAATGTTCATTTTTGAAACTTTCCGTCTAGATATGCCTTCAACCGTCTAAGTAGCCTCGAGCACGCCCAAGCGGTAAGCATCCTCCTCCTAACATAAAACTCACACTAACATACACACAAAGTCAGCTTGAGCTGAGTGAGTTCAAACTTTGATAATTGGCATTTGTATAAATCATTCCAAGAGTTCAAGCTTTGATAATTGGCATTTGTATAATCATAAATAGTTCATGACTTGCAAAACTATTATTCCGATATAAGCCGATCATTGGGCAGTTGTTTTATCCTGCCTCTCCCGTAATTATACATTTGTTCGTTATGAGTTAAAACAGTATGTTGTAGTCGGGAGGCATTTGTATACTCCCCTTGACCTTTGGGTGTTATTAAGTATTGTGACATTCATGACAAAACCGGATACACCTTAGTATTGACAAATCAAATAAGCATTTAACCGCTTATTGCTTAACGAATGAACAGATAACCAAACGGGTCTGGTTATGACCCAGATATCTCGGGGGGGGGGGGGGCGTCTATAAGTGATATACGTTTAATATAAGCTAATATATTAGTTTTATAGCCTTAGTTCGATAGTAAACAAGTTAAACGAAAACATGCTCGTTTAACTACCCGCTATAGATTTAAACGCGAAAGATAGTTACAAACCAAGCATTGTATCATCCGGTAAGCCGAAAAAGACTTACCAAACACGTATTTGAAATGTTTAAAGCGATCCGTGAAAAAATTTTCGAATTTTACAAATGTATAATATGTTTTTATAAATTTACACGAAAATAGCCGAAAAACACTCGTTTTCACACTGTTTGACGCACCCGATATATTTCTCGCGCCAAAACCAAACCCGAAATAAATTTGGACTCGGCATTTCACGTATGGGTTTGCAAATCCAGGAGTTGGGCCAAATGGGCCAAAGGGGGCACAAAGTTTCTTTGCGTACGTTAAAGGGGTTACCCCCATTTAAACTTTCTTTTCTTAGATTAATATATATAAGATATTTTGCACCTTTTTCCTCTCATACCCTACACCAAAAACTTCGGGAAATTCAGCTCAAGAACAAACCCAAGGTAATTTTGTATTTTAATTATATTTTTTAACTTATTAATCATATTTAACTCCATATAAACATAGTTTAATTGCCAAAAATCATTCCTAACCATGCAAAAATCATAAAAATGGTCCAAAAACATATTTTGATCATACAGATTGTTAGCAACCTGGTTTGATAGTTTTTTTTTGCCATAAACATGGATTATATAGGGTTTAAACGTCCCAATTCGGTAATAAATTCGCCAAATATTCTCGGATGGTCGAAAAATTACCAAATTGGGACGTTTATTTGGGAAAAATAGCTAAAATACTTCAAAAATTATGAAATTTTTCTGGGAACTCAGATTTAATGTATTTTGGTCACATATGAATTTTGGGATCATTTGGAGAAGTTTAAAGGTGTTTTGTTTATTTGCGTTCGTGTGAATTTTTACAGCCGAATTTGGGCCGAAAAGAATATTGCACGAGCTTTTTACATTCTGGAATTAATACAGGTTGTTTTGGGACATGATTTGAGTATTCAGGAATTTTTGGTGAATTTTTGGAAATTTTTTGGGGTAAACGGACGATTTTCAGACGAAATATAGCTGATAAAATGAATTTTTATAAATTAATAAATCAGTAAATAAATTCCATAAATATTTTTATAAAAATCTACTTTTTTTAATACATTTACCCAAGCTTATTTTCCCATAACTGTTTTCTGAACACGTAAACGAACAACTTGGCCCAGCTGGGAAAACGGGAATCTGAGCCAAGTTCAGTTTTAAGTATTAGACATTGAACAACATCACAACCTAAGCCTATTGCCACTTTCTGAGCGTTCCAGCTACACCCAGATTAGTTATACAGCCCAGTTTAGTATTGAGATTATAATAATATTAAAATATTAATATTATTATAATATTAATTATAGGAACTACTGATAGTGGATTGAACAAACCACGAGTTGATACAGTACGGAATATCTACAAAACCGTGAGTTTCATGACCCCACTTTTAAACTGTTTTACGAACTTTTGGGGTGAAAAGCATGTTTGCTTATATCTATATACTTATCTGAAACATGTGATGATGTGAATTATCTAAGTGCTAACACACGAAAGTCCCCACAATCACAGTGATTAACTTCGAGCCGGTGGCTTGTGAATAGTACTATTGGTTTGACAAACCCAAACGGAATCGGCCTGGTTGCCGTGTCACATAGCGCCGTTTGCACATGACCATATTTAAACATACAGGCTATGTAGTGTTAGACATAGCTACCGGGGCATGTTGTGGGCGGAAGGGGAGCCACAGTGGTTGATTGAGCGTGGGAAATGGAGGCACGCAGCACGAACAGTCCAGGCTTCACTGTAGCTTAGCATAATTACATCACATACATCATTTACATACATACATACTTATTTCATAATTACAAGTGTTGACTTGTGAACACTCATTACTGTTTTCTTGAAATTCGTGAAACTCACCAACTCTAGTAGTTGACCCGTTTTAAACTGCTTTTCAGGTGTACCTAAATCGGAATGATTGGGTGATCTGTTACTTGCCTGAAGTGTGTGGTTGATGCTATGTGAATAGAAGAAAGGGCGTTATTAGTAAGAATGTATAGTTAACGAACTAGTTTTATTTGTATCGCTTAGACTGTTAAACAATGATAGAACAAAGAAATGTAATATATTGTAAATTAGTTTGTAATGTTTCTTTATAAACAATGTATTGATATCAGAGATGTCTGTTACATTCCCGTTTTACGCTTCCGCATTGTACTAGTCGGGGTGTGACAGAAGTTGGTATCAGAGCCATTGGTTATAAAGGATTAGGTTATCCCTTAGGGTACCTAAAATATAACCGTAGGCTCGATTAACTCTAGGAAATAATTAAATAATAAATTAATATTATATACTGATGGATGTCGGGATGAACTTGTAGGGCAAGTGAGTTATTGTGGTCCGGAACATAATAACAGACTTGCTTGTACGAGGGAATTCTGGGAGAAATCACGGAACGTGTGGTTAGGTAAAAGTGGCAACATATGTGTATAAAAGGTAATGGGAAAGTATATATATATGTAACACTCATAAGTGTTTATGTGGAACAAGATGTATGAATACGTGTACGTACGATACTGTTGATAATGATATATTTTACTATGAATATTATATTCATTTATATTCAATATTGATTTAAATAATAATAATAATTAAAATCTTGATAAAGCTAATATTATATTCTAATATAATTAATATTAAATTTGGTTTAATTAATTAATCTCCTCAACAATAGTTAGTCATAGCAATAGATATTATTCTTATAACTAACCTTTGTGCAGAGTCATGTCAAGGAATAACGACTACGTACCGGAAGAAGAACCGGTGATATCTGTAGAAGAGGATCCCGAAGAAGAATCAGAGGAGGATCCAGAGGAGGAGGATCCAGAAGGGGAGGACCCAGAAGAGGAACCGGAGGAGGAGGAGGAAGAGGTGAAAGAAGAAGTTATCTGTAGAGAACTACCCAGGAATGTGCCTGATCTATCAGGTTACAGATGCGATAGTTATCCACCCAGGTCACCACGTAGGGATCAAGGCGAAGTTAACAGTCAGTATCGTTCACCAGCTAGAGTAGCCAGATTACCCACTCCACCTATACACCTGTCGCCGACGACTTCAGCTACTGCACGAGTCCGGCAGACTGCTCGTATTCGGGTAACCCCGATTGACCCTACCTCTATTCCATTCAGATCTACCCATGACCGGGGAGGACCTTCACGCCCTAGGGTAGATACTTCATCTTCTCGTTCATTGAGTATACCTACCCCTCGTCCTGACCTCCCAAACGCAGGAAACAACTCTTGGATGGCTGTCCTGACTGACCATGTGATAGACCACTCGATAGCCATAGCTAACATTAACCGGGAGAGGAGGGACGTGACTCAGTGCCTATCGACATTACAGCAGACGGTACTGAACTTGCAGCAGTCAGATGCCTACCACCACTGGTGTTTGGATAGGGTGACAGTTCGACTGTGGAACTGTTACTGGGTGATTACGGTGCTGTTATTTTTATGTTTGTGGCTAGCCTATCGTCTGTATGGATAGATGCGGAATATTACAACTATGTGTACATGATCTTTTGATACCCCATGTATGTATATAGTAATATGTTATGTTAATATGGGGCACAACTTTGTACATTGTTACAAGCACTGACCCTTATAGGGTTAAGTCTAATAGTTACTTAGTGACAGATTTTGATATATACATGCAAGCACTGGCCTTTATTAGGCTAAGTCTATGTACCTTTTATTATCAATGTACAGAACAATTTGTGAAATGTCAGTATGTTATTTGGTTTACCTGTACAACATTTATTGTGATTATTATTACACAGTGCCGTAGACTGGAATTAGTACTAATTGGCTTTTGTTTATCATTATAGAATGGCCCCAAAGAAAGCAAACCCTATGACTGAGGCAGAAATAGCCGAGATGATTGCTCGGCAAATGCAGGCAATAATCCCGCTTATTGTAACACAAGTAACTGCCGGCGTAAACGCAAATATGCAAACAAATCAACAACAAAACAATAATGCTCCCCCAACCAACAATGAAACAGTTGCAAATAACAATCCCCCACCTAATGCAAATACCCCTACCAATGCAAATAATCCTCCACCGAACCCAAGCAATGACAATAACAACCCTAATCCCCCTCGAAGGGAATATTCGATCAAAAACTTCATGGCCTGTAAACCGATTGATTTCAAGGGCACTGAAGGGCCAAACGGGTTAATCAAATGGATCGAAAAGACTGAATCTGTTCTCAATATTAGCAATTGTCCACCCGAAAACATTGTCAAGTATGTTGCTTCTACTTTCACTGATCACACATTAATGTGGTGGAACACTATGGTACAGATAAATGGTCAAGATACGGTGAATCGCATGACATGGGCTGAACTCAAAACACTGATGCTGGAACATTTCTGCCCAAGGAACGAAATTCAAATATTAGAACACGAACTCTGGAGTTTGGAGATGAGAGGAGCGGATCATTTGGGATACACGAACCGCTTCAATGAATTGGCCCGCTTAGTACCATGGTTAGTAACTCCTGAAAATAAACGAGTTGAACGTTATATTTGGGGTTTAACCCCGGGAGTGAGGAGTTTGGTGAACTCTGTGGGTCACACTTCGTTCGAGAATGCCGTGACTCAGGCCGGCATCGTAACTTTCGACTTGGTAAGAAGCGGAGTGTTGAGAATGGTCGGGGAATCATCAGGTATGAAACGAACTGACTATGGGACGAGAGCACAAGGAGGACAATCAAGCAAACGTGCACGTCCGACAATCAGAAATTATGCTATAACTGGTTCCGATACGAAGCAAGACAGGTATAAGGGACCCTTGCCAAAGTGTGACAAATGTAATTACCATCATGTGGGAGAGTGCAGATTACCGATATGCCAAAAATGTGGTCGAACTGGGCATTATGCCCCTAATTGCAGAGCAGGTGTAGAGATTGTGAGCCACAACCAATTCGTCAACAACCAGCTCAGCAAAACTCAACTGTAGTGAATCGCCGTGCTTGTTTTGAATGTGGGAGCACGGAACATTTTAGAAGGGACTGCCCCAAGCTGAATCGAGGAGCAATCACCGGTCGAAACCAATCATCGACTTCAGGTGCGTCTCGGGGACGCACGTTTGTTATTGGGTCAGGAGAAGCACGACAAGACCCGAACGTAGTAACAGGTACATTTACTGTTTCTGATCAATATGCTTCTATGTTATTTGATACTGGTGCCGATAGAAGCTTTGTTTCCACTAGTTTTGTATCCTTGGGTAACATGCCAGTTAGTGAACTAACAAATCCGTATACTATAGAGCTCGCTAACGGTAACTCTATAACTGTCAACCAAATAATCCAAAACTGTTTCATTATTCTTAATGACCACCCATTCCTTATTGACCTACTCCCAGTAGAGTTAGGAAGTTTTGATGTTATTGTCGGCATGGACTGGTTAACCAAGAATAAGGCAGAGATTGTGTGTAACGACAAGACAGTTAAAATTCCCTTTTCGAATGGTGAGGTGATTGTAGTACAGTGAGAGAAGTCTGGTTCGATGTTACCTCTCGTGTCTCATCTCAAAGTATTGAAATGTTTACGCCAAGGTTGTATGGCATTTTTGGCAAACGTGACTATAAAGAACCCTGATGAGAAACACATAGAAGAAATTCCCGTTGTACGTGAATACCCCAATGTCTTTCCTGACGATTTACCTGGATTACCACCGAACCGACAGGTTGAATTTCGTATTGACTTAATCCCAGGATCAGCCCCTATTGCTAAGGCACCTTACCGGTTGGCACCTTCTAAAATGCAAGAATTATCCAATCAGTTGCAGGAGTTGTTAGATAAGGGTTTCATTCGTCCCAGTTATTCTCCTTGGGGAGCACCGGTATTATTCGTAAAGAAGAAAGATGGAAGTTTTAGAATGTGCATCGATTACCGGGAATTAAACAAAGTTACCATCAAGAACCGATACCCTCTTCCACGAATAGATGACTTGTTTGACCAACTCCAAGGGGCAAACTACTTCTCGAAAATTGACCTTCTATCCGGTTACCATCAAGTTAAAATCCAATAGGAAGACGTGTCTAAAACGGCGTTCCGAACTCGTTATGGCTGCTACGAATTCTTAGTTATGCCGTTCGGACTGACTAATGCTCCCGCAGTTTTCATGGACCTTATGAACCGAGTTTGTAAACCATACCTCGACAAATTCGTTATCGTGTTTATTGATGACATTTTGATATATTCGAAAACCAAGGAGGAACACGAGCAGCAATTGCGAACTATCTTGGAGCTGTTGAAGCAGGAAAGGTTGTATGCCAAGCTGTCAAAATGTGAATTTTGGCTACAAGAAGTACAATTTCTAGGTCACGTTGTTAATCGACACGGTATCCATGTAGACCCGAGTAAGATTGAAGCCATCAAAAATTGGCAAGCCCCAAAGTCACCTAAAGAGATCCGCCAATTTTTGGGTTTAGCTGGGTATTATCGGCGTTTTATTGCTAACTTTTTCAGCATAGCCCAACCTTTAACTCTTTTGACTCAAAAAGATCGCGCTTACGTGTGGGGAGAAGAACAAGAAGCGCTTTTCAATTGCTGAAACAGAAACTATGCCAAGCCCCAATACTGAGTCTTCCAGAGGGAACTAATGATCTGGTAATTTATTGTGATGCGTCCCGGAAAGGTTTAGGGTGCGTACTTATGCAAAGAAACAAAGTCATAGCATACACTTCTCGACAATTAAAGGTGCACGAGAAGAATTATACCACCCATGATTTGGAACGAGGCGCGGTTATTTTTGCACTCAAGATCTGGAGGCACTATTTGTATGGCACCAAGTGTACAGTATACACCGACCACAAAAGCCTACAGCATATTTTCGACCAGAAAGAACTAAATATGAGGCAGAGGAGATGGGTAGAATTGTTGAATGATTACGACTGTGAGATTCGATACCATCCGGGCAAGGCTAATATAGTAGCAGATGCTTTGAGCAGAAAAGACAGGATCAAACCACTACGGGTCCGAGCACTTGGAATGATCGTCCAAACCAGCCTCACCAAGCAAATTCGTATTGCTCAAAACGAAGCTCTGAAAGAAGATCACTTGGAAAATGAAAACTTGCATGGAACCGAACAAAACTTTGAAGAAAGAACTGACGAAATTCTATACTACAAAAACCGAGTTTGGATTCCCACTTTCAGTAATCTGCGTGACCTGATCATGGACGAAGCCCATAAGTCCAAATACTCCATTCACCCAGGAACAGATAAGATGTACAAGGACTTGAAGGAGTATTATTGGTGGCCCGGTATGAAGAAGGATATAGCCACGTACGTCAGTAAATGTTTAACGTGTGCGAGAGTTAAGGCTGAATATCAAAAACCTTCGGGAATGTTGCACCAACCGGAAATACCACAATGGAAATGGGAACAGATTACCATGGATTTTGTAACACATCTCCCAAAAACTTCCCGAGGAAACGATGCAATATGGGTGATAGTTGACTGACTAACCAAAGTGCTAACATAAGAAAGTCCCCACTAACACAGTGATTAACTTCAAACAATTGGTTTGACAAACCCAAACGAAGTCGGCATGTGTTGCTGAGACTTTACTCCGTTTGCACATGACCATAACTATACAAACACGCTATGTAGTGTTAGACATAGCTACTTGGGGCATATTGTGGGCGGAAAGGGGGCCACAGTGGTTGATTGGGCGTGGAAAATGGATGCACGCAGCGTAAACAGTCAAGGCTTAACTGTAGCTTCGCATAATTACATCATTTACATACATACATACATACATACGTATATCATATTTACAATGGTTACTTATAGTTGCTCACAACTGTTTTCTTGAAACTCATGAAACTCACTAACTCTTGTAGTTGACCCATTTTTAAACTGCTTTTCAGGATTACCAAAGTTGGAATAAATTGATGTCATACTATCTATCGTGGAACGTGTTCGATGCTATGTGAATAGACGCAAGGTTATTAGTACGAATAGAATAGTTTAACGAACATATTTTGTTGTAACACCTAGTTTGTAAACAAAAATAGACCAATGTAATATATTGTAAATTAGTTTATAATTTTTCTTTATAAACAATGTGGTTGATACCAGAGGTGTCTGTTACATTTCCGTTTTACGCTTCCGCATTGTGCTAGTCGGGGTATGACAGAAGTTGGTATCCGAGCCATTGGTTATAAAGGATTAGGTTTTCCCTTAGGATACCTAAAATATAACCGTAGGCTCGATTAACTCTGGGAAAATAAATAATAATTTAATATTATATACTGTTGGATGCCGGGATGAACTTGTAGGGCAAGTGAGTTATTGTGGTCCGGAACATAATAACAGACTTGCTTGTACGAGGGAATTCGGGGAGAAGTCGCGGAACGTACAGGCAGGTAAAAATGGCAACATATGTGTATAATAGGTAATGCTGAGTATGTATGTATATATATATATATATAACACGCATACGTGCTTATCTAGAACAAGGTATACGAATACGTGTACGTACTGTACTGTCGATAATACTAAGGCTCCGTGTAACTAATATTAAATTCGATTATAATCAATATTAATTTAAAACCGTATTATATTAAAAAAAATAATATTATATTTCATCATAATAATATTTTACCTGACCATAACAGAAAAAATATTTTATTTGGCCTTAAGTAGAAATATTCTCTACTCAGATTCCTACTATTGAAAAATATTATTTTTATGACAAATTGTGAAAACGAAAAATGTTGAAATCGGTACTCTCATATCGGATGAAGATCTGATGTTGCTTGCAAACGGGAATGCAACTACGCTCTAGCAAGTCCAAACGAAACCTTTTTGTATAATTGAATCACAAACCGAGCGTAAATTCAAGGCCTAGAAAGGAACTGTGGGAGATATGATATACGTACGTCCATCTCAAGGAAACACGACACTTCTCAATTCGGACCTAATCTTTATCTCACATACCAGTGTCTAACAGCAAATTGAACTGTTTTCTAGCCATCTTTCCACTTCCATTGTTTAAAAATAAACACTACTACCAAGAAAATACCTAGTAAAGAATACGGGTTATCATATTAAATTTTTAATAATAATATAATAGCTATCATATTAAATTTTTAATAATATAATAAACCATGTACACCTACATATATCATACACCAACTATAAAAATGATATTTCCTTATACCTCACCAGTACCACCGACTTTGATGAACCCTCCTCAATTAATAAATTCATCAAATTGTCTATGTATGAGTATCGCTAACCACTTTCATATTGTTGCCACTCCGATGAGTTTATCATAAAGGAGAATCCTCACGCTTGCAGACCGATGATGTGTCTTGGCTTATAAAGAACATACTTACTACCAATTAATAAATTATCACTTTTAGTAGACCCAGCAGCTTGCGTATACTGAATGACCTGATGAAAGAATATTCTGTAATTATGCTTAATAACCCCCAAAGGTCAAGGGGAGTATACAAATACCTCCCGATGTCAACATATTGTTTAAACTCATAACGAATAAATGTCTACTTACATGAGAGATATGATAAAACAGTTACCCAATGATGGGATTACATCTTAATGATTGTTGTACAAGTTGTGAACTATTCGTGATTGTTATAATGTGTGCTCGGATAGACAAGGATAGTATGACACTATTGTGTATAGTTTCGATACCCCATGCAAACATTTGGTAGTGTGCTATGCTGATATGGGAGACAATTTGGGAATCTATTATACAAGCATTGACCCTTACCGGGTTAAAATTTCTTGTTACGTGATGACAATTTTCGATATATAAATGCAAACAATGGCCTTATCAGACTAAATCCATGTACTATCCTGGATATAAGGATATATGATTCGGTGTGTGTAATACGTATCTGCTATTTGAATTAGCTGAATGTTAGCTAATGTGACCCTACACAATGAGTTATAGGGAAAATTACCGTTATGTGAAGTTTAGTTGTTTATCATTATAGAATGGACCCGAAGAAAACAAACACGTGATTTGAGGCAGTTGTGGCCGAAATGATTGTTCGGCAACTGCAATTGGTAACTCTGACAATCGCAGTGCCATTCGCTGCCGGACATTAATACAACAATGAATACAAATTAAATGCCAAACACTAATACGGCCGTGAATATTATTTCGCCGCCAAATACTAGTACAGTTACAAATGTTATTTTTTGATATATACGAACATTGTCACAAATAATACTCCCCCATCAAGCACTAATGCTACTACCGATAATGATAATTTCCCCCACTAAATGCCATTGGCAACAAAAATCTTTTACTGAACTTGAATACTAGTTGTAACAACCGTGATCCTTCACGACGGGAATACTCATTTACACGATTTAAGTCTGCAAACATGTAAATTTTAGTGGTACTAAAAAAGCGAAGGAATTAGTAAATTGGATCGAGACGATAAAGTCTGTTATCCGTATCAGTAGCTCCCATCAAATTGTATCATTAATTATGTTACTATTACACTACTTAGCCACACCCTTGTGTGGGAGAAAGCGATTGTACAAATTCGGGAACAAAAGACAATTATCCACATGACTTGAGCAAAACTTAAGACCTCTATATTGAAACATTCTCGCCCAAGGAATGAAATCTAGAAATTAAAAACACGAACTCGAAAAATCCAAAACGAAAGGGACGGGTTAACTTGAATGCACAAACCATTCTAACAATTTGATTCGACTAATGCTATGGTTATTATTCCAGAAGTAGAGATTTTAGTTAACCCAGTTAGTCACTTAACTTTTGAGAACACCGTGACGCTAGCCGGGGTGGTAGCTTTGAATTCGATCAGGAAAGATGTGTTGAGAGTACCGGAGAATCATCTAGTACAAAACAAACTAATCATGAAACATGGATACAAGAGCTACAACAATCTAAACGTGCACACCCTGCAACTCAAAATAATAACGACAATCAATTTTAGTTCAGAATTAAACATATACAATGAACCTTTGCCAAAGGGTATGTCGAATAAAGGCATGTCATAAAAGTGGGAAAACTGGATACTATGCCTGTAGCTATGAAACCATTATAAGTGTTGTAAAAAAACCGTTCTAACCTCACCATTCCCAGTTAACCCAATCGCAATCAATTCGCGCACAACCTTTGACAAACCCTCATGCTCTCTTTAAGTGTGGAAGTACGAAACGCTTCAAAAGGAATTGTCCCAAGTTAAACCGAGAACGAACATTGACGTCGAACTCGTCTAGAGGCCGTGATTAGTGATCGGACCCGATAAAACATGACAAAGCTTAAATATGGTGACGAGTACATTTGTAAATTCTGATTAATATGCTTTAGTCTCGCTTGATATAAGCAATGAGGGAAGTCTTATCCCCACTAACTTCTTATCCTCGGAAAATGTACTGGTTAGTGAACTAATACATCCTTATGCTATAGACTTCATTAACGGTAAACCTTGAACTGTTAACCAAATCCTCCAAAACTAACTTGTTATCCTAAACAACCAACCAATTTATTGACCTACTCCCGGTCTAGTTGGGAAGCATCAATGCAATTGTCAGTATGGACTGGTTAGCTAAATACAAGACGGAAATTGTGTGTGATGACTAAATAGTTAAAATTTCTCTCTTGGATGATGAAGCAATTATGATACGAGGAGAGAAGTTTGGTGCAATATCACCTCTCGTGTGTCATCTTAGAATATTAAAGCGTTTACGCCAAGGGTTCATGACATTTCTGGAAAATGTAACCATGAAAACCTCAACGAATCATATAGGAGATATCCCCGTAGTACTCAAAATACATTACTGTCTTCCTGATAAACTACCTGGAATACCACTATCCGACAAGTTAAACTCCGAACTGACCTAACCTTAGAGGCAACTCCTATTGCCAAGGCACCTTATTGTCTGACATTCTCCACAATGTAAATACTAATTATACAGCTACAAGAATTATTAGATTAGGGCTTTATGGGACCTAGCTATCATCATTGGGGAGCGTAGGTGTTGTTGGTAAAGAAGAAGGATGAAAACTTAGGATGTGCGTTGATTACTGGGAACTACACGAATTGCCATCAAGACCAATATTCCCTCCCATAATTAGACGATTTGTTCAATCAGCTCCAAGACGCGAAGCTTACTTTATAACTTAATCATTTTATCGACCAACACATTTACCCAAGCTTACTTCCCCATAAATGTTTTCTTAACGCATAAACGAACAAATTGGCCCAGCTGAGAAAATAGGGAAACGGAGCCAAGTTCAGTTTTAAGTATTAGACATTGAGCAACATCACAATCTAAGGCTATTGACACTTTCTGGGTGTTCCAGCTATACCCGGATAAGATAAACAGCCCAGTTTAGTATTGAGATTATAATAATATTAAAATATTAATATTATTATAATATTGATTATAGGAACTAGTGATAGCGAATCAAACAAACCGCGAGCTGACTCGGTGCTGATTATCTACAAAACCGTGAGTTTCATGACCCCTCTCTTTAAACAGTTTTACGAACTTTTGGGGTGAAAAGCATGTTTGATTACATATACATACTTGAAACTTGTATTGATGTGGATTATCTAAGTGCTAACACACAAAAGTCCCCACTAACAGGTGATTAACTTCGAGCCGGTTGCTTGTGAATAGTACTATTGGTTTGACAAACCCAAACGGAGCCGGCATGTGTTGCTGAGACTTTACCCCGTTTGCACATGACCATAACTATAAAAACACGCTATGTAGTGTTAGACATAGCTACTTGGGGCATATTGTGGGCGGAAAGGGGGCCACAGTGGTTGATTGGGCGTGGAAAATGGATGCACGCATCACAAACAGTCAAGGCTTCACTGTAGCTTCGCATAATTACATCATTTACATACATACATACGTATATCATATTTACAATGGTTACTTATAGTTGCTCACAACTGTTTTCTTGAAACTCGTGAAACTCACCAACTCTAGTATTTGACCCGTTTTTAAACTGCTTTTCAGGATTACCAAAGTTGGAATAAAGTGATCTCGTACTATCTATCGTGGAACGTGTTCGACGCTATGTGAATAGACGCAAGGTTATTAGTACGAATAGAATAGTTTAACGAACATATTTTGTTGTAACACCTAGTTTGTAAACAAAAATAGACCAATGTAATATATTGTAAATTAGTTTATAATTTTTCTTTATAAACAATGTGGTTGATACCAGAGGTGTCTGTTACATTCCTGTTTTACGCTTCTGCATTGTGCTAGTCGGGATGTGACAAGTATAATTTCAGAATACTCTTTCATCTGGTCATTCAGTATATGCAAGCGTGCTGGGTCTACTAAAAGTAATAATTTATTAATTGGGAGTAAGCCTGATCTCTACAATCCAAGACACATCATTGGTCCACGAGCGTGAGGGTTTTCTTTTATGATAAAGTGGTCGGAGTGGCAACAATATATGAGTGGTTGGAGATACTCATACCTAGATAATTTGATAAAGTTATTAGTTAAGAATGTTCATCAAGGTCGGTGGTACTGGTGAGGCATAGAGGAATTATTGTTTTCATAACAGGTGTATGATATATGTAGGTGGTCACGGTTTGTTATATTATTAAAAATTTAATAGGATAGCTATTATATTTATAATTTGATAAACCATACTCTTTACTAAGTATGTTCTTGGGAGTAGTGTTTATTTTTAATAATGGAAGTGGAGAGATGGCTAGAAACAGTTCAGTTACCGTTAGAAACTATATTGTGAGATAAAGATTAAGCCTGAATAGAGAAGTGTTGTGTTCCCTTGAAATGGACGTACGTATATCATACCTTCCACGGTTTCTTTTTGGGCCCTGAATTTACGCTCGGTCTGTGATTCAATCATACAATAAGGTTTAGTTTGGATTCACTAGAACGTCCTCGCATTCTCATTTACAGGCAACATCAGTTCTTCACCCGATATGAGGCTGCCAATTTCGGCACCTTTCGGTTCAATGATTTGTTATAGAATAATATCTTTCAATAGTAGGAATCAGAGTAGAGAATATTATTACTTAAGGCCAAATTAAATATTTTATTGTTATGGTCAGGTACAATATTAATTATGATAAAATAAAATATTATTTTTAATAAAATACAATTTTAAATTAACATTGATTATAATCGAATATAATATTTGTTACACGGAGACTTTAAATTATCGACAGTAGAGTACGTACACGTATTCGTACACCTTGTTCCAGATAAGCACGTATGTGTTATATATATATATATATATATATATATATATATATATATATACATACATACTCAGCATTACCTTTTATACACATATGTTGCCATATTTACCTACCTATACGTTCCGCGACTTCTCCCCGAATTCCCTCTTACAAGCAAGTATGTTATTATGTTCCGGACCATAATAACCCACTTGCCCTACAAGTTCATCCTGGCATCCATCAGTATATAATATTAAATTATTATT
The DNA here is from genome assembly GCF_021521415.1 of Bidens hawaiensis. NCBI lineage: Eukaryota > Viridiplantae > Streptophyta > Magnoliopsida > Asterales > Asteraceae > Bidens > Bidens hawaiensis. The sequence continues at coordinate 74,852 of NW_027492588.1, forward strand.
TATTTTCCCAATGCTAATCGAGCCTACGGTTATATTTAAGGTATCCTAAGGGATAACCTAATCCTTTATAACCAATGGCTCTGATACCAACTTCTGTCACACCCCGTTAAGCGATTTGCGGAAGCGTAAAACGGAAATGTAACAGACACCTCTGGTATCAACCACATTGTTTATAAAGAACAATACAAACTAGTTTACAATATTTTACATCGATCTAACGTTGTTTACAACTAGGTGATACAAACTAAATCCAGCCCGTTAAGCGGCTTTACTTCTTAATAGCACACTTGCATCAATTCACCGAGCATTGATCGCAAGTCAAACACGTAGCACATTGACTTTCTAGTTCAAGTCTGGTATACCTGAAAAACATGTTAAAACGGATCAACTACAAATAGTTTGTGAGTTTCACGAGTTTCAAGAAATCAGTTGTGCGTACAACAATCATAGTTTGTAAATACGCAAGTATGTATGTATGTATGTATGTACGTTCACAAGTACGTTTGTTTGTATGTTTATGATGTAATTATGCTAATCTACAGTGAAGCCTTGGCTATCTGTGTTGCGTGCATTCATTTCCCACGCTCAACCAACCACTGTGGCCCCCTTTCCGCCCACAACATGCCCTGAGTAGCTATGTCTAGCACTACATAGCGTGTTTGTATATTTATGGTCATGTGCAAACGGGATAATGTCTCAGCAAACCGTGCTAGCCCCGCCTGGGTTTGTCAAACCAATAGTACTAATCACAACCCATCGGCTCGAAGTTAATCACTGTGTTCGTGGGGACTTTTGTGTGTTAGCACTTAGATAATTCCCATCATCAAACAATTTATACTGTGGAGATATGTATCAACATGTTTTTCACCTCAAAAGTTTGTAAAAACAGTTTAAAGTGGGGTCATGAAACTCACGGTTTAATCAGGATTCAGTACAGCGTCGGCTCGTAGTTTGTTTGACTCGTAATTACTGGTCCCTATAATCAATAATATAATAATATTAATATTTTAATATTAATATAATCATTATACTAAACTGGGCTGTATATCTAATCTGGGTATAGCTGTTATGCCCAGAAAGTGTCAATAGGCTTAGATTGTGACGGCGTTCAATGTCTAATACTTAAAACTGAACTTGGCTCGGTTTTCCCAATTTCCCAGCTGGACCAAGTTTTTCGTTTACGTGTTCAGAAAACAGTTATGGAGATGTAAGCTTGGGTAAATGTGTTGGTCGATAAAACAAGTAAGTTATAAAGAAAGATCACACATTGGGGTTCTGGATTCACTACGTGGCTCGTTTCCGTTTATTCAGTTTGATTTGAGAAAAACGCGTACAATTTATCCAAATCGTCCGGGTTTCTCATAAAAAGTTCATTTTTACTTAATTAATCCAAAAATATGATTTTTTACCACTCTCAGTGTTCTGATATTCCAACAGGTTCATTAATCACGAACTTGTCGATTTTTATCAAAATTGAATTTGTTTAATTTTCAAATTAGCATAATTAATTATCCGTTAATCATTAAATTATGAAAATTTAACCACATATCAATTAAAATATTTATATTTTCATAAAAATATTTCTGGAATTATTTACTATTTTATTAATTTATGAAAAATTATTTTATCGGTTATATTTAGCCTGAAAATCGTCCGTTTATACCAAACGATTTCTGAAAAATCCGCCAAAAATTCTGAGTGACCAGAATATACCCCAAAACAACCTGGAAAAATTCCAAACTCTAAAAATCTTGCCAAATATCCTTTTCAAGCCAAAAACTACTATGAAAATTAAAATAAACGCAAATGCACAAAACATACTTAGGTTTTTCCAAATGACCCCAATTTCATATGTAATCATAATATACCAAATATAAGTTTCCCAAAAAATTTCTTAATGTTTCAAGCATTTTAACTATTTTTCCCAAATAAACGCCTCAATTAGGTAATAAATTCGCCAAATATTCTCGGATGCTCGAAAAATTACCAAATTTGAACAGGGACTCAATGATATGGTCTCTGATGTTCCTGCAAAATTTCATAGCCTAAAAATATGCACATCACAATCTAATCCTAAACAGCCCGTAATCAAGTGATTCGGTATTACCTTAGCGATTTTGGTTCATTTTCGCCCTTCTAATCAAGTTTTTGGGTTCTTGTGCTTCTTTGCAAGCTAGGTACGGGTCCTATGTCACAAAACAAGCAAGTTTCATCAACATGGAAGCCTCTTAACTTAGGGTTTCGGCTAAGGTATTAAACATGTGTAGGATCAAAAACATGTTTTTGAACTATTTTTAGGTTTTTTACATGGTTAGGAGTGATTTTTGGTAATCAAACTATGTTTATATAAAAGTAAACAAGTTTAAACATGCATAAATTTAATCAAACTTGTCAAAATACCTTAAGTTTTGATGCTTGGGTGAAAGAACAGCAAATAACTTTGTTAACTTCTGGAAATGATTTGTAAAATATCTTAGATTTCTTAATAATAAAGGAAACATCAATATTAGTAATTAAGTGGGGGTGGCGGCCGCTAACTTGTCCCCACCCCCCATTTGGGCCCAATTTTGCCCATTTTTTCTCGATTTGCGTGTCCGGACGTGAATACCAAGTCCAATTTTATTTCGGGTTCGTTTTTTTCGCACGAAAAACATATCGGGTGCGACAAACAGCGCAAAAACAAGTGTTTTTCAGCTATTTTTGTATAAATTTATAAAAACATAGTATACGTTTGTAAAATTCGAAAATATTTTCACGGATCGCTTAAAACATTTCAAATACACAAAACATCAAAACTAGTACTTTATGTTTGCACGTTTTTTCAGTAGACGTCCTTTCGCAAACTTAATGGCATAAAACATCCTTTGTATTCAAAAACTCTATCACGCTTTGTCCTTTGACCCTAACCCAGCTAATTTTTCTCGTTAAATATGGTCATGTGCATTGCACATGAGGGTATTTTTGTAATTTAACATAATAAATTTAATAACCAAATTAAAAGAATAAATATATTTAAAAAATAAAACCACCTCTCTCTCTCTCTCTCTCTCTCTCTCTATCTCCGATCCAACCCCCGGAATTCCAAATCCCCAAAATCAACAACACCACCACAGCCACCAACAATACCACTGCACCCAATACATCTCACCACCAACCCGCCACCAACAGTACCGCTGCACGCACTGCATCCCACCACCACAGCCAGCCACCATCGGCATCTCAATCATAACCATCGCCTGAAACCGCTATCGCCTGAAACCTCAGCATCCCACCACTGGATAGTCGAACATTATTTCCAGCAGCCTTCACCACTATCGCATAAAGCCGCTACCACTGTCATCATAACCATCGCCTGACCATCAAACCAACCCATTCCCCTCTTTTCCGCCTCGACTGATCTGTATTGTATCACCAAAGCCTAGATTTGCCATAATCGAAACCATAGATCTATGTTAGAATAAACCAAACTCCACCACAAAACTCTATTTTGAATCAATGTAGACGATGGTGGTGGTGTTGGCGCGGCAGTTGATGATGGATGTGGTGGTGGCGGGTGACATGGTGGATATGGTGGTGGAGAGAAAGAAGATGAAAGGGAACATTTGCTTTTGGGGAGAGACAGGCGGAAGCCTTATATAAGCGGTGGTGTGGAGAGACAAGCAGAAGCCGATATGGCAGGTGGTGTTTCTAGTGGCGGCAGGTGGTGTGGAGGTTGAGAGGGAGAGAGAGAATGGTGGTGGTGGTGGATGAAAGTGAGTGAGAGAGAGAGAGAGAGAGTTTTATTCCTTTAAATGTATTTAATTTTTTTTAATTTTAAATTTCTAATTATTTTATAAAGGGATAAGTAAATTTACAATACTACCCTCATGTGCCTGGCACATGACCGAATTTAACGAGAAAAGTTAACTGGGTTAGGACCAAAGGACATAACTTGATAGAGTTTTTGAGCATAAAGGATGTTTTATGCCATTAAGTTTGCGAAAGGACGTCTACTGAAAAAACGTGCAAACATAAAGGACTAGTTTTTATGTTTTGTCTTTCAAATAATTGTTTGGTAAGTCTTTTTCGACTTAATGGATGATACAATGCTTGGTTTGTAACTATCTTTCGCGTTTAAATCTAGAGCGGGTAGTTAAACGAGCATGTTTTCGTTTAACTTGTTTGCTATCGAACTAAGACCATATTACTAATATATTAGCTTATATTAATCGTATATTTCTTATAGATGGCCCCCTGGGATACCTGGGTCAAAACCAGACCTGTTCGGTTATCCGTTCATTCGTTACACAATAAGCGGTTAAACACTTATTCGATTTGTAAATCTTGAGGTGTAACCGGTTTTGTCACGAATGCCACATTCTCCCCCCGTTAAGAAATTTCATCCCCGAAATTCAATATACTATTTAAAATTTTCTTAGGAACAATCATGAATATTTGTTTTCGTTTCAAATGTATATAATTCCCCGTTAAGGCATTTTACCGAACTTTGACCATTGAAATTCTGTTGAGTCGTAACTGTTTGCCTTCCCGCCTATTATTTATACGGGTTCTTTACAAAGTTTAGTTATGTGTGAGTTTCCAAATGGTACTATCTCTACTTCGTCAATAAGGCACTTGTTTGCTTCGAGGAACTTCGTACAGTTCTGTGTATGTTAATGTTAACATATCAATTTCCTCAACTCAAGTAATACCTTCCAAAGGTTAGCAAGCTACTACATACATCGGTATAGTTCTTTGGTCAGTCTTAGGCAGCATTCAGTTTGTTTTTGAATTTTACGAGTTTTATCTGTGATTTCTGGAACCAAATTGGATTTTGCATTTGAGTGTTGCTAACTTTTAACCTATTAAGGTGACGATTTATATTCTTGATCGTATCGTAATAGTTATAGTGTTGCTCGTATAATACTATGGTAATTATTAGAATACGAGGATTAGACCAGTGGAAAATGCTGGCCTTTATTTCCTTCAAGATTTAATATACAGTTGCAATGTAATTCTCCCAATGTTTGTATAGTTCGTCCAGATTGATCGTTTATTTGGGAATGGCAGTCCGTGCTTAAACCGATTCGATTTCTTAAGTTTGACAGAATTAATAGGTGAACTGATTATCTCAATCTGAGGTAATCGAAATAGATAAATATATAATGGTAGGCGAGCCTTTCAGATATGTAGTTATTATAATTCCGGAGGAAATGTGTAATTTAAGTTAGCCTGTCAATTAGGATTCGAACTACATTGTGTTCCCGGGATGATTTATGAAAAATGTGTTACGAGACTCATAGTACTCTGTTCCCTCTTCCACTGGGTGTTTCCGGTGATTGTAACATTACCAAGGGCCTTTGATATTCTGCCTTAATTCTAACCCGACTCATACATTCAGACCATCAATAATATTCCTTTAAATATTTGTACGTCTTTATCAGCGCCGGGATGAATAGAATCTGTAGGCTTATGTGCTTTGTCCATGATTAAGTCACACAATTTACCAAAAGTTGGAATCTAAACTCGGTTTGTTCGACGTATAGGTTTTTATCGGTTTTTGTTTTGAAGTTTTGCTCGTTCCCATGCAAGATTTTGTTTTACAAATGTTATGCTTTTAGGGCTTTCTTTTGGGCAATATGAATTTGCCCGATACGGTTTGTCTAAACAATTGTTTCCAATGCCCGTACTTTCCAGTGTTTAATTACATCTCTTCCTCTTGAGGTATCGGTTTTCACAATTACGCCTGTTCCACAACTCTACTCGTCTTCCTTATCCCGTATTCAGTTTTGTTAGATTAATTGCAGGTCATAAGCTTCTGCGATTCTTGTAATTTATGCCTTTGATGGTATAATAGGAGCATGCCCATGCATCAGATGTAAAAATAATCGTCCCATACTCTGGGTTAAGGATAGTAAAATTTTCTCGTGCGTTTTTTATTATCGGGAAGCATATGTTATAACCTTGTTTCTATGCGTTAGTACGCATTCCAAATCTTTTCGGGATGTATCACAATAATTTATAAGGTCAATAATTGGGTCGACGACCTGGCAATTGGGTACCTGTTAAATACACGATAAGACCTGTTAAGCAAAAAAGTGCAGTAAGTGATTTTTTAATTTTCTTAAATAATTGAAATTAGAAGGCTAGACTCCATTGTATCCCCTTATTGGTACATGAAACTTAAAACTGTCTTGTAGTCATGACATATAAAGTAGTTAAACAAGTCGTATTCATGTTTGATACTTGTGTTCAACGTGTTGCTTCATACCTGTTAAACCTGTTAAGACACGAATTGCCAGCCCTCACAAGCCTATGTTATTGGGTAATCCACGTCGAGTAATCGGGCGTCTCACAAATTCCATTATTGCCTCAAACCCGTGAAAACATTCAGAAGTAATCCATACATGTCTTATATTTTCCGGGTATTCGTATCGGGTTAGAGTTTTATTATCATCCCTACAGGTGACAAGAACTAGAGCCAACTACCCACAAGCAGGGGCGGATTTACCTTGAAGGTTGGGGGTGCACGAGAACCTCTGAGTTTCGAAATAGTAATATAATGCTATATATAAATTCTGAAGTGCACCCGCTTATAAATTTGAAGTGCGCCGTTTAACCAAATTAGAAAAGTGGTGGAGTGGCTAAGTTGTTGGTTGTTAACATTGAAGTCTCGAGTTCGATTCTTGTTAGTGACGGTTCATTTTGATTTTCTATTATGTTACTTAGAAGTGGGTATACTAGGTCCAGGGTAATGCTTTTCTTTTCTTTAACTTTTATCTCATTTTCATGATCAAATTTATTTGTTTTTAACCTTTTATAGATAGTTATTTATTTAATAAGTTAATATTAATACTTTATGAAGTTTTGTTTTCTAGTTTGATTACAATCGTTAAGTCATTTATTAGTTTAAATTTTATATATGTTATTTTATTTCTAGTCTACGGTTAATTTTATTTTGTGTTTTATATAGTGATTAGACGTTTATTTAAAATTAAGAAACCTATTTTATTTCACAAGGTTTTTTATTGATTGTTTTAATTTTACTTATTTGTGTTTTCTAAGATTTAAGACCATCACTTCATCACTTGAACATTTAAGGGACGAGGAGGGTCCCGACCCCCTTTTTTTTTCTAGAAGTATAAATATAGCTCGTTTACTTTTTATAATGCTATGTTTTAATGTTTTCAGCTCCTAATTTAAATGTTCAACTCCGCCTTCTATTGTATCGTATTTTTATTATGCGATAAACTTTACCTGAATCGAACCGACCCGAACCTTCTAACCGGCCCGATTTTCTTTTATCCGATTCTATGAAATTGAAGCATCTAAAAAACAGTGCAAACCCTTAAAAAAATTTCAGGATCCGCCACTGCCCACAAGGGTAGCGGCGTTGTAGCTGCTCGAGTAGTCCTAGCCGCATGGTGGTAGCCTCGAACTCCCCTAGCATAGATTCACCAAAAGTATAGGTCAATAAAGATCACTCTTGTAAGCTTAAGTGAAAATTCGTTATTATAGCTCTTGGTTAACATAATATGGTTTGTTTAGTTCGAGGTCTTTTTTTTTTTTTTGTTTTTTTTAAGTTTTACCCTAGTCATCCGGACTTTTTTGCACTTAGCCATTTTTATTTATGGATTCATAAAAATCCTCATATTTTAAGAGGAAGAAAATACAAATTTCGTTGTTAAACAAATATTATTTAACAAGAAAAAAATTAATAAAATGGAAAATAATAAAATTGGAAGGTGATGCACAACAGGCTGAAAGACAATTTCTCCTCCCTTATAATCTATCGTTTCCCCTCAACAACAAATATTAGTTTTCAAGGATCTCTTTCCCAATCTTCCTTCTTTCGATAATACTATTCTTAACAAATTCATCCAATTAAGCAAGCAATCATGGTACCGCATCTTTCCCTGGATCTTAATATTTTCATTATTACATGCGTTTTCTTCTTTAATTTGTTGATATTTTGTCATATGCTACGGATAATGATTTGTCAAATAACGGGTTTGTGCATTCATCATTCACGACAACCTAAACAACTACAGCATTGATCGTAAATAATCATTCGGACTCAGAAATCGACATTCATACACATTTCATCATTGATTTCTCTTTTGTTATCAGTCCTTCTCGAGGAATCGAGCTTCTCTAATGGCGGATAGCATAAGTTTTTCTATTATTTTTGTTGTTCATAATGTGATATTATGTTCCTTCATGCCCAATGTTAATTGCTTGATGGATTTCACATTCATTTCCATTTATTATCACAGTTGTGTCATTAGGTTAATTAGAATTTGCATGATAACCTATATGATTGCCTATTGGATAATCAAATTAAGGATTACAAGGCAAATGTGACCAGGCGAATGCGGCTTCTGGAATGGCTGTGAATGATGAATGCAAGCTGAAGTTTCTAGAGTTAAAATCAAAAAGAAACTATAGATTCATTACCTACAAAATTGAAGATCAACAGGTGAAGCTAGATAAGATTGGTGGACCTAATGAGACCTATGAGGATTTCACAAACTCACTTCCCGCTGATGAATGTCGCTATGCTGTCTTTGATTTTGACTTCACCACTGATGAAAATTGCCAGAAAAGCAAGATTTTCTTCATTGCCTGGTAATGATATATATGCCACCTCATTAATATTGTTTTATCATGTTTAAAACATTTCATATATGCATACTTCTTGATCAAAATATAATGTAGATAGGAATATTTTAATAAAACAGGTCACCAGATACATCTAAAGTGAGAATGAAGATGGTGTATGCAAGCTCCAAGGATCGATTCAAGAGAGAACTTGATGGGATCCAAGTTGAGTTGCAAGCTACAGACCCTAGTGAGATGAGCTTTGACATAATAAAATCACGGGCAATCTGAATAATATTCCACTATTAGGGAGATTTGTTTGATGAGTTAAGTTATTGCATGCGTATAAACGTTGGCTTTTCCCTTTTATTTTTTATTTATGACTATTTTCACTCAACGAAAAAGATTCTTAACATTGTAGTTAATGTAATGTTACTATCTGCTCGATCATATTATTTTTGGTGTTTTATGGCATTCTTATGTTGTTTAAAGGTATTCGGTGTTCTTTGTAGGTGTTTGTTCATTTAGTTTTTGTCATCACTTTATTTTGCGCGTTTAGTTTATGATGACGCCAAAAATATCGGGTCGTTTGGATGATGGATGATAATTCATCCATATGTCCCTTTACACTTTTCGGCAACTTTGAGAATTTATCCATGGAAAGTTGGGAAAGTTTTATATCATTGAGGTTGTTAAGAGACATGACATGTCTTAATATATAATATATGTGATCGTGACAATCTAGCCTTATCCAATTTCTAGTGAAGGATCCAACAAGAATCGGGCACTAGATGTAAAGTTCAAATTTTTATTTTTTTATTCTCTTTCAAATTTTACATTGTTATTAACCAATTATTATACTTAACTAGTATCTATGGCGAATCTAGACATAAATCTCAAGGGTAACGTTCAAATTTTTTTTTTTTCGCTGTGTTTTATACAATGTAAACGAAACTGTTGCGGTTGCAATCGATAAAACCAACGCTAACTTCAATATTCGATAAACCAAAGGAAAAATGGTGTGCTTTCCGGTTTCCACCATTACACCTGAAAAGTCACGCATTCCACCCAATTTTGTAAATTCATCATCTTCCTTTGAAGTGTGATAAAAGTTGATACGGAAATTTGAAATGCACCCTCGTTTTTCATTACTAAAATCATTCGGGTATATCTCCGAAAATGTCACTATCTTAGATATGTCAAACTTAGAAAACGAATCTCATAGATTTTATACCATGCATATTTTCTAACAAACTAGTTGAGACCTCACTGAATTTATTTTCAAGTTCTTGAATTCGCATATTCAAAACTGCATTAAAAACTTCAACCTCAAAATGATGATCCCATTGAACATGTTTCTGTTTGCTGTTTCTCGTTCAACACAAAAGAAAAAAAGAGGTTAATGGTTTTAATTTGCTTTGGGTTTTATCTGATTTGAACTTTTAAAAATGATGATTCTATTGAGCCTATTTTGTTTGAGTCTGTTTAGTTTGATGTTTCTCGTTCAAACAAAAGAAAAAAAAAAGTTAATAGTTTTGGGATATAAATTTAGCTTGGGATTTATCTGATTTGAACTTTTAAATTGGTTGTGCTTTAAACAAATAGGGGTAACGTAATATTTTTCAGGGATAACAAATTACGAAAACCGACCCAAAAAAATAAAATTTACACTACTTGAGGGGTAGCGGATGTTACCCCTGGATGTAAGCTGCATCCGCCTCTGAGTAGTATATTCTTGAACTAGTTTGAGGCCCGTGTATTACACGGTTAACAGATGAAATTTTTAAACTTTAACCATTAAATGAAATACAATAAAAAAAATGATCATATAATGTTAATATTACAATTTACATTAAAATAACAGAAATTACATAACTAAGATTACACAAATATGTTGCAAATAAATAAGACCTTCATTGTATACTACATTTGTTATTGTATTGGTCGGTATACACTGTTTATCAAAAATCAAAATCTTTAGTCCATGTATGCTTGTACTCTTGATAAGGTAACAAATAGGCCTGTTTATAACTTTTCTGTGTGACAAATAAGATTCTTCAAGTGCATTCCAAGCTTAATAAATGATACTATATCCATGAAACCACAAAAAAAAATATCCATGCACATAAAATATCATACCTTTTAATTAATTAATATGATGTCATTTGAGATCATCTGCTAATGAATGAATCGGTTATGATTTACATTTAATAAAAATATTGTAATCATATATTGAAATGACTTAAAGAATAAGGATTGTATATTGAAATGGGTTGAAAAAAATGTGAGGATTACTATGAGATTGACAAGTGGCAAGAATATGTAGTCTTTTATTAGAGACGGCGGTGGGGATGAACGGTGGTGGGAATTAGGGTTTGTTATTTGGGTTGGGTGTGTGTTATGAAAAGAAATGAACATCCGGAAAGTATTATTTGGACGGTTGACCCTAAATAAAAACCATTTATTGAATATGGGTTAAAAAAAAGTGAGGAGCGCTAAGAGCTTGACAAGTGATACAATGAAGTAGTCTTTTATTAGAGTAGTAAGATAAGATGTGTCCATTCACTAACCGTTTCACTAAAATATACTTTTATTAATACCTTATAAAATTCATAAAATCCATTACTCATAAACTGTTAAGTTATTAGTTTCAAATTTTATTTTTTTAAGTATATAATCATTTATGTTTACCTAACATATAATAATTTTTACTTTTAGTATATTTTTCATCCGTATGTAGCACGGGCTATAACCTAGTTAGTTACTAAGATATCATAAGCGTAATCAATTTTGTGAGTTATGAGAACGATTAAGTTCCTTGATCATTTTTCAAAACTTCTATTTTTAGATCAAACATAGATAAAATGTGCTTTATAGTTATGTTGCCACTTGATGATTTCCAATAACTAATTATAACAAGTATCATTAGGTATGTAAATGAACCGAACGTTCGGCGAACTATTCGTGAATCGTTCGACGGGAAGTTCGTTTATGTTCGTTTATTTAATAAACGAACATGAACAATAAATTTGTGTTCGTTTAACGAACGAACATGAAGACATGTTCCGTTCGTTCATTTATGTTCATGAACGCTCGTTTATGTTCGCTTATGTCTGTTTATTTATGTTCATTTATGTATTAATAGAAAATAATTAAATATTATCTGGATAAGTCATCTGCTTAAAGGTTTTATATTTGTTAATTTGTGTTCATTTAAGTTCGTTTATATTTGTGTTCGTTCATACATGTTTGTTTAGTTATGTTCGTTTAGATTTTAAACAAACGAACACAAATGCCCATTTTTAAATAAACGAACATCAACATAAATATGTGTTCGATAAAATGTCCGTGTTCTTTTAAAGTTAAATGAACGAACTCGAACATGCCCTTGTTCATGTTCATTTGATTCGTTTACAGGCTTTTATTATTCACATTGATGAATACATCGGTCTTAATCTTTTGGCTCTGCCGATTTTATTGTGTTCGTGAACCGTTCGTGAACACATTAATTTCCTTAATGAACGAACACGAACAAAAAATCTCGTTCGGTAAGTGTTTGTGAACCGTTCGTGAACACATTATTTTCTTAACGAACGAACATGAACAAAGGCCTTGTTCGCGTTCGTTCAATTCATTTACAGCCCTAAGTATCATGCAGAAATAACAAAAAAGAAAAACTATGTTATGTGAAATAATACGATATTCGTATGAATACGAAAAAAACCGTGATAGAACTCACTTAAGACATAACTTTCACGACAACGATGGTTTACCGTAGGGATGAAATTTTTTTCTCGAATGTCCGTACCCATACGTGTTTATTGGGTACGGGGACCCCAAATTTACTGATTTTAGGTATGGGTACTTTCAGATACATATATGGGTACAGGTACTGGTACCCGTTTAGAATATGTAGCGGCTTTTATTTGGTTTCCAACACTCATGACTTAACTTTCAAACAGTAGCGGAGGCACACACAAGAGACCGGGTTCGCCCGAACCCGGTGCTCTTTTTGTTTTATCTATATCTTACACTATCGTATTAACGAACGAACTAATTGTTTTCCAGCAAAAGAACCCATTTCATTTTAAAAGAATATTACTATAAAAGTATTTACTGGTAGTTTTTTCTGGCCGACAACAAGAATAGAAGAGACGATGATGGAAAAAGAAAGAAAAGAAGATTTTTGACTTGTTTGAAAATAAGCCCCTAAAAACCTGTATGGCTGTATAATACCTATTTATTTATCATTTTCCTTTCTTTTTTTCCCTCAAAACAATTGAAGGTACACCTATCAAAGGTGACCGCTAAATATTTCAAAAATTTTATTAGCCTGTTATTGATTTGTTTTTAATAGTTTTTATCTTACTTTCGTTAACTTAAAATAAAATATACCAACTAAAGTATTTTACCGATGATATTACTATAAATTCTTATATTATTTTATATAACCTTTTCTATCAACATTCAAATATATATATATATATATATATATATATATAGGATTAGGTTCATTTTAGAAGTGTTTCTAATTGCGAGAAGTGTGAGAAGAGATTCTAATCAATCACATAATTTCTTTTTTATTTTTTAATTATTTATATTCAATGTTATATTAGTGAAATATAAAATATTTTATTTTGTAACTCTTGCTCATTAATGGTTTAATAATTAATGATAAATTACTTGCAAATGGTAAGTTATAAACTATTATTATTATTTTTTATTTCATATAAAGTTTGAACCATTGGAATCTACTTGATTTAAAATCATTTTATTTTAAAAATAGCTAATTATTATTATTATTATTATTATTATTATTATTATTATTATTATTATTATTATCTAGTGCAATGTAGATGTAGCTACATAATATGGTGTAAGCACACTTTTAATGTTGTGTAATCATAATTAATGTAGTGTAGCATATCTAATATAGTGTAGACAAAACTAATTTTGTGTAGGTAAAACTAACATAGTGTTGACAAAACTAATGTTGAGTAGACATATCTAATTTAGTGTAGACAAAACTAATGTTGTGTAGGTACACTTTCAAATGGTTGTGTAGTCGTAACTAGCATAGTGTAGACATATCTAATGTAGTGTATGAACATTTTTGAATGTTGTGTGGTTATAACTAATGTAGTATCTAATATAGTGTAAGCAAACTAATGTTATGTAGGAATCAGTTTGTTTATATAATAAAGTGTTGGTAAAAAAAATAAAAATATGCTTACTTCAATACATTGTATGTGCTATATAAATAAATTCGTAATATACAATGTAATGTTACAAAATTAATGTGTTTTATGAACAAATTCTAAAAACAAATAAACAACTTACATAACCTTAAAAAAAGATCATAATTTTAATGAAAAAAATAAAATAATATTAGCCTTCTGATGAGCATTAAATGGACACAAAAAAGTAACCACTTGCATTAAAATATGGTTTAATGAGACATATACCACAAAAGACATATGTAACATTTTTAATAAATTATATGTCATAAATATGCGTTTTTTATTACGAATTTGCCATTTATAATACGGACCACTGATTAAACATAATCAATGGTTCATATTCATTTCTCGCACTTTTCGCTATAATATCACTTCTTGCATGATCTTTCTCCTATATATATATATATATATATATAGATTTTTGACATATATTGTATACAAAACTTTTAATTAAACGTTAAGGTTTGATTAAACTCTATAATACAAATTACATATGATAAAATGGCTCGACAAAAAGTTAGAGTTGTTGAAAGATAATTTTATGTTTGTGTCTTGTATAAAATGACTTTGTATTTTATTAAATATTGGCGAAACACTGTTGTTATAATAATGATATTGCATTTTTTATGTGATCCGACCCGACCCATTTTAACCCGAAAACTTTAACGCCAGATAGTTATTAAATCCAAGCAACGAAAAATTCCGAACCCATATGAGAAAATTCCTAGCTCCGCCACTGTTTTCAAGCAATGTTTTCAAAACCTAACATATATAAGTTGAATCAGTTCCTTCTCGATCTACATGTATTCATATACTGTGTATTCATATATTTTTATTTCATATATGTGTAATTGCGCATATCATTAAATAACATGTCTTAACTTTCACTCTTTTTTTTCTATAGAAATTGAGGAAGCAATAAACAAAGAAAAAGAAAAGAGAATGGAAAGATGACTAGTGAAGATTAAACGAATGTTAACTTTCTTTGCATAAGTTAATTTTGTTTTTAACATTTTGATAAAAAAAAAATTGAAGACTTTGTATGTTTTAGACTTCATTACTTGACTATAAATGAATTTTATTGGTTTATTTCATTTATAGTTTTATGTTTTGGTTGTTTTATTACGGTTTTGGTTGTAGTATTATATGTATTTTTTGTTGATACTGTACGGTACTGATACCGTTACCGAGTTTAGTGGAATTTTTTTTTTTAAAAGAACAAAATGGTACCAAAACGAGTACTGTACCTGAAAGTACCCATACCAGTACCTGTACACGCACCATAAAATTGTGTACGGATATCTAGATTTGCTGATTTTAGACGCATATATGAATACATTATACACATACATATACATGTACGGGTATGATATTGATCTCATTCTCAGTTTACTATAGTTAAAAGGAAAAAAAAACATTTCCAAAACCACAAAATGGCACTATAAATGTTATTTATATAAAATGAAAAATATATTTTATAAAAAGTAATATAAAACGTTAAAGTTTCAAAACCAAACAACAAACTTAGAAACACGAGCTTCAAAAGCGAGTGACCTACGTAAATCTCGCTTTACTAAACAGTTATTCTTCCTCTACAAAACAAAATATCTTCTCTCAGTTATTTATTCCCACACAGTGACGCGCCTCCGTAGAACCAACCATCACCACCATGCATCTACGATCACTCACTCCCCGACTTGACACACAACCTTTACGACGTCACATTCTACCAACACACCATCTCCACCATCGTCACCAACACTCCTTCCTACGTGGACGCCTGGATCGCCGACATCGAGCGCATCCACCACCGCCGTCTCCACTCCCTCATCGTCGGCCTCGACGTCGAGTGGCGCCCCAACCAAAGCCGCAACATCGAGAACCCCGTGGCCACACTCCAACTCTGCGTGGGTCGCCTTTGCCTTATTTTCCAAATCCTCCACTCCGACTTCGTCCCCCAGTCCCTCAAAAACTATACATTCACTGGCGTCGGGATTGAAAGCGATGTCGAGAAGCTGACGGAGGATTACAACCTTGTGATGGCCAGGACGGCGGGGATTAAGGCTCTGACGGAGCGGGTCCTCGGAAGGGAGGTTAATAAGCCCAAGGGGATCACTATGAGCCGATGGGATAATCAGTGGCTCACACCCCCGCAGGTACAGTATGCTTGTATTGATGCCTTTTTGAGTTTTGAGATTGGGAGGGTTTTGATTTCGGGGAATCATCATAATTAGATGACTATGGAGTTTGGGATTTGACTGTTTAATTTGATATCTGGAATTGGATGATGATTGTTAGTGATTTATGTTTAGAAAACGTTTGATTGGAATTGTGCGAAATTGGTTACTGTTCCCTTTTCTTTTTTTTGTTTATGGAAGTCAAGCACAAGGTCAACATCTATCACCTTCCTAGGATTTGCCATTATTGATATGCGTATTTAAATTTTTATGAAATATCATAAGATGGTGTTAGGGTAGTGGGCACCATAATAAGGCCGTGCGTTGAGGAATAACGTACCGGGTGTAACCACTATTCTTGGCCACCGACCACCCCCTCCGCCTCTTTCACCGTTAACTCATCCCCCCCCCCCCCCTTTTTTTTCCTAAATAACGCCCTCCGGTGCAGCGTTCAGGATTTTTTGTTGCTGGCTCGGGCCTGCCAACACTTAGCCCACAGCTTGGAGAGTAACACAAATGCTGTGAGGATGGAAGAGGTAAGGGATGTGAGATGGGACAAATTAGTTTTGGGTAGTAGTATACCTATGTGAATGCCCCACTCCTGAAGTGAGAGATTCGTTTTGCAAAGATTGTTTCGAGCAAACCTGGATAATTTAGTGGTTGATCAAAGTCACAATAAAAATGTTGATATGTTAACAAGTTCATTAAGCAATGGGTTGACCTCTTAAACTAATTAAATTAAGGTAGCGTTAGGCATGCATGAATGATAGGGGGAATGGAATGATTCATTACGTAAGAATGAAAAAAGTGGTGTTTGGTTGCTCAATTGAATGGAATCATCTATTACATATGGAATCACATTTTATCAAAAACATTCCTTCATACCCTTTTTTTTTTCATTTCATTTCTCCTTCACTCTACTTTCTCAACAACACCATCACCACCTAACAACAACTACCACTACCATTTCCATCACCGACACCTTACCGCCACCATCGCCACCACCACCGCCTCCGCCACCACCACCACCTTACCACCAGCGCAGCCACCGCCGCTGACATCGCCACCATTGTCGCTGTAACCATTGAAAACATTGTAACCGCCGCCGTCGCCTGACCATCACCGCCACCCTACCATCACCATCACTACCAATGCTACCACCGCACCCCCACCACCGTCGCCATTGCCACCACCATTTTCGTCACCGGAGCTAACACCACCACCATCGCCATTGCAATTTTTTTTTTTTTTTTTTTTTTGTAAAAAAAAATATTTTGAGATAGGAGTGTTTTTATTATTTCTATTTCAATCATACAATTTTTTAGGATACCAAACAAAATAAGTAATAATTCATTTCATTCCCATAGGTTAACCAAACAAGACAAAGGAATTGAATGATCCATTTTATTTCCTTGTCTATTCCATTCCATTCCTCCTTTATTTCATTATCTCCAACCAAACATACCCTAAGGTGTTAAAAATTTTAATTTAAGTTTAAAAGGTGTTTATTGGCTTATTGGCTTATTGGCTTTTTTAAAAAACCATTTTGAAAAGTTAGGATTTTAGGTTTTTGAAAAACTGCTTTTTAACACTTTCAAAAAGTTAAAAAAAGAATAATTTTTGTGATACCAAACACATAATATATTGACTTTTTAAAAACACTAATAAATCAATAAGCATTTTTCAAATTAATCCCAAACATGATGCTTTGCTTATTAATTCTCATTACTAAATTATTTTCTTTGAGGCATTGATTATCTCTCTTAACTATATTTTTATTATTTTTTCATTGCTTATCTGATATCAAATCTAAGTAATATATAAACTCAAGAATCTAGATTTTTAACTGTATTTTTATTATTTTTTTCATTGCTCATCTGATATCAAATCAAAGTAATATATAAACTCATGAATCTAGATTTTTAACTATATTTATATTATTTTTTAATTGCTTATCTGATATCAAATCAAAGTAATATATAAACTCATTTTTTGTTACTTGGTTATGAAAGATAATGATAAAAAAGATTAAAGAGACAAACATCATAAAAAACTTGTTTTAGCTACGGTTAACTATTTACGAATGAATATTTATCAAATTAACCCAAAATACAACTTGAACACGAACAAAATTTATACGCATCAGCTTTAGAGTTGAAACTTTTGTCATATATACGACTTGTATTTGAATTCACATATTCAACTCATCATCCTGAAATTTTTTGGCATGCACAAGCACGACATGAGCATCTATATCAATCAATATACATAATAGTTATAATGTATACGGATTATATAAAACAATAAATTTTTTTTGGCATGCACAAACACAACATGAGCATCGATATCAACCAATATACATTATAATGTATATACGGATTATATAAAACAATAAAAATATAAAGGATTATTGGATTTTAATAATCCCAACTATCACATGCTAACGAATTAACTGCCACCACTCTATACTTTACACTTGTTTTCTTGTGTCACTCATTAACTAACCAAACAATAACAAGGTTAATTTTGGAGAAAAAAAATGTCATTTTGTCAAATTGAGGTGGTAAAATGAAAATTTTTTTCCCATCCCTCTCCACCCTACCCTCTCGTTGCCTTCACCAATCCACCACAGCCGCCTTCCACCGTCACCAGCCTTCACCTCCGCTGGCTTCCATTGGTCCAGTTTGTTGTGGGCATTCAATCAAGCACTTTGTGGGCATGGCTTGTTTGCTTTTGTGTGAATCAAGCTTTTGGATGTGTGGTTCACTGGTTTGTGAGATTTTTAGGATGGAGAAGATCAGATTAACAGAAGTTTAATGTAGGAACTTGTTTTGAGGACGAAAAGGTGGTGTCAACGTGACTCTTATGTGCTGGCGCCTGCAACGATATCTGTGGCAGTGGGTGGTAAACCGTTGGCGGTGGAATGGTGGTGGCGTAGAGTCGGATGTTGACGCGTTTTTTAGAGAGAGAAAGAAGAGATGGTGGTGGTGTGCAAGTATCAACGGGACTCATGGAGGCTGGCTGTGGTGTTAGGTAAATAGTGGTTTCCGAGAGACATCACATAAACCCATAACGGCCCACAACCAAAACCATTTTGCTAAACTTTTTATCAAAACTAACCAGATGAAAATGATGTTTTCTACTTTTCATACAGATCATAACCAAAAGATAAGGTAAAAAAGACAAAAGAAATACATATGACTAGCCAACAGGCAAATGATGTAAAGAACAGCTTGCAAAACTGATATGAAGATGATTCTTTTCAAAATAAAAAAGGTAACTGAATAGAATTCAAATAAACTGGTCACAAAGTACATGATATGAAAATAAACTATAATCTGCTTAGATTTAACCCTTGATAGAAGCTGTTTTACTAAACAACTAGCATTCAAGGCCCCAAGATAATTGTGACGTCAAAATTCTCACCTTTTCTTTTCTGCACCTCCACCAGACCTGCAAATGATTCACAAACATTAGTTATATAAACTGCAAATTAAGAAAATAAACATGATCAAAACAATGTATTGTGGCAATAACAAAGATAAATACCTCATCTTGCGAAGAACGTTTGACATCTCCTCCCTCTTCTTCTTGGCCCTCTTGTGTGTACCCAACTTTCTCTTGGCCACCTTAAGCGCACGCTTGTCCTTTCCAACTTTCAACAACTCGGTAATCCTCTTCTCATATGGTGCAAATCCAGCAACCTCTCGAATCAAATTCCTCACAAAGTAGACTCTTTTGCTTGTTTTCTACAAAAAAAAACAATCTTTAGTAACCAACACATAATTAATAGGCTAAAAAGAAGCGAAAAGAAAAAAATTAATGACATACCCCTTTCCTGTCAGACGGGCGAGGAGCCAACTCCTTCTTGGTAACAACATGACCCTTGTTCAATCCTACAAAAAGGCCTGTATTCGGCTGCTTCGGAGCCATTATCTACCTAAAATTTAAAAGCATGTCACAATCATTTTAACAAAAAGACCATACACAAAGCTAATTAACTTAAATTATAGCTTGCTAAACAGAATCATCAAGTGCATTCTTAGGTTAAACTAAAGCTAAAACTGAACTTTCCAACAAAATTATTGTTCCGACTTGAGTAAGGTTATAAAAATCCCGCCTAGGTGCCGATTTATCACTCCTGGTTAATCACTATAGTCAAAATCGATCAAAATTCAAAATTTAATATACAAAATTTGGAATTTATAAGTATATATGAAAAACTACATACAAATTCCAATCCGTTCCCGAGTAATCCAAAATAATAACTAGTCCCTACCCCACCGCCTGACTAGCACTTAGCAGTTTCTAAAGCACTGGTCTTGAGATTCTAACACCACCTGACTACCTATCAAACCCTAATTCCAAAATGAAAATTGCACACTTTATTCAAACACAAAGAATTCATTTTCCTTAAGTTTGATTCACATTTGCACTTGATGACATATGAAATCAAAATATACAGGCTTCAGCATTAGATTTAGCGGATTATGATAATCAATCGGCGTAAGAGTGGATGAAGAAGCATACCTTGGCGTGCGGCGAACGGAGAAAATACGTGAAGACGATTAGGGTTTCAGATTAGGGCTCTGTTTTATAGTGACCATCGCTTCTAAACTTTTGGGCTTTTATAGTAGTCCAGTTATATTATTGTCAATATGGCTTTACACTTCATCACATGGGCTCGGCCCATTCGCATCAAGAAACCTAAAATAGAGATGGCATAAAACCCGGTTTCGGACCCAACCCAAGGGTACGAACCAGGTTTCAGTATCTTCCAGGAATCGTACCTGGAATTGGAACCAGTTTCACCTTTACCTGGTCAAAACCAGGACCAGGACCCGGACCCGGACCCAACCCTGTCCCGATCAAAACCTAATAAAAACTCGGTCAAGACTACTCCAAAACCCGATCATACCCTGAACTCCTACCTGAACCAGTTCTTGAATTTTGTTGAGCATACCTGAAACCAGTTCCTACCCGGTTCCGGTTCCTTAAAAAACCAAATTTTCGATAAAGATGTCGTTCGGGAAATATATTATCTAGATATATGATACGTAACAGATTGTAGAGAGAGGTTCAGAGATAAAAAAACGCAAGAAGAAAAGGTATAAACCCAATCAAAACATAGCTAATCTTTCATTAGGGTTCTTGGTGTATAAGTACATGTTTACAGAGTTCGTTAACATATTTACACATAGACCCTTATGCTATTACTAGGTACAACTATAGTCCTTACACTAATAACATAGCAATACTTCCCCCATAAAGAGTTCTTGCCCTCAAGAACTACAAAAGTGACTCAGTTAGACAATATAAGGAACAAAAGAAAATTTAAAGAACTCGGAATTCAAGTCTTGGGAAGAATTTAAGAGCACCGGCATGATTAGCTTTTGGAAGATGCAATCCAAGAATCAGTGCTCCATATGCTTATTTGAGGATTGAAACACGAAACGGTAAAGTTTTGAGATGGGGCAGCAATACCAATCTCATCGTTAAGTGTATAATCCAACAAATATATACTCTTTTACAGTATGACTAACCAGTTATGGTGGCTTTGAGAATATGATACAAGTCCTTCTAAAAGCTTTCCAACAGTAGAATCATGTTGTACATTTATTACAACATTAGAGTCACTTATTGCCAACACTTTCGTTTCATTTCTGACACTAAAAGCTCCCACCTTGTCCACATGTTGATCACAAATTGCAACACATTGGTTTATCTTAACGGTTCAAACCTTTAGCATACTATCAAGGCCACAACAAACCAAATGAGCAGCACGAACAGGAAAAGGTTGTTTGAAAACGCAGGTTGTGCGGCTTGCTTTGAACATAAAACCCATCTTTAACACACATTGCCAACCCGGTTTCCATTCAAAAGTGGCTACCCTCACTAACTCAAATTTATGCATTTCAGTTCTAAGCCTTTTACATAATTTATCCAATACCTTGGATGCAGCTTCAGGAGCAGTCACTATGGATATTTCACATTTCCAAATGACAACAAGAAGCTTAACTTCAACAAGTAATCCAACGTCCCCGACCTTGTTTTCGTCTACGAGTAACAAATCTGAATTCCATAATCTCACCACCTTTATATTTCGTGTTACAAACTCAATTTGTATCTATCCATCCACTTTAACTGTTTACTCCTATTTGGTGAACCTAATTTTTACCAAATCCAAGACTCCCACATCAGTAACTAGTACATCAAAAATGTCTTTGACTTCAACTCAAATTCATTTTGATTCAAGACAGTTGCATCATACAAAAGCTAGGAATTTAACTTCTTCTTTCCTGTTTCCTGATCATCCATTCTAGTTTTTACACTCTTAATTTGATTTTAAGTATCACTCCTAGACGGATCACTTTCAAGTGTGTCATTAAAAAGACCATTATGAGTGCATATAATCTGTTTTATATTCCTTTGATTCAGCACTGCCACACATTATTGAATGCCAACATGATTTAAAGGAACTAATTCATTTTCAAACATGGCATAATCATTCTCATACGTATTGGTTTCATATGATCTTACCTCAAAATCTAGAGACATCCCTTTAATTGGATCTTTTTTCATACTTGAGTCAAATTCTTTTTCCTCCTTTCTTTTATCACCACCCAAAATATGTTTTATTTCATTGCTAACCTACCTAGGCATTTTATCTTGTGAACTCAAACTCTAGGGACATCCCTTGAATTGGATTCCTTTTCAGAACATATTCTTGCAAACTAGCTAAGGAAAATGTATCTTCCAACTTCAAACTTTTGTCAATATTGTGATGTCCCTAAGGATTTAACCAATTTCTAGTTTTAGACCCATAATAAAGAGATATACCACATAATATTCAGAAAATTCTTCATAATTTTTGACCTTATTTAAGTAAAACCCAAATGCATCACAGTAAACTTGGACCGTACCTTCTTGCATCAAAGACATAATCTGGTCCCAAGCTTCTTCCATGGTATTATAACGATTATTGTGTAACACCCACAAAATTTTGGTACAAAATTGACAAGTTTATAAAGTTAAAAGACTAAAATATTCATGAGATAAGTAATGGGAAATATTTGGTAAAGAAAAGAAAGCATTTTTATGCTAAGGAAATAAGTAAGGAAAACTCCATCCCACATGGAAAGTGGGAAAGAAATGAAATCACTTTATAAGGAAGGAATTGTCCATGGAAATGTTCTTGTATGGCTAACCACTCTCACTAATCCTAGCGGAGCACCTGACGCGCACGGGCACGGGTGAAGGGCGCAATGTGGCGCTTTGATGGCGCACTTTGCACTTCGCATTGCCGCTTAAGAGCCAATATATGACAAGTTACCAAAAGATCGGGGACTAAAAATGAAAATATTTGAAATTTTGCATCTTCGCGATAAGCGAAGAAGAATCGAGTTGCATTTTCGCGATACGCGAAGATGCAGGACACGTCACGGGACACGTGTCAGACCGGAGTGACACGTGGAGACACGTGGCAAGCCTACGATGACTCACCTAGGCTAGTGCACCTTCGCGATACGCGAAGCAGCTTTGCGATACGCGAAGATGCACGGATTCAGGCTATAAATAGGCAGCCATGGGATGAAGCTCCCATCACATCACACTCACATCATACCTCGGTTTCCGTGCCATAGCCTCGACAATTCCGACGCGCTAGTTGTCTAGAAGTACGTGCAGGTAGGAGTGCTACCCCGCAAAGTTTAAGCATTTCATAAGACAAGCCATACAAGGTAGGGGTTCTGCCCAATTATTTTATTATTATATATGGCTTAGACCCTAGTCGAGGGTATAATCTATACCTTGATCAGTTAATAAGTGAAATGTAGCTTTCATAAGATAAGATTATAAATAAAATATTATTCTTTATTTTAAAGATATTTCTTATGAATAAAAAAGTGGGATATATATATACGTTTCTTTAAGATAAAGAAACGTAGTATATATACGTTTTATAAAGAAATGAACATCAAGGTAAAGGTTATGCAAATAGACTTAAGGTCTATACCTAGATTGCAGATCTAGTTATTTATGAAATATTATTCTCGTACTATAGGTCCGAGATAAGGAACAGACAATTATCAGTGAGACACATTGATTATAAGGTGAATACGTCCAAACCTTTTTATAGTGTGAAATGTTTTATGACGTGAATACGTCTATGTACTGTATATTTTGAAAAGATATTTACTCTTTAAAACTATAGACTGTTATCCATATGTAAAAGAGTTATGGAAAAAAATTGCATGAGGGTTGGTTCAAATCCTCTAAAACGTTTTGATACAAGGTAGAACTAAACACTCAGGCTAAAATACACATGTGTCTGGATCGTTACATATATGTACTGTAGTGGGCACACTACAGACATACTAACCATGAGGCAAGTGACTGTCTCTAGGGCGAGTGAAGTCCGATTATGTGGTTTGAGCGTATATTTAGTTCCGATGAGATGGGATTGAGACCCACTGAGTTGTTGAACGCTATTGGTGTTGTGTCTTAACGAATTGTGAAAACATTTTTGAGTCAGCGTGTTCACCAGCATATAGCTGACGTATTTTGAAACTGTTTTCAGGTAACCAAGAGTAAGGTATAGAGAAGAATATGCCAGTAGAGATAGAAGATTACTAGGCATATAATGCAGCTGATGGCTCAGCTAATTTTGTAATGAAGCATATATATTAAACTTGTTTTTTAAACAAGTAATTTTGTAAAACAATCAAGGGTGTTTAATTTTCTATGTTATGAAAATAAATATTTTAAAATAACATTTTCCCGCTACAAACTTTGATAAATTGACAGAAGTGGTACCAATTGTGAGTCACACGCCTAGGCCCGAAGGCGGGGTGTGACAAGGTTGGTATCAGAACCATCGGTTTTAGCGAATTAAGTATTTAATAAAAGTACTTAGGCTTTAACCAATTTAAGTGCATGAAAGTACGAATAAGCTATATATGCTATTGGTAAATTCTTAGAGATAGTAACTAATAGTTACCTCCTATTTCTCGTCTATAGAATGTCGAAAAGAGGAATTTCCAACGTTGAAGTCAATAGTGGACCCTCAAGGAATACGAGAGGGAGACTAAAGAAAAATGTCGAAAAACAAGTTGTCAATAATCAAGAAGAAAATGCTACCCCTCCCGTTGGTGATCAATTCGTAAGAAAAGAAGATATGCAAGAACTGATCGCAAGAGGAATTGCCGAAGCTTTTCCAGCTATGCTCAAGACTATGAGAAAGAAGGAAACATCGAGCAATGAGAAATCTAACAAGTCTAAAAGGGAAGAAGAAGAAGAAGAAGAAGAAGAAGAAGAAGAAGAACATGTCAGCTCTAATGCTGATAGTGATTCAGCTCTAAATCTAACAAGCTTTTCCGCTACAAGTCTAAAAGGGAAGAAGAACATGGAGTTGGCTGGGTATATGATGAATGGGTTGATTAGAACCCGTGAAGAAGAAAAGAAAGAAAATACCTTCAAGAAGGATGTTGTGTTTAAGAAAAATGAAAGGGACAATAAGAAACAATATCGTGGAGAGAAAAAGAATTCTCAAACACCAATCCCGTTGTGTAAGATATGCAACAGGAGACACTTTGGAAGGTGCAGGTTTAATCAGTCAGTCACCTGTACCAATTGTAAACAAGTAGGTCATGCAGCCACTGATTGCTGGAAGAATAAGATTGCTTGTTATGGTTGTGGAGAAATGGGGCATTTTCAAAATGAATGTCCAAAGAGAAAGACTGGAGGAGAAGGTGCAAGTATTAGTGGCACCAAGAATGAAGGTAGAAAAGGGAATGCACGTGTTTTTGTGCTCAACACTGAGAAGGCAGTTGAGATGCCGGAAGTTATCACCGGTACGTTTCTCGTCAATAATGTCTATGCTAGAGTTTTGTTCAACTCGGGTGCAAACCAAAGTTTAATAGATAAGAAATTTTGCAGCCTATTAAATGAACCCTTAGTTAAGTTAGACAAATCTTTTGTAGTAGAAACGCCGATGGTAATCAGGTTAGAATAACTGAAGTTTTAAATAGAGGCAAAATTCTACTAGCAGGACATGTCATACTTGTCTAGTTGTTACCCATGACATTGGCAGGCTTTGATATTGTCTTAGGTATGGACTGGTTATCCGATAATCAAGCCCGTATCTTATGCGATAAGAAAGCAATCGAAATTCGTGCAAACAGGAAAATTATTCAAATTGCTGGAGACAAAGATGGAGGTCATGTTAGATTAATCTCGATGATTAAAGCTAATAAATGTTTACGCAAGGGATGCTTAGCATTTATGGTGTACGTGACAGAAGGACCGAAAGAAAAAAATTAGAAGACGTACCAATTGTCTCAGAATTTCCTGACGTTTTCCCAGAAGAGTTACCAGGAATACCATCGGAGCGTGATGTTGAATTCAGAATAGAGTTAATACCTGGAACCGCTCCAATAGCCAAATCTCCATATAGGTTAGCTCTAACGGAAATGAAAGAATTAAAGAAACAGTTAGATGAACTGTTAGAGAAATGATTTATAAGACCGAGTTCTTCACCTTGGGGAGCTCCAATCTTATTCGTGAAAAAGAAAGACGGATCGATGAGAATGTGCATCGATTATCGTGAGCTGAACAAAGTAACAATCAAGAACAAGTACCCGCTCCCAAGAATCGATGATTTGTTTGATCAACTACAAGGAGCAAGTTGTTTTTCAAAAATTGATTTACGTTCGGGTTATCATCAATTAAAAATTCAAGAAGAAGATATCCCAAAGACTGCATTTAGAAACCGATACGGACATTTTGAATTCATGGTTATGCCGTTTGGACTTACAAATGCTCCCGCAGCATTCATGGATATGATGAACAGAATTTGTAAGCCTTATTTAGATAAATTTGTAATCGTGTTCATTGACGATATACTCATTTATTCTAAATCAGAAGAGGATCATAAAGTTCATCTTAGAATCTTGCTTGAATTACTTCGAAATGAGAAATTGTATGCCAAGTTTTCTAAGTATGAATTCTGGCTGCACGAAGTACAATTTCTTGGTCATGTTATCAATGCAAATGGAATTCAAGTAGATCCCGCTAAAATTGAAGTGATAGCTAAGTGGGAGATTCCTAGATTGCCAGCCGAAGTTCGAAGTTTCTTAGGATTGGCTGGATATTATAGAAGATTCATTGAGAATTTCTCCCGTATAGCAGTTCCCTTAAATTCTTTAACTCGAAAGAATGTTAAGTGTGAATGGGGAACCAAGCAACAAGAAGCATTTGACTTACTCAAACAAAAGCTTACAAATGCACCTATACTGGCCTTGCCATAAGGTACAGAAGACTTTGTTGTATTTAGTGACGCATCTCATTCAGGTATGGGTTGTGTACTAATGCAACCAAACAAAGTAATAGCTTATGCTTCTTGTCAATTGAAAGTACACGAAAAGAATTATACAACTCACGATCTAGAGTTGGGTGCCCTAATTTTTGCCTTAAAGTTATGGAGACACTATTTATATGGAGTTAGGTTTATCGTGTATACTAATCATAAGAGTTTAAAACATATCTTTGATCAGAAGGAACTTAATATGCGTCAAAGAAGATGGATGGAAACTTTAAATGATTATGATTGTGAAATCATCTATCATGAAGGAAAGACAAATGTAGTAGCTGACGCATTAAGTCGTAAAGAACATGAAAAACCCAAGAGGGTTATAGCCTTAAGACTGGAACTACAAATAGATTTGATTGCACAAATCAAGGAGGCTCAAAAGAAAGCAATAGAAGAAAACCAAATCTCCGAAGAAAAACGAAATGGTACAATCGACTCTTTAGTTAAAGGAGATGATGAAATACTCAGAATTGGAAACAGAATCTGGGTACCAAAGATTGATGATTTACAAGGAAGGATTATGAGTGAAGCTCATCGATCGAAGTATATGATGCATCCCGGTAGTGATAAAATGTATCAGAATCTTAAGCCTAGCTATTGGTGGAACGGGATGAAAAAGGATATTGCTCTATTTGTAGCCAAATGTTTAACATGTTTACAAGTTAAGGATGAGCATCAGAAACCTTCAGGTTTGCTTCAACAACCTGAACTACCTATTTGAAAATGGGAGATGATAACAATGGATTTTATTACAAAACTCCCTAAGACTACCCGTCAGCATAATGCTATCTGGGTCATTATTGATAGGTTAACTAAGTTTGCTCATTTCATACCTATCAATGAATCTTACTCTATGGATAGATTGGCACGAATATACGTGAACAACATTGTGTCATTTACATGGTGTGCCATTATCTATCATATCTGATCGGGATAGTAGATTTACTTCTCATTTTTGGAAAAGTTTCCAACAAGCGTTAGGAACTCAATTGAATCTTAGCACTGCTTATCATCCTCAAACTGATGGGCAGAGCGAAAAAACCATACAAACGCTTGAAGATATGCTCCGAGCTTGTGTGATTGATCTAGGAGGAAGTTGGGATGATCATCTTCCTTTGATGGAATTCTCGTATAATAATAATTATCACACGAGTATCCAGGCTGCACCATTTGAAGCATTATATGGACGGAAATGTAGAACGCCGGTGTGTTGGTCTGAAACTGGAGATAATCAAATGTCTGGACCAGAGATAGTCCAAGAAACAACGGATAAGATATTGCAAATCCGTGAACGACTTAAAACGGCATGAGATCGACAACAGAATTATGCTGATATTCGCCGTAAGCCGTTAGAATTTCAAGTAGGTGATAAAGTCTTGTTAAAGGTATCACCATGGAAAGGTGTTATACGATTCGGAAAGAAATGAAAATTAAGTCCGCGTTTTGTGAGACCATTTGAAGTATTAGAACGAATCGGTACTGTAGCTTATCGCTTACGATTACCAGGAGAAATGACAGGTATACACGATGTATTTCATGTTTCTAATTTACGCAAGTGTTTGGTTGACGAAACTTTAGCTATTCCTTTAAAGGATGTTGAAATCAACGAAAATTTAAAATTTGTAGAACAACCTCTACAAGTTGAAGATTTCCAAATAAAGAGACTTAAACGATGAAAGCTGAAGTTAGTCAAATAAGATGGAACTCCCGAAGAGGACCAGAGTTTACTTGGGAGTTAGAATCGGAAATGAGAAAGAAGTATCTACATTTGTTTTAGCGAATCTCGAGGACGAGATTCATTCCAAGGTGGGGAGGATGTGACACCCACAAAATTTTGGTACAAAATTGACAAGTTTATAAAGTTAAAAGACTAAAATATTCATGAGATAAGTAATGGGAAATATTTGATAAAGAAAAGAAAGCATTTTTATGCTAAGGAAATAAGTAAGGAAAACTCCATCCCACATGGAAAGTGAGAAAGAAATGAAATCACTTTATAAGGAAGGAATTGTCCATGGAAATGTTCTTGTATGGCAAACCACTCTCACTAGTCCTAGCGGAGGGTGCGAAGCACCCGACGCGCACGGGCACGGGCTCGGGTGATGGGCGCAATGTGGCGCTTTGATGCGCACTTTGCACTTCGCACGCTTGCATCGCCAAGAGCCGCCTTTGTATTTTTGGATAATGAGACGAAATCAAGATATGACAAGTTACTAAAAGATCAGGGACTCAAAATGAAAAGATTTGAAATTTTGCATCTTCGCGATACGCGAAGAAGAATCAAGTTGCATCTTCGCGATACGCGAAGATGTAAGACACATCACGGAACACGTGTCAGACCGGAGTGACACGTGGCGACACGTGGCAAGCCTACGATGACTCGCCTAGGCTAGTGCACCTTCGCGATACGCGAAGATGCACTGATTCAGGCTATAAATAGGCAGCCATGGGATGAAGCTCCCATCACATCACACTCACATCGTACCTCGGTTTCTGTGCCATAGCCTCGACAATTCCGATGTGCTAGTTGTCTAGAAGTACGTGCAGGTAGGAGTGCTATCCACGCAAAGTTTAAGCATTTCATAAGACAAGCCATACAAGGTAGGGGTTCTGCCCAATTATTTTATTATTATATATGGTTATATGAAAAAAAAAACAATAATAAAATAAAAGTCGATGTGGTACACATGTGCATTAATGTTGTATTACACATACGTACTAACGTATATTCGATATGTGTGTTAATCTTATATTGCATATATACAATAGCGTGTATCAAATATGTGCAATAGTGTTGTATTCTATGCAATACAAACCCTTTTGCATATATGCAATGCACACTATTACACATGCACACTAGGGGTGTTCTTCGGGTTATTTATTCGGGTTTCGGGTTGTTTGGGTCGGGTTGTTCGGGTTTGAGCTCAAAACAAATTGACCCAAGAACCGACCCAAATAAGTTCGGTTTGTTCGGGTTTCGGGTTGAACGGGTCGGGTTAATTCGGGTCGGGTTTAACAAATTAAAAAAATATACCCACCTTTGACAATATCATAAATTAAAAAATCGTATTCCAAGCCGTTATAAAACCATAATATACAGCCATATTCAACTATAACATATATTATTTAGCAAAATATGAAATTTATCATACAAGCATGCATTAGACCGGATGGAGTGTTGTAGCCTGTGGATCAATACTTCTGTAGATTGAAGAAACATGCTCAATACATATTGGTTTAAATACTATACTATTTAAGTTTTGGAACTGAATATACATTCTCAATTGTGTTTCAAAAAAAAAAACAGAATATACATTCTCAACATTCTTTATGGTAATTAATGCATTGGGATGTGATAAATTCAATATTAATCGGAGACTTGTGAATTATCGAACAAGAATACATAAAGTCATTGTGTTACTTCACCGCTAAACTATCCTATAAAAATTAGGGATACATGCATCGATGTATTATACTTCGGGTTATTCGGGTCAACCCGAATTTGGGTATTTCAACCCAAATACCAACCCGAATATTTTATCTCGGATTCGGGTTAGGAGCTTAATCGGTTCGGGTGAATTCGGGTCAGGTTATTCGGGTCTCGGGTCGCTTCGATTCGGGTTCTTTATTCGGGTACGGTTAAAAAACACACCCCTAATGCACACTACACCGACGAGGTTACTGACAAAGTTTTTTCTTTTGTTTTTTTTAGAATCAATAACAACATATAAGAATAATGGAAAAAAAAAAAAGAAACTTCAAAAAAAATTTTAAAAAAAAGTTAAAAATAGTTTTTTAGAAGTTTTTTAGTTTTCTATTTAAAATAAGTTTTCACTAGATCCCACCCCTATATATATATATATTAAAAGTTTTTTTAAATAAGCAAAAATCTTAATCTTCTTATTATATATTGGGCAACAATATTTTTTCACCCGTAATCCATTTAAGGTATTGGGCCGAAACTAATTAAAAGAAATAATAAAAAAAATAAATAATAATAATAATAGTAGTAGTAATAATAATAAGCATGCACGAGTGTCGAGTAGTGGCTGATTGAATTCCGTAAACATTGAGAGACCAGTTATCAGAGGCTGATTCCTAAGTCTTAATTGTGACATCCGGCCTTTTTATTAGCGTTTTTCTTTTAAAAATTTAGCATTTATATTATATTTTATTACTCGTTATGGTTTAAGAGCCTTTTTATTTCAACTCAGGCCGAAACATAAATTTTTGAAAGCGGCCCTATAAGTAAGTCAAGAAAACTCTGTTCTTTTAGCTGTTTGTATGTTTTAGGCTAAAAACATTGCATCATAACAATAAAAGACCAACTGTTGTATGCAACTTAATCTGGGTTAAGAGTAGAGGTGGGCAAATAAACCGGTTAACTGAACCGACTCGAAAATTAAACTGAAACTGAACCGGTTTGAAACCGATTATGTAGAAACCGGTTTGAAACCGTAGGTTCGGAATTGGTTTATTATTTTCTCCACTAAAACCGGTTCCAAACCGGTTAACCGAACCAAAACTGGCTAAAACCGGTCAAACCCAAACTGAAACCGATCAAACCCGAATCGAAACCGATCGTAGCATGGTAAAAATCCGGTTTCAACCCGAACCGAAACAGGTAATAAACCGGGTTTGACTTTTGTTGACCAAACTGAACCGGTTTCAATCCAAACCAGTTTTGAGTTTTAACCCGGTTTATGTACGTCTAGTTGAGAGCAAGAGATGTTTTAACGTAAAGCGGTCGTGAATGGGTCAAACTCACCGCACGTCATCTCGCATCCATATCCACGTGTCTTCCTTCTAACTCACTCTCTGCCACGTGCGACACTCGTTCATCCCACTTCTCAAATGCTCAAACCCTCATCCTCACAAACACCATTTCTTTCTTTGCAAACTCACATCTCTTTACACTTTGTAAAAGCTAGCAAAAAAATGTCAGGCGGCGTTGGACCTACCGGCGACATACTCCTTAAAGAAGAACCCAAGCATCTGCATCTAAACCACCACCAACAAAAACACCGTGGCATGGTCTTCTCCTTCCAACAACTCAACTCCCTAGCCGTAGCCATCGTCCTGTCCGCCTCGGGCATGGTTGCGGCGTTAGACCTCGCTTTCGTCGTATTCTCTTTCTTCTACATGTACTTCCTCTCCAAAGTCGCCTTCCCCACGCTCTCCCAATCCCACACCTGCTCACTCGACTCAAAAAGCCGCATACTCCGCCTCTACACCATCCTCGGTGCCGCCGTGGGTCTTTTCCTCCCGGTGGCGTACATATTTGAAGGTGTTTTTGAAGGTGACAAAGAAGGTATCAAAGCAGCTACCCCGCATGTGTTTTTGTTGGCTAGTCAGTATTTTTTGGAAGAGGTGGCGGGTTCTTTCGGGTTCTCGTTGCCGATGAGGATGCTGGTGATGGTGGTGTACAACTCGACTCGAATATTCGCGTTGATGGAGTGGGTGAGGTGTGAGCTAATGAAAGTGGAAGAGGATTTTCATGGGAGTAGTAGGAGGTTGTTTATGGGGAGGGTCTTGGCTTTGGTGAATTTGGTATATTGGGGGTTTAATTTGTTTGGGTTTTTGTTGCCGTTTTATTTACCCACGGCTTTTAAGAGTTATTATTCAAGTGGGAAGAATGCTAAAGAGTAAGTAAGATCGATGATGGTGATGCTGCTGCAGTTATGTTCATTTTTTTTTTAATTAATGTTTTAGGATGTGTATATGGGGTGTCTTATTAGAAGGATTATGGAGCACTTGATGAGTCATGTTGCCGGGGCGGCGGTCAGGAGGGATCGAGTAGAATGTTGTTTATTTGGCAAGGTTAATAATGATGATGAATTTCATGAGTCACTCTCAAAGCCTGTATGTACATCAGTCTCTTATTTTTGCTTTGATATTTCAATTCCAACAAAAGTTTTCCATTAATCAAACGACCCTAATTTTGGTTTCAAGCAAATTTTGGTTCAAATATTTTGGTTTTCCATGAATCAATCGACCTTATTTAAGGATATTCTAGAGATCAAAGTGAAACTTTAAATTGGGTTATCGTGAACTCTAAAAACGTGTATATCAACATCTATAAACACATTGTCTTATCAAGTGACCGATAAAAACATCTTAAAACTGTAATTTGTTAGTTAAAAACCCTCTGTTTATGAAAATTTAAAATTTCTCCCACGACGCTTGTTACAAGCTTCGTCACTATAAGGATAAAGTTGATTAAACTCTATCATAAGAAGAAATTGATTTTTAGATCCTTTTGAAAGGAACAAGGTGGGTGTTGTCACCTAATTAAGGACCGTTCTTGCTATTTCTTAAATTTAAGAGTTAAAAGTGTCATTTTAGTACCTGTGGTTTGTCTAATTACACAACTTTAGTACCGTGTTTGAATTTATTGCAAATGACTACCTCAATTTTCTAAAACTTGCAATTTTAGTACTTTTTTCTAACCCCGTCTATTATTTCCGTTAAGTCAAGGGTAAATTAGTAATTTCGATTATTTTATTTATTTTCTCTTTTGGGCTAATTGTTATTTTCATACATGCGGTTTGTTCAATTATGTAACTTTAGTACCTTTTTTTTGAATTTATTGCAACTTGATACTTTGAATTTATTGCAACTTGATACTTTGATTGGTTTTGGATAGATAGACAAACCAAAAGAGACATTACATGTTACATACATATTACAATTAAAAGATAATTACATACATGATAGAAGATGAAAAACAATCATGAAATGTATAACCTATTTTTTAGCCTTTTGTTCTTGATTGTCAATTTACTTCTAGTAGCTCAAGATCTAAGTTCATCTTAGCCATTTTTCTTACATTTTCTTTATGTGCATTGATTTTTTTTCTTCAAAAGTTCGGGTATGATAACAGTAGCTCTTTAACACATCGGAGGATCAAGCCAAATAGCAATCACACAACTTCACACCTCTTAGTTACTTGTAGATGAATGACAGTTGACGAATCACATGGACAAAACATATATCGTAATTCATTGAACTTGAAGATGAACAATGGTTAGGGTTTGAAGGATCAATGAGCGTAGGGAGGGGGGTCGATCTGTTCATTTAGGGTTAGAGATGATCTTTTAATTGTAATATGTAATGTCTCTCTTGGTTTGCCTTTCTATCCAAAACTAATCAAAGTATCCAGTTGCAATAAATTCAAAAAAATGTACTAAAGTTACGTAATTGAGCAAACCACAAGTATGAAAATGGCATTTAGCTAAAAGAGAAAATAAATGAAATAATCAAAATTACTAATTTGCCCCTGACTTAACGGACAAAATAGACGTGGTTAGAAAAAAGTACTAAAATCGCAAGTTTTTGAAAAGTGAGGTAACCATTTGCAATAAATTCAAAAACGGTATTAAAGTTGCGTAATTGTACAAACCACAGGTACTAAAGTGACACTTAACTCTAAATTTAAAGAAGAAACCTGAAATTTGCAATAACCTTAATGATGATGGAAAATGTAATCTACCTAAATAAAGTAAAATAATTGTGGGAACTTGTCATCTTTTGGTTAATTCTCACAAACTAAAATAATTGTGGACACCTGTCATCTTTTGGTTAATTCTCACAATTATTTTCCCTGCAAAACTAAAATCTTAATTAACCATAATATATGGAATAGATCAATACTTATTCACTTTTTCTTTTATACTCTATTTATATTATATCTATATATTTTTATAAAAATAAATATTAACATATTCTTTTACTATATATTTGAAATACTTTATAAAATCTAAAAATCAACAACAAACCATGTTTGTCAAATATTGAAAATAATAT
This sequence comes from Bidens hawaiensis, assembly GCF_021521415.1. Taxonomy (NCBI): domain Eukaryota; kingdom Viridiplantae; phylum Streptophyta; class Magnoliopsida; order Asterales; family Asteraceae; genus Bidens; species Bidens hawaiensis. The sequence continues at coordinate 110,023 of NW_027492588.1, forward strand.
AATTTTAAATGTTATCATTAACATATTGTACTATGCATATTTTAGGAAATTGTAAAGAAAAACAAAACTCGAATATGCTTTCATTTTTCAAAGTTATTTTTTAATCATTAAATTATAAATATATGCTTAAAAGTCGATCCGTTAATTTAAAATCAATCAATTTATATATTATTATTATTATTGTAAATTTTAATATAAATTTATAAATTATAAATCTATGCATTAAATCTATTCATTCATTTTTCGGTTATTTAGTAAACAATATATATGTTAAAATATAAGGATAGTATATACCAATCACTTTCAGACATAACAAAGTTTATCATATTTAATTTCTTAATATTTTTATCAAGGATTGTTCCTGGTTTTTTTGTGGAACTTAAATTTGATTTTTATGGGTCAAAAGTTGGTTAATAGATTGTTTTGTACAAGTTAGCTATATTTAGGATCAAAATTTGTTACAGGTCAAAAATGGGAAATCTGAGTATTTTTAAAAGTTTGAGAACGCAAATAGATTTATCATCAAATTTGTTACGGGTTCAAAGTGTTGATTTGAAAATGTCAAACGGATGAAAGTTAGAATTCTAAACATGATTCGGGTTTCAAAATTATTTTTAAGGGCATTTTTGGAAAGAATCAAAAGGTTCGGGATTTGACAAATTGACTACTTTTCCCTTGATTATTAAAATTTAAGAAAAGATTGCGAACACTTTCGACATGTCACCCTCAGGACCTATCAATGCTTCTAACTTTTATCAAATTTGAAAATATTTGTGTAAGCATTAACTTTTCCTTAAATGGTGATCAGAACGTTGTACGGGAAGCATATCATGCAAACCTATGCTCAAATGAAGCAAAATGTTCACAAAATTGAATGGGTTAACATGTTTTTTTTTGTTGTCATTATGACAAAGTCGAGAAGCTCTCCGAAACTTATCAAAATCTTTTTCATGGTGTAGCTCTGAAAAGACATAGTTCATGAAGAAAATCCGTCATTACAATTTTATGTTCTCTTTTCCTTCGATGTGTGGTAAATTGATAAATATATCAATAAAGGTAACACTTATTTTGAACTTAGGCTGAGTGGTTAAAACTACTATTGTATGAGAAGTCCTATTCCTAAAATTGGTTAATAACACAAATTCTTTCAATTATACATATAAGACACTGAGAATGAAATTTTCAATAGAAAGAGCGTTTTCAGGTACATTTATGCACATTCATTTTTTTATTAAGTTAAAAAATCATTTTGTAATATAACTAAAATTAATTTATTTACACATAGTATAATAGTATAGATACAAGCATAGATGTAATACATTTTTTCATATACATTATGTAATTATTTGCTTTACTTGTAATTTATAATTTGGATAATCCTGTGTGTGGCACGGGCTCTAAAACTAGTTTTATATATATAATAAACAAAGATTTGTAAGAGCCACGTATCATTATCAAGGTAATTTTGGCAAAATTTTCCATTCTATATTAAATACATTTCTCTTTCTTATTATTTTATTTTTTTAATCTTTCATTTTCTCTTTTTAATAATTCTTTCCTAATTTAAAAAATTTAATACTAGCATAAATATGCTATTTTTTATATAAATATATTGTATTAGTTATTCATATTAGGTATTTATTATAAGTAACTAATTTTTACATTGATTTTTAATAAGGTTTTAAATATATTATATTAGTTAATTAATAATTAATATCAAGACTTTATAAGAAATGATATTATTGTTTGAAAAGATGATTAATTTAAAATTAAGATTTCAATAATCTTAACATATTAATAACATATTAAGTACATATGATTATTTATGTTAATTTCAAATGTCATTATAGTGTTTATGTTAATTTAAACGGACAGGTTTCTTTAACCTGTTAAAGTATCAAATAGGTTCTAGTCAAAACAGTTTATATTAGAATGAGTTTCGGTACACGAGCTGGTTTAAAAAAGTAGCCATTTACAACTTTTTTTAATTGACTATTTAATTAACCTATTATTTATGTTTAGTTCATCATCTTAAAAATCCACAAAAATATAAACACTAGACTACATCTTTTGGTTTTTTCAGATGATAAATAGATATTGTATATCCTTCAAATATTAAAGATTTCAAAATTTTAGATTTCTTTAATGAACGAGTTATACTTGCACCAAAAAATGAGGTCGTTCAAAGAATTAGTAAACGTTTGCTATCCATATTTTCGGGAGATGAAAAATATTACCATTCTTCATATAAAATGATACTTTACAAGAAAGTATTATTTTTCTAATGTTTTAAATAACCTCAAAATTTAAGGTTGTCAAGTGATAAGTTAGCAGACGTGAAATGAAAATACAATATGACAGTAGTGGTATAGAGGCCGAAATCATATCCGGAAGTAATATTGGAACTCACAATTTTATTCTTAAAAAAAAATCTTACATCTTTAGATAAATGATTAATTTGAAAGAATGAAATTTTCACTTTATTTTTGTTTTGCAATGAAGATTAATAAAAGCTAAGGTTAAACGCAATAGATGGTTGGTTTGTTTTTATACAATTTATTTCAACTCATGGTCAGTTATGTGTTGCATTATCTAAAGTTAAAAGCAGAAATAATGTAAAACTACTAAGTTATGATATAAAAAGTAAAGCTATAAATAAAACTACGAATATTATGTACCAAGAAATAAATAAAGATTTATGAATTTTCTAACAACTTTTTATTTTCATATTATGTAATGCCAAATGTGTAATTTATTCTACCATATAATATGTCTTTATATATGTTGAGCATATGTTTCTGCATTTCATGTTGTGTTATTATTTAAATAAATTTATTTGTTCTAACCTGTGTGAAGTACCTAACCTAGTGTGTGTGTGTGTGTGTGTGTATATATATATATATGTATATAAAAGCAACTTTCTGTTCTCTCATATAAATTACTGTAGCTACTATGTACAATTCGTGAAGCTGCTGGTACAAACGTTTGAGATCCTGAGGGTCACCGTCTATCAAACCCCAATAGACACCTTTGAATTGCTCCACTTCTACCGAATCTACCTTCAATCGATTCTTCACACTTTCAATCCAATACCGTCATCACTGTTTGTCTTCCCGTCACATGCCCTCACCGTCGCAATGTGTTTTTGTCCCCCATTCCGTATTAGAGATGGAAGAAGATTAATATGCTAAAAGGATTAATCCATCAAGATGTTTTTTCTGTTTCTGTTAATTTGGATGTTGTAATTGACTTAGCTCAGTTTCAATTTATCTAATTAGGGGTTGGCCTTTTTGTAACGCTCAGTTAATATAATTTTTACAATTAGATTGCTTAATTAGGTTTATTCCCTGCCGTTTAAATTTACCTAGGTTTTTGTTGGTTCTTGGTTAATCGATTGTGATAAAATGAACAAAAATAAGATTAGCTTGGGCTCAATGGTGAGCGAACCAGGTAAATAAATTGTAATTATATTGTCACATTTAATTTTAAAAAAATAACAACTTGATATCATTTTGCTTTCAGGTTCAAATTTAACGAGGAAAGATTATTCTATAAAATAGAATTGAGGATTTTTTTTTATCGGTGGAAAAATTATTTGTTGAAATTTGAAAGAATGTTATTTGAAAATTTATTTAAAAATAGTGTTGGGAGATTTGTGAATATGAATCAAGATTTTGCTCATAATTTTTTATACTTTTCAAGTTCTTTGGGAGGATTTGCTTCTTGAATTAGGGCTTCATGTTTATCTTTCTTCCATGAAAATCCTCATACCCATGTCTCAGTTCACACCTGTTGGTAAAAGAAATGTGTAGATCAGTATATAGTTTTTAAAAGAAATGTGTTAGGTTACTTGAGTTATTAGATATAAATTTTGTTGCTTTTTATGTCCCTACAGTTGATCCTTGTTTATTTGTATTAAAGGATTTCTTATATAATGTTATGATCCAAATTTATTTTCGTTGTATGGTGATTTTAATTGATTATAATTCTACATCATGCTAATCAGCTTAATGTAGTCTAATTATTGATTTTAGGAGTTTTTTTTTAAGTCCAAAATGAAAAAAAGGCAAGTTAGAAGAGTGATTTTAACCCTAACTATGATATAAGAATTACGTCTTTTTTTATGGGTAGGAACTCAAGTTGTTGTGTGATGTGCAGGTGACACACTCACACACACCATCTATAGAGGGAGGGTAGCAAAGCTACCCATGGATCCCTTATCCGATCCGCGGATCGTCAAAGACATCCGTCACCCATGGATCTATCAATCAACCCGCGGATCGCCAAAGACATCCGCGCAAGGAACAAGTGGATTGGTAAAACCATCCACAATCCAAGACACTTCGTGGAACTCCATCATAACCCGCGGACGGTCACGCGAGCATCCGCAGAAGGAATCCACAAATAACTCAAGGACTCATCATACGTATGATCCCCACGTGATATGGAAGAGTTGTAACAAACTACTTCTAGAAGATTCCCTCAAAACCTCCCGATAGCGACATCGGCCAATGGAAAGAAGACACCTGGACACGTAATGGCCATCCACGACGTTCACAGATAATGGCTATACCATAAACGGGTCCAGGCTGTCACACCCAATAAAGGCCGGGCACGTGTCCTTTTAGGCAAAGAAGGAATAACTCGATAGTGACAACTCTACCAATCACATTCCCTCCACCTTCGGCTATAAATACGAAGATCATCTCTTCAAGGTATTCACTCACTCTCTCAAGCCTTACGCTATATACGGGTACTCGTATTAATTCCGATTAAGATACAGTACTGATTCTCACGCCGGAGGGTGGTTATGGGAAGACCCCCCACTCTGTCCTTCCCGTAACGAGACTCAACGGTGTTCTGTTTTGCAGGCGCTAGCTTGGATCTGCTCTCATAACCCTTCAGAATACTCACATATGGGGAAATACCCGATCGGACTATCCAGTTTGATATGCGTTTCTTCATTGGCGCCATCTGGTTTTAGCTAGACACGGTTTTTTACGGTTTTTTCGATTCACTGTGATCTGAAGATGAGTCAGGACCAACAGCCATCTGCTGCTCCGGCAAGACCCCGTCGTACTGAAATTCTGGACGAATCAGTCCATGAAGGACAGGTGTCGGAGGAACCTCGCCGGAGCACCAGAACTCCGGTCTTCGAAAACAGGACCGGGGAAGTTCCAAGGTTTGAAGACTTTGCACCCCGCAGGAACACCAAAACCCCGATCCGGAGAGTTCCCAAGGCACAAAGTCACCGAGATCCATCAGACCACTTAAACTCCGGCTCTAGAAGACGGAGCCGGAAAATTTCCCAGATACGAAGGGGACGAAACGAGAACTTACCAGACCAGATCTGGCTAAAGCATTCTCACCCCAGAAGAGTGGTACCAACAAGAGAAACATCGGCTAAAAGAGGAGTATGAGCGAAGGGTGAGGCGAGATCAGGTCCAAGCCAGAATGCTGACGTACGACTCGCCATCTCCGTCTCCACCACCAGTACTCCGACGCACTCAAGATCTAGAGTTCGAAGACAACTCTCAATCAGCTGGTCGATCACTTGCAAAGAGCCGCGAAAGAAGTTATCACACTCAGCGTACCCTGTCCCATAGAACACGGGATACTCGACAGAAAGAAACGTTTCAAGAGGAAGATTACACGAGTGATGGTAGCTGGGACTACGGTAGGGAAACCTCCAGCCGTCCCAAGCCGTTAGTCAAACATGCTGAATACTTCATCGATGCGGAAGAAGACTTCACCAAGCCATATCGCCCCGCAGCGTTCGCGGAAAAAGTCGAAGTTCATCCAGCGAATAGCAACCGCTCCTTTCCCAACTAATATCAAGATCCCGAGCAATTTGGGAAAATACAATGGGATGACTGATCCGAGCGATCATCTGCTGAACTTCACAGCAGTTGGTGGAGTGAGCGGATGGACGTTGCCCTATGGGTGTCACATGTTCGCATTGACACTAACAGGAGCAGCCACATAGTGGTTTGAGAAGTTACCGGATGGTCAAATCAAGAGCTGGGACGAGCTAGTAGCAAAGTTTTCACAGTATTTCAGTCAACAGCGTAAACACACTCGGGACACGTCAGAGATCCTGAGTGTTGTCCGCCGACACAATGAATCACTGGAAAGCTTTATCACCAGATTCAACAATGAAAGCTTAAACATTGGTGGAATCAATGAAGACATGTTAAGAGGAGCATTCCGAGTAAACGCAAAGAGCCCAGAAATGGTCAGATGTTTGACAGGCCGGGATGGCATGCCACAGACTTGGGACAGAATCATGTCCGCGGCCAAGGTCATTGCAGCCACAGAAAAATTGTTAGGGCGAGAAGCACCCAAACAGCACACGAAATCTGAACCACGGAGCGCTCAGACAAAGAAGGAAGAAAGGGGTTCAATCTGGTCAAGGATACAACCCCCAGAAAGCTCTTCTAAGCAGTTCGATGCCAGATCACTAATCGGGCAGAAACAAAAAGATAGAACAGCGGGCAAGTCCGACCGACAACATTGGACACCCTTGAAGAAGACCCCGTCTGAAATCTTAACAACAGAGAACATTGAATTCAGGAAGCCCCAACCGTTAATCAAACGGGTGGACCTGAATCCAAACAAGCACTGCATGTTCCATGAAGATATTAGGCATGATACAAATGAGTGCATAAGCCTGAAGAATGAGATCGAGTCCGCCATAAAATCCGAAAAACTGGATCACCTGCTCAAAAACGTGCGACAGGGTCCACGGAAGAGCGCAGCTCCCGCAAACAAAGGTCCCCCGCGAAAGCAGATCAAAGATTTGAACGTGCACATGATTCAAGGGGGACCCCCTCGGAAGTTTAAGCGGATGGAGGTAGACGAAGAGGAATGGAAAAGCGAACCCGTAAAGGAGGCCCATGTATGAAGCAGCCTCTAATCATCACAGCTCTATTCAGTCACTATCGGCCTCAATACGTCTTCTTCGACACTGGAAGCACATCCGACATAATGTACGAACAATGTTTCGAGCAGTTAGACGATGAAGACAAGGCCAAGTTGAAACCTGTACACACCCTAGTCTCCGGGTTTGGATACGAGGTTATGCACCCCAAGGGGGTCATAACGTTCCTAGTCACACTGAGTGACGGAACCCACACAAGGACCGAGGACGTCGAGTTCCTCGTCCTACCCGCAAGATCCAAACACGACATAAATCTTGGGCAGGAAGCAATCGGGGACTTTAACGCCAACCCTTCCACAGCACACGGTGCAGTAGGCGTCCCTACGCGAACATGTATTGCTATTATCCGGGTCAACAAACACTGTTATACGACCGAAGGTTCAAGACCCGTGAAAGTCCCAAGGAAGGTGACACGCTCGGAACCAGAGAAGTATGTTTTCAACCAAACATACCCCGACCAAACCGTTACGATTGGGGCAACCATTTCGGAAACGGTAAGGGTTTTCTTGAAACAGCTATTGGTTAAGAGTGTTGACATCTTCGCGTGGAAGCCATCAGACATGACAGGCGTTTCACGAGAGATATCCGAACATCGCTTGAGGGTCAACCCGTCTTACACGCTGATTGTCCAAAAGAAAAGGAAAATGGGACCCGAACAGACAAAAGGCCATGAACGAACAAGTGCAAGGCTTACTGCGTGCCGGGATCATCCGCGAAATTCAATACCAAACATGGGTCGCAAACCCAGTGATGGTCCCAAAAAGCAACGGCTCGTGGCGAATGTGTATCGACTTCAAGGATCTGAATAAAGCATGTCCAAAGGATTGTTACCCACTCCTAGATATCGACCTCAAAGTAGACGCGGTAGCACCTTTCAAGTTTAAATGTTTCCTCGAAGCATACAAAGGGTACCACCAGATACGGATGGTTGCCCATGATGAAGACAAAACTGCTTTCCGTACTAACCAAGGCACGTTTTGTTACAAAATGATGCCATTCGGTCTAAAAAATGCGGGCGCCACGTATCAGCGTCTGATGGATAACACATTCCGAGATCAGATCGAGAAGAATTTGGAGGTGTATATGGATGACCTGGTCATCAAGAGTGTGGAGGAAGATCAGATGCTTCGGGATATCGAAGACGTTTTCTCTACCCTGAGAAAAATAAACATGAAACTTAATCCTTCGAAATGCTCCTTTGGCATGGAGGAGGGTAAATTTCTTAGAGTAATTGTAACCGGGGAAGGATTCAAAGCGAACCCGAAAAAAGTGCAAGCCATCGCCTGGATGCCTTCCCCATCCTCGTTAAAAGAAGTTCAGACGTTGAATGGAAGGTTAGTCGCGTTAAACAGGTTCTTGGCTAACCACGCTGCTAAATCCTATCCGTTCATCTCAACATTGCGAAATTGCCTGAAGAAGGCACATTTCAAATGGACTCCCGAGGCAGAAAAGGCGTTTTTGGAAGTAAAAAAGTGCCTAATGATGCTTCCCACATTAACTGCACCTCGAGATGGAGAGCCCCTCACATTCTACTTATCCTCTTCAGATATCGCAATCGGGGCAGTCCTCCTGACGGATCGTAAGACCATCCAAACGCCAATATACTACGTCAGCAGAACATTAACAGATGCCAAAACTCGGTACTCGATGCTTGAAAAGCTAGTTCTGGCGCTAGTATATGTGCCACGTAGGCAAAAAAGGTACTTCGAGGGTCACCCGATACATGTTTTAACCAATTACAAGTTGAAAAACGTACTGACCAAGCCGGAGTTGTCCGGACGACTCGCCAAGTGGGCGATCGAGCTAGGTGAACACTCAATCGAGTATAAACCTAGACCCGCAATCAAAGGCCAGATCTTGGCAGACTTCGTCACGGAAGTACCAACATGTAAAATTCAAGAATGTTTAGTTGAACAACAACCCCCAATCCCTTCCTATGAAAGTTAGCAATGGACTCTGTTTACAGACGGAGCATCAAGCGGAGAAGTGTCAGGCGCGGGTCTAAAGCTAATTAACCCAGACGGGCAAGAGTTCACCTATGCCGTCAAGTTGAACTTCAAAAGTACAAACAATGAAGTTGAGTACGAAGCATTTTTGGCCAGACTACGGATTGCGAAGAAGCTCGGGGTGAAATTTTTAGAGGCTCGGGTTGATTCTATGCTTATTGTAGGATAGGTCTCAGGGACTTATGAAGCAAAGAATGATGTCATGGCCTCATATTTGTCTCAAGCTAAAGACCTTATGCAACAATTCACTTCATGCAGAGTGGTCCACATTAAAAGAAGTAGGAATCGACCCGCAGATGCCCTAAGTAAATTGGCATCCACCAGTTTTGAACACATGGGTAGAGACGTGAGGATCGAGGTCTTGGACAGCCCATCTGTACCGCAGCATCAAGTGATGGTCATCCAGACTGGCACAGCCTCATGGATGACACCCTTAATTGAATACTTGTCCTCCGACACCTTACCAGATGACAAAGTAGAAGCAAGAAAGATACGTCACAAGGCGCTATGCTATCAGCTTCACGATGACATCCTCTTTCGTAAGTCCTTCCTTGGTCCGCTGCTTAGGTGTGTAGACGCATATGATGCCAACTACGTAATACGAGAAATACATGAGGGCATCTGCGGGCTACACGCGGGACCAAGAATGGTGGTAGCAAAAATAATGAACGCATGATACTATTGGCCGGGCATGCACATGGATGCCCTCAAAGAAATCCGGAAATGCGATGCCTGTCAACGACACGCACCCCGGACGCTGCGACCCCAGCACGACCTAGTTCCAGTCATTGCAGCGTGGCCTTTCCAAAAGTGGGCCATAGACATCATGGGACCGTTCCCCGAAGCCCCCGGGCGCATGAAGTTCTTGTTAGTCGCCATCGACTATTTCACAAAGTGGATAGAGGCCAAACCTTTGGCCCATATAACAACAACGAATGAGAAGAAATTCCTATGGGAATATATTATCTGTCGATTTGGTCTCCCCCAGACGCTAGTCAGCGATAATGGCACTCAGTTCGCAGACATCATTCTCCAAGAATGGTTATCTGAGTTACAAATAAAGCAAGTGTTCACATTAGTTGCCCACCCACAAGCCAATGGACAAGTCGAACGGGCCAATCGAAGTATCAAAGAAGGCATCAAGGCTAGACTGGGAACCAAGCGAACTGGGTGGGTTGACGAATTGCCCCATGTGCTGTGGGCACACCACACCAGTAAAAAGATAAGTAGTTCAGAAACCCTATTCAGTTTGACTTATGGAACAGAAGAAATGATCCCGGCTGAAGTCGGTGTCCCATACGCACTAATGCTTTTGGTCACCGATAATGAAAAAGAGCTCCGGTTGAACCTGGATCTCTTAAAAGAAAGAAGAGAGTTGGCCCCTATATGCAAAAGCAAATACAAACGCCAACTCCAAAAATACTACAACGCACGAGTCAAGTTATGCGAGTATAACCAAGGCGACTATGTGTTCCGAAGCAACGAAGCATTAAACATGGAATCACCAGGAAAGTTAGCACCAACCTGAGAAGCCCTCTACCAACTTGACGAAGTACTGGGAAAGGGCGCATACAAACTGAAAAGAATAGATGACACCCCTATTCCCAGGACTTGGAACGTCGCACAACTACGGAGATGTTATATGTAATTTTCTTCCAGGCCTGCGTGCCTCTCTACTGGCCTGCGTGCCTCTCTGATGGCTTGCGTGCCTATTATCTCGGTTTGCGTACCAAATTTCGTTATTCAAAATGATATTAATACGAACATAGTTGAGCGATTATCCAATTTTAAATTTCTTAGAGTATTAGTTCCTATGCGGATAGGCCTGCGCGCCAATACTTATCCTAATCCTATATTTTGGATACATGACGGATTTAGCTCACACACATTTATATTGTACTCATAACAGACAAAATGTAAAATCCATGCCATATATACATTCCAAAAAGGGATTACAGGAACAAAAGAAAAAAAAGTGTATATACAAAACCTATTCTTCATGAAGAAAGTTTCAGAGCTGATGAACGCCATCCGCTGCTTCAGCAAAACCCTGGATAGCGTCCTGGATGGGAAAATGTAGTTTATCCAAAACGTCCATTCGCGCATCATACTTCCCATCCACATCCACTCCATGAAGGTCAAAATATTCAATGGAGCGGCCTTCCCGAGCAAAGGCTATCCCCTCCTGGAAACCCGCCTTGCGACCCGAGTCACTAGACGCGCATAGAAGATCAGCAAGGCAGTCTCCTAGTTCATCTCCTCGATGAATATGAGATATCCTACGAAAACAATTCAAGAATCAGCAAAACGATTTCACAAGTCATGATAAAAACGGAGGAACACATACCTTGGGAAAACCTTCCCGCATTAACCAAGCGCTGTCAGAAGAAGCTCCCTCAGCACATAACTTCAGAGCGCCCTGCTCACCAATGTACTTGGTATTTTCCTTGATCAGGTCTTAAATCAATTGATCCCTTTCAGCAGCGACAGCACGAAGGGTACTAATAGTTTCTTCCTGAGCTGTAAGGTGAGCTTCAACATCATGCTTGGCTTCCTCTGCCTTAACAAGCTCAGCTTCATGGGCACGGGTCAGAGCACGTGCGGCCTCGAGTGCAGCATTCTGCCACCGACACGCCTCTTCCCAATCCTTAGCAGCAGAAGCTCGCCGCTCCCTCTTTTTCTCAAGAGCCCGTTCAGAATCTCTCAACTTCCACCTTTCGGTGTTAGCCGTGAGACGATATTTTTCCCTTTCTGCCCGGAGTTCTTCCAACAACCCCAGTTCCGCCCCATGAAGTTCCAATCCCGGTATATCTCTTGGGTTGTGGAAACCAGGTTGGCCAGATGATATATATACGAATTGCCAACAAATACCCGGGACCGGTTCTGCTGATACTCACGCTCCGCAGGGGGCACGCCCTCATGAAGGAAATCAAAACACACCTCCCCGTCAGAAAATCGCGAGGAAGGAGTCAGATTCCATTCTGGGGCATGCCGAACAATACCGATCTGCATAATACGGCTCCCCTCCCCCCTCTCGGATTCATGAGGAGGCGGGGGAGGTACCATCACCCGCTCGGAAGGCTCCTCAGCTTCATGAACAGGAGGCGAAGGCGGCGACTCCAACCTCCGGGCACCAGAGGAAGTTGAACCCTCTTTGGACTGCTCCTTACCAGCAGAGGACCTCCGGCTAAGGTTACTCTTATTAGGAGGAGAGTCCAAGAGAATAACGGAGGCTGCACAAAAACAAACCGCCAAGTAAGCAGCCAAACAGTAAAAACAAATCCATAGGAAAATACATGCGGTACCTTTAGTGTGAACTGCAACACGATCGCAAAGACGAATCTTCTTCGCTTTCGGAGGAGGAGGAAGGTCCATTCCTTGCTTTCCACCAGCCACCGCCAGCGGAATGCTGCTGGAAGATGATTCCTTCTTCTTACGGCCAAAGGTATATCACAAATACATCCGTTAACCAGTGAGAGGATGCAGAAGATTATCCTTGATCTTATCAATGGCAAGTTACCTGTCACAAACAAGCCCTCAGAGACTACAGGCTCCTGGCGGGTTTGTTGAGGAAACAAAAAACTATCCTTGGTCTTGTCAAGGATAGGGAGCTCCTTCTTATCGCGGGCAGCCACGTGCATAACCCCAGGCACAACCACGAGAAGAACAGATAGCAGAAGACCCTCAGCTGCACAACAAACCAAGGTTAGAAACTAGGATAAGCCTAGAAAATACTACCAATTTACTTACATCCATCCGGCTTCCGGAAATACGGCACCTCGTCCAGATAAGGCCACAGGCGACTCTTCCCTGCCCTCACAATGGCAGACTCTGGGATGGGGCGTATGGGAGTAGGGGTATGGGTCAACTGTTGATACCACCCATGCCTATCCGGACGATCAACGAATGGAAGGGCAAGCAATGGCTGGTCCTCCGAATGCCAATACATGGATGACGGGACCACATCCTCCCGAATCCAAAAGAATTTTCTGGCCCAATGAGGGTCCAGGAGAGGCGTATCCACAGCAATAGCCTTCCGATCAGTCGGAAGGCAAACATACCAGCCACCCCTACCATGCAAACGGTAGAACACACCGAACTTGTCAATGGTAGGCACGATGCCATGCACCCAGCAACAAAATTCAAAATGGCGCATACACATCACCGTCGATGCATGAAGCTGGGAAATATGAATCATATTCCCAGTGATCAGCTTACCCAGAAACCGAGTAACCGGAAATCGAAGATTCCCGGAGCTGGAGAACTCGGCAAATACAACCATCTTCCCCACCGGAGGTCGGCTCGCCGTCGAACCGGGAGCTGGAATTCAGGCCCCCATTCTGGAGCTACACCGTAAGCATTGACGACGTCCTGAAACCCTTTGATGCCCCAATCAATGGTGACATAGTCAATAGTTTGATAATCAGGTTTCGTCGACGCCATGTAATCGGACAAATATTGATTACAACGAGCTATGATTGCTAAGAAATCAGATAACAAAATTTTTTAAAGAAGAAGAGAAGTACTTCAGGAATTCCGGCGAAGGTTAATATGGCTCTTCAACACAAAATAAAGAAGACGAAGGCAGATCGACGGATATATATAGTGGCAACATTTAATGTGTGAAATACTGCAACGCAACAATCTACCAATCAGATTGTGACAAGTCGGGCGGGAAAACCAAAAGTCGAAAATTTAAAATCCTGAGATACGGCGCGAGCCAGCTGTCAGACCTATTTCTGCGCTATGCAGATCTGTCACATCTGTTAAGCCTCAGATATAATCGGCGAACTACTAGTTCTACAGTAACCAGACAAACTAAATGCCTTGGCCGACACGTCAGACATTATCGGAATGCAAGTTACAAAAAAGAACAAGAAGAAGACAAGTCATAACTGTAAGCGGATGGATCATGGACAAAGAGGACTACAAATACAAAAGTTCAACAAAAGTGAAAAATACAAGTCCATTCCATTTCATATGTACACGAAATTTACAAAACAAGAAAGAAAGTACATCGATAAATGTACACTATCATTTTATTCGTCGCGGGAGGCCTCCTTATCCTCAGCCTTTGCGAGCAGCTTATTTACATGAAGGCGCAGCTCACCAACAGCAGTGGGCTCGCGACGGTTCTCCTATATATACTTCAGGATGTCAAAGGAAAGAGTGTCAAAGGATTCCATCCGCGCGTCATACTCCTTTTGATAATCCTGGCCTTGAAGCTCAAATTATGTAGGCGGACGTCCCTCGCGAGCCATGGCGTACCCCTCCTGGAAGCCAGCTTGGCGACCCACCCGCGACGAGCTGACCAACAAGTCAGCCAAGCAATCCCCAAGCTCTAGGCCTTCCTTGATGAGCCTGATAATCTGGTCCAAGGAAAGGTCAACATAATATTCTCATAAGACAAACGTAATCAAAGTATTTACCTTGGGGATGCCAAATTTCATAAGCCAATGTCGTTCATCCGAAGCATCAGTGAAAGCCTTCTCCAGACTCGCCTTCTCTTCAGTAACAGAGACAAGGCGGCCGTCCTTCTCCTGAACCTCGGATGCAAGCCTCCGGACCTCCTCATCCCAGGCGGCGATAAACTCGACCTGAGCAGCTACCCACTCTTTCAAACGCTTATTCTCCTCCTGAATGGTCAGGAGGGCAGCTTCCTTCTCCCTAGCCTCCGCTTGGGCAGCATCCCTCGCCACTTCAGCTTTGACCATGCGTTGAACGGCGCGCTCAAGGTCGGTTTGCCCAACCACCCAACCCTTGAATACCTCACGACTAGTTGACAACACATTAGCCAGATGATAGCTAAGTGCTTGCGCCAAACTAGCCTGAGTCTGGGAGTGTATCCTGTTACACTCAGAGGGTGGGAAGCAATGTTCAAAGAATTCTCGACACACACGCGGATCGGTAAAAAGCGCATCCGGGCCAAGATTCCATGAAGGTTGAAAAAGGGAATCCTCTTGATCCTGAGATAAAGGATTTGAGGATTCCCTTTTTTCACCCGTGGAAACTAGGGGAGTCTCAGTTTTATCCTTGGGAGAGACAACCTCAGTTTCCACCACTACCTCGGGTGGCTGCATATCGGCATCCTAGGGAGGCACATCCTCGCTTGCAAAACCTCCGGAGGCGGAGAAGGCGGATGCGGAACAACTACAGCTGTTGATCCAAAAAACAAATTTAAATCACATTTACATGAAAATAAGGATAAAATTTCCAGGTACCTGAAGGCCGTCGAGTAATAGTCCTCTTCATGACCCGGTCCTGGAGCCGGGTCAGCTTGATTTTCTTAAGGGGTGATCCCTCACCTCCAACTTTGGAAGCCTCCCCACCGGCGGGATCATCAGCGTTCCTGGGTGCCTCCCCACTAGTGGGATCATCAGCACCCCTAGATGCCTCCCCACCAGCGAGATCATCGGCAGTCTTGGAAGTCTCCCTATCAGCGGAAACATCAACATCCTCAGCAGCCTCCCCACCAGCGGGTTCATGGGTATCAGAATCCTTATTCAGGCCAGATACACCAGCGGTATCCGCCCTCTTCTTGTGGCGGACCATATCTGCAATAGCACGCAACACGCCAGCGTGAAAACTCTCTGGGGTACCGGGCGGGGAACCCTCACTAGTTGAATCCTCATTAGAGGATTCATCACTAGAAGAGAGGGCTATCGTCCCGTCCGGATGCATAACAGTAAGAGGTCTAGGGTTCAGAATGTACACACCTTGAGCCACCGCGGACTCGTTGACCACTGGCTCCGTGCGACCGCGCGTGGAAAAAAGGAAGTTACCCTTGAAATGATCAAGAATAGGCTCTTGATACATCTCCAAGAGCATCCTAAACATATTTCCCACGACGGTGGGAATAAGAACCTCAAACAAAAAACCATCCCCTGTAATAGGAACAAATAAAACGAGTGCACAAAGAATATAAAGAACAGCATCAAGGGATACATACAGTAAGAGAACTTACGTCCGTCGTCCCGGGAGAAATATGGTCGCTCCGCCGGATACGGCCACAGGCGGCTCATCCCCACTTGAATCAACGCGGACTCAGGGACCACACCCATCGGAGTAGGAGTCCGCGTCAGTTTCTGGAACCACTCCTGACCTTTCGAATTGGCAGCTGGAAGGGAGAACTTGGTGGTCAGCGAGCGGCGGGTCATGGCCAGCGGAATCACATCCGCATTGACCCACAAAAACTTGTTCTTCCATTCATGAGCACTCCTCAGGGGCTCAGTCCCAATCGCCTTCCCCTGGACGGCGAAGCTAAACCAGCTGCCGCGGGTTTGAATTTTGTAGATCGCAAGAAAGCGATCCACCCTAGGCTCTATCTCCAGGGCCCTGCAACAAAACTCGAAGTGTCGAAGCCTCATGATCCCAAACGGATGCAACTAGGAAATAGGGATCTCCGATGCAACCAAGAAATCACCAAAAAACTTGGTGATAGGCAACCGGAAATTGCCTGTGGTGAAAGACTCACCGTACAAAGCAATCTTTCCGGCCGGCAGCCGACGGCCGTGGAACCAGGAGAAGGAAGCTCCGGCCCCCACTCCGGTGCCAACCCATAAAGGTTGAAAATATCTTGGAAGTCAGCAACCTTCCAATTGATACATCTGTTCTCCACCAGCCCCTTCAATGAATCTTTCTTGGCTTCTTTAGCCCAACCCCCCTTCTTACCACCAGCCATGACTTATCGGAGTAACAGTAAACTCTGAAGAAGATGCAGAGAGAAGATGGATAGGCTCAGAGAAATTTTTTTTGCAAGTAAATCGAAAAGTGAAACGGCCTCCCCTATATATACACATCGCAATTAATGCGAAGAGAGAGGGAGACAGTTCAGCCCCAGCAGGCAACCAACCAAGCGGTGACACGTTAGGCGGGAACTGTCAAAACAAAATGATTTTAAACATGCCGCCTAAAATCTCGTGCAGCAACCTCGAGCACCACTCCTGACACGACTCAGACAGGAGACGTCACATCGCAGACGCCTAAACAGTACCCCTGTTCAAAAGCAACAGGAATCCTAAGGACTAGTAGTTGCAACTCGTGACAAAAGACAAAAGTCCATAATTCCACCCGCGACATCGACTCACGGAAGCAACAATGGACTGGGGGGACTTATAGAGGGAGGGTAGCAAAGCTACCCACGGATCCCTATCCGACCCGTGGATCGCCAAAGACATCTGCCACCCACGGATCCATCAACCAACCCGCGGATCGCCAAAAGACATCCGCGCAAGGAACAAGTGGGTTGGTAAAGCCATCCACAATCCAAGACACTTCGTGGAACTCCATCATAACCCGCGGATGGTCACGCGAGCATCCGCAGAAGGAATCCACAAATAACTCAAGGGACTCATCATACGTATGATCCCCACGTGATATGGAAGAGTTGTAACAAACTACTTCTAGAAGATTCCCTCAAAACCTCCTGATAGCAACATCGACCAATGGAAAGAAGACACCTGGACACGTAATGGCCATCCCACGACGTGTACAGATAATGGCTATACCATAAACGGGTCCAGGCTGTCACACCCAATAAAGGCCGGACACGTGTCCTTTTAGGCAGAGAAGGAATAACTCGATAGTGACAACTCCACCAATCACTTTCTCTCCACCTTCGGCTATAAATACGAAGATCATCTCTTCAAGGTATTCACTCACTCTCTCAAGCCTTACGCTATATACGGGTACTCGCATTAATTCCGATTAAGATACAGTACTGATTCTCACACCGGAGGGTGGTTACGGGAAGACCCCCACCCTGTCCTTCCCGTAACGAGACTCAACGGTGTTCTGTTTTGCAGGCTCTAGCTTGGATCTGCTCTCATAACCCTTCAGAATACTCACATCTGGGGAAATAACCGATCGAACTATCCAGCTTGATCTGTGTTTCTTCACCATCCTAATGGAGATGGGATGCTCATGATGAAATATGTGGGATATGTAGGATGGCTTTTGATTATTGTTGTCCTGATTGCAAACTCACCGGTGCAAATGTGCGACTTTATGATGGTGGGAAAAGCAAGACTTTTTGAAAGGCATGCATTTTATTATTTACTATTTGTGTTTTTGATGATGAAAGATATTACAATATTAGTAAGTTTTGTTTAGTTTTTCATTGCATAAAGCACATGTTCAACAGTTTGTTCTTACTAAAAATGAACTCAACAACGCCGCAGAGGATCTAACCACACGTCAAAGCCTTGTAAAGCGGTTGTATGAAAGTGTTGACTTTGACCTGTTACACCCTCTTGGTCTTGATAGGACCTCACAGACTATGAGTACTCTTAAACAGCTAGAGGTAATACTGTATGATTCAAAGCCAATCAAGTTTGACTTTGACCTTCTAACGTTATTTTATATCGTTTACGTTGAGTTGGAAGTTTTGCCAAAGGAGATAGAGGCACCTGGATTAAAGGCAAGCTTGACATCAATACTATAAGAAGTTCAACATTTAAACATGTTATATGAAGAGTGACGTGAAGCTGAAGATTCTTTAAAGAGAAAATGGAAAAAATTTGAAGAATTTGATGCACGTTGATTAGAAATTAAGTCCATTACAATCTCTTATGTATTCAGTTTTATAATTTTCTTGCAGGCAGAGAGGGAGGCTACAAATCTCGAGGGCTCAATGACAGAGGATGAAGCTTTTTTATATGGACTAAATGTTGTGAATCAAATATATATTTTTTTCTCCATTATTCATGCATGCCATATGATGTGGGTGGTTCATGCTGGCTATTGTTTTACCCGTTTTCGTATTTATTTCAATTGCATAGGTTTGGATTTAAAATAGTGTCTTATGTTTGGTATTTGATAAATTCGGGTATTATTTGTATATAATTGCCTTTGTCTGTTGAGCTTTATAACCAGAGTATGATAACTTCATCTACATTGTAGTAAATATTCTTTGTAAATGTACAAAAATGATCTACCAGAAATACGTTGTGTTTGCAAGTGATGCGAACAACGTTGAATCAAGCAGAAACCCGTATTGTCAACTTCGAATTATGCAGAAAACTGCATGTACATGCGTTAATGTTCTCGATGCATAGTAACACGCGCGGGTCAAATTACTAGTTTACTCTAAAAGCTAAAATATTTTTGGAAACCTTCATTACTTTGATATTTTTATAAACTTTAATTTGTTTTATGTTTTATAAGAGTTTTTAAAAATTTTATTTCTTTAATAAAATGAAACCCCTCCTTTTTTGAAAGTCTAACTGTTTTAGTATATTTTAAATTAAAACTAGGATTTAGGGCCCGCGCTTCGCGACGGGACTGTTAACGCGAACAAAAACACATAAGTAAAAAATCCGTCAATGTCAAAATTCAACAAATTATATAAACTATAAACTCGTTGCAAGTTGACGCGAAGTCGTATCAAGTTACGACACCGAAACTAAACGAAAGAAATAAATCCGTTAATGGCAATACAACAAATTATATCATATGTAGAACCAAAAAAACCGGCACGCTAGAGCTGCGAACCAACAAAAATTCAGTTAGTATCAGCGGTACCAACACAGATTATTAAACATAATTAGTAAGCCAAAAAAATATTTTAAAGGCGAGGTATCAAACGTTGAAACGCGAATAAGATATTTTTAAATCATGAAAAAAGTTTCGGTCATTGTAAAGACGGACTATAAAAAATACGAAGGCAGAGTTTAAGAAAATTATATAACCGACAAATAAAACATGTAGAGTCGCACTCGCCCAAGTTTAATGTTTAAAAATATAGTTTGTTAAATATTTTAATTAGTTTAAACAAAAAAATAAAATAAAAAAATAAAAACCATCAATTCTATAATTTTTTATTTATGAAATTTGGCTAGTGATTTAATATTATAATTAATAAAATATTGAATAGTAAAATGAATAGTAATTTAATATATATATTAATTAATTTTTTATTCATAAAACAATTCATTTTCACAAGCACTCCCTGGATAGGATAATAGCCGTAAGAAAACAGTTGTTCCGGTTCATTCAAAGAATGTTTGGCTTCGTAGGGCCATCTGGGTTCTCAAGATTCTCAACAGCAGAGGAAGTCACCCGTGGTATCGATGCATCCGGTCTCACCGCCATTGTTACAGGTAACTAAATATGAACTTATTATGCCCACCAACTGTTTGATAAAAGTTCCAACTCGACTCTGTGTTGGTAACATTAACATATTACTGCCATCTCAGGAGCCTCCAGTGGCATTGGAACCGAAACTGCACGCGTTCTTGCACTTCGCGGAGTCCATGTCGTTATGGCCATCAGAAATTTGTCAGCTGGAAAAGCGGTAAAAGAAGCAATCCTGAAACAAAACCCGACTGCCAAAATCGACGCCATGGAGCTTGATGTCAGTCCGATTGCGTCGATTAATAGTTTTGCATCAGATTACAAATCCTCGGGTCTTCCACTCAATCTCCTTATGTAGGATCAAATCTCAGTGTTTTAATTTTTTTTATTAATAAAAGAAAATGTTTTAACATGTTGTATATTTTCGTGTTTGTAGCAATAATGCAGGAATATTGGCGACCCCGTTTATGCTTTCGAAAGATAACATTGAGCTGCAATTTGCGACTAATCATGTGGGTATGATCCGTTCAAATAACATACGCATTGAATAATATTTCCTTTTATTATTGTTTTGCTTTGTTTAAGATCATTGTTGAATCTTTTTCTTAGGTCATTTTCATTTGTCAAATCTTTTACTAGAGACCATGAAAAAAACCGCTCACGAAAGTTGTAAAGAAGGCAGGATTGTGAATGTCTCATCACGCAGGCACCAGTTTTCTTATCCTGAAGGGATTCGGTTTGACCAAATTAACAGTCAGTCTAGGTAGAATACAATCTTGACCTTTATAAATAATTAGTGCATTAATTATGATTACAAACCACACGATTAATTGCCGTAACTATCGATTTAGGAGGTTGTATGCAATTAAAAAATTAGACTTTCAAAGCATTTGACACAAACTTTTTTAACTTTAAGCTGTCTGAATATTTCTAGATACAATGCATTATCTGCATATGGTCAGTCAAAATTGGCAAATGTTCTTCATGCTAATGAGCTTGCAAGGCGCTTAAAGGTACTTTTCATTAATGGAGTTTGATGTAGCCTATTGATCATATTCAATATTCTAATTTGATAATTGTAAAAATAATGATAAAGATGACGATGTCACAAATAGGATGATGGAGTAGAGATAACTGCAAACTCAGTTCATCCAGGAGCAATTCCCACCAATATATTTCGCCATCATACCTTTTTTAGCGGTGAATATTCATGTCCTTTTTTTTATCATGAGAACTTGTTACCAGTAAAGTCACGTGACCCATCATTGATGTAGGGCTTGCTAACATATTTGGTAAGGTCGTGCTTAAAAACGTGCATCAGGTGATGATTCGTGTTCTAAGAAGTTAGTTGTTTTAGAAATTTGAATTTGTTTGGCCTAAAAGTTTACAAGTTATGTTATCGATCATGCCATTGCTTGTACTTGAAATAGAAGTTGTTTGTAGGGGGCAGCGACTACATGTTATGTAGCATTGCATCCACAAGTTAAAGGAATCAGTGGAAAGTATTTTGCAAACTGCAATCTAAAAGCAACAAGCTCACAAGCTAATGATGCACAACTAGCTGAAAAGTTGTGGCATTTCACTGCGAATTTGATCAGGGAAAACCATCCCCGTCCTTGTTAAGATTATCAAGATTTACACCTCTAGAAGGCCACACGTCTAGTGTAAGTTGCGGTTTACTTGGTCCCATTGGTTAGCGGGATATCGATTGATCCCAGTGAGAGGTTCTCATGGCTAAAAGAGTCTATCAAGATATGTGAGATTCTTATGTTTAATGCAAGTTAAAGTATTGTTTAGTTTATATTAGAGGATCCGGGTCAATTGCTTGTTTGTTTTGACCTCAAAAGACGAACTAAGATAGTTGTAACGTTAAGTTGTAATATGTTGATAACGGTCAACATATGTGTAATCTATGTTGTAAGTTACATATAAACTTGTCCATTTATGTTGTAACTAACAATCAAATTATGTGAAATATATAAAAGCAAATAATAATGGATGAGGCCAAACGAGTTAACTGTGTTAAGGTGCATTCGCATGCTTATAAATTTATAGTCTTTAAATCATCTTATAAATAATTTATTTAAAAGCAAATGCTTAATATTTTATGACACCCTCTTAGGTTGTATGTGAAGAGGTATGTACCCGCCTTAACATCGAGCGGGGCGGGTCAACCCACAAGATACAGACAAGAGGCTTGAAATCAAGATATCATGAAGGCACAAAGCCAAAACCTATGCGCATGGCGCATATCAC
Source organism: Bidens hawaiensis (assembly GCF_021521415.1). Lineage (NCBI taxonomy): Eukaryota > Viridiplantae > Streptophyta > Magnoliopsida > Asterales > Asteraceae > Bidens > Bidens hawaiensis. The sequence goes on from NW_027492588.1 coordinate 132,298, forward strand.
ATATGCTCACGCATATCACATATGCTCACACATCACATATGCTCACGCGTATCACATGCTCACGCACCATATATGCTCACGCATATCACATCTGCGCGTGGCGCATATCACATGCTCACGCATATCACATCTGCGCGTGGCGCATCTGCGCGTGGCGCATATTACATATGCTGGCGCATATCACATCTGCGCATGAAACATCTGCGCGTGAGAATAAAGAGAAGACCTCGCGCATCCTCAGGATAGGCGCATATCACACGTGCACATAATCAACCTCGTCCTTATCCAAATCAGGATAAGGACAACCTTGATTGTGCTCGTCAGACAACCTTCCAGAAGGTATCCTTTAAGGAATAAGAATATGCTGATGTTGACAGCTGCCAATGAAAGGTGGACAACTCAGTAAAACCCATGTGCTACCACGTGATTGCACATGGGTCAAGTGAAATACCTGGGTCAGAGAATAATCAATGAAAAAGCACCAGGTGTCCTAAGGACACGTGGCGCAAAGCAACAGGAGGAGACCAAAAAGGCCCTAATGGGATCTGAGCCCAATCATTGGAAACCCTAACACTATAAATACCACACCACCTCCACAAGGGGAGGTAAGCAAGAAAATACATTCCAATTCCTTACTCACTCTCAGATTATTATTATCTTCTCCTACAATACCTTATTCTCACACCGGAGGGTTACCCCAAAGAGGACCCCTCTGTCCCTTTCTGAGGGGTAAGTTCACGGTGCTGCTCGTTTTGTAGGTGGAAGAATTCATACTCCGGAGAACCATCGGTGAAATAGCATACTCATACCCGAGGAAAGTTGATCGTCTACCAGTGAGCCGATCCACGTTTCTTCATTGGCGCCATCACCTGTTACAACGGCAACAAAATCTCATCAGTTCTCTCTGAAAAACTTCACCATGGTTTCTGGTGTTCGAAACAGCGATCAAGTTTTGAAGGATATTGAGCGTGAGGATGTTAATGAGGGACAGCAGTTTCCGAGGGTGCCGCGTGATTCTGCGCGCACCACCAGTAACCATCCCTTCATCACAACTCCTCATAGCCAGACTGAAACTCCTCCAGACGATCTCACGTTCCAAAATTTGACCGGCGCGAAACAAAAAGGACCAATGGGTCCAGAAGATGAAACAAATGACCCTAAAGAATGGCTCATAAAAGAACAACGGCGTTTAATGGACAAATACAATGAGCTGGTTAAACACAAAAAGTTAGCCGACCTAACACAAAGGCTCGCGTTTGATAAGAAAACCATTCAAGGAACAACAAAAAGGGCGCGTGCGCCGGAAGATGGTCACTCTGTTCACACTGAACACGCTGATTTTAGTGATAAAGAAGTGCACAGCATGAGGAAGACGCGAGATACTCATGCAGGAGGCTCACAGCTCCGCGCGCACATGAACATGGGCCTGGAGCCAAAGCCGATCTGGATCTGTACACACCGTACAACCCACCAGCGAGAGGGCAAGTGGACGTAACCACACCGTACAGGCCAGCCATCTTGGTGAAGCATTCAAAATTCACTGAGCGCATCGCGAAGGCTCCCATTCAACACAAAACCAAGATGCCAAGTGGGTTGGGCAAGTACGAGGGCACAACAGATCCAGACGATTTCTTACAAGGTTTTTATAACACTGGAAACCTAGAAAGCTGGACGATGCCAACATGGTGTCACATGTTTGCTCGCTGCCTCACGGGCGCGGCGCGTGTCTGGTTCGAAAGCTTGCCGACTGGGCAAATCGATGGGTTCGAAGAGCTATTGGAGAAGTTCCAAGCTCACTTCGTACAACAGCGCAGACACACGCGCGACCCTGATGACATCATGCACTGCGTGCGCAGGAATGATGAAACGATTGAAGACTACATAACTCGTTTCAATCAGGAATCTCTTGCAATTGGAGGTATCACTGAGCAACTCTTGCGCTTGGCCTTTATACAAGGTGCGCGCAGTGATCAACTCCGCAGAGCTCTCGTGAGCAGAGATGGCATGCCAACCACTTGGGCCAAGCTAATGGAAGCATCGCGAGTCTTCGCGCGAAATGAAAAACAAATTGCCCAAGATAGAGCAAGAGAAAGAGGGCACCAAGCAGAAGCACCACGCAACAACGAAATGAGGGGCAAACAAAACTCTGTATGGTCCAGGTTGCAACAAACCAGTTTTTCTCCCGCAGAAAAGCAGGCGCAACCAAGCTCACCCCAGCCCCAAAAAGACAGTCGTAATCGCGGAGAGGGTGACAAGAGGAAGGCGGCAGAGAGCCTAACAGACCTCTACCAAGAATATGGACTCCCCTCACTAAAACGCCTTCACAAGTGTTAAGCACAGAGAATGTCCAGTTTAAAAGCCCCAATCCACTACACTATAAGGGACCACCAAACAGTGGCAAGTATTGTGAGTTTCACAAGTCCACATAGCACAACACCGATGCATGCCACTATTTGAAGGATGCGATTGAAAGAGATGTGAAATCAGGCAAGTTGGCTCACCTGGTGAAAAACCCAAGACCAGAGAATGAACAACCAGATGGAGTCTCAGCCAGCAAAAAGTTCAAAAGAATCTGTGTAGCCGAGGGAGGAAGGCAAGGGCAAAGATCGAGAAAGAGAAGCGCGCAAGTCCAAGGAGATTGGCGCGAGCAACAAGTAATCTTCCCAAGAATCAGGGGAGGCCCTTCTATCAGCAGTCCTCTAGTCATCACTACACACATTGCTCATTATGAAGTGTCAAAAGTCCTGGTGGACACTGGCAGTGAATCAGACATCATGTATGAGCAATGTTTCAGGAAGTTGGATCCAGCAGACCAAGCAAGGCTCGAAATTGTGAATGCACCAATCTCGGGTGTTTCAAATGAAATCATTCACCCCTTAGGTCAGATACAATTTGAACTAACTATGGGGGATGACAAAACACAAGCGAGCTGAAATTGTCAACTTCTTGGTCTTGCCCACCACTTCATGCCACAATATGATCTTGGGTAGAGGAACGATTGCCCAATTCAACGCCATACCGTCGCCAGCGCACGGCGCGTTGGGGTTCCCAACACCAACAGGTGTAACATTTGTATACCGAGATCATTTGTGCGCAGTGACAAGTATTCCGCGGGAAGGGAGAATGAAACTTCCAATGGCAAACAACGCGCCAGAGGAATGGATTCTCAACCCAAAATTCCCAGAGCAAACAATCACAATTGGAGCTACGATATCAGACGACACAAGGTTGAGAATGAAAAGATTACTCACAACGTATATGTCGGTCTTCGCGTGGCAACATTCCGATATGACTGGGGTTCCGCGAGACTTGGCGCAACATTCTCTCAACACGTTCAAGTCCGTAGAGCCAATTGCTCAAAAGAAGAGAATAATGGGGGATGAGAAGGCAAAGGCCATGAATGAGCAAGTAGAGGATCTACTGCGCGCAAACACCATCCGCCCAATACGATACCAGACATGGGTAGTGTAACATCCTAAAATTTTTATATTAATAAATAAAAGAAAGTTATGTTTAGTAATTTCACGTTTTAGTTATTTAATGTCGAGTAAGGAACGGGTCTCGGGCTTAGTTATTTTATGAACTCGGCCTGTCTCGACCCGTAGGAAGCCAACCCGAGCCTAACCAAACCCGTAGTATATAAACGAAAGTTCTTGACACTTCCACCATTTTCACCATCTTCCTTCACTTACACCCACCCAAACACTCTCATTTCTAGAGAGAGAAGCTAGAGAGAGAAAGTTCTCAAATCACAAATCCGAGTCCACAATCTTGTTCCTAATCGTTTTTGGTAAGTCCCTCTCGAAAATCATCCGTTTTCATAACCATTTTCGACCTCAAATCGAGCAAAAACTCCCATTTTCGTAACTTGAGTTTTCGGGTCAAAAACCGCCTTGTTTTGGTGTCAAAATGCAAGCTTTTGTGTTTAAAAGTACTAGGAATCGATAGCCCTTTCAATCCCGAGCATTTCCATGTCAAAAACTTCGATTTTGGGTCAAAAATCTGGAAAATCTGGAAAACCCGTGGGTTTCTCCGTCGCCCAGCTTGAAGGAGTCGAATCAGACTCATTCGATCGAACCAGTCGATCGAATCAGTCTATTCGATCGAATGCGTAGATCGAACAAGTCCAGTCGACCGAATAGGGAAGCAACCGAATGGTCTCCAACTCATTCGATCGAATGAGTTTTGTATTCGATCGAATGAGTGTTGTATTCGATCGAACGTGTTCCTATTCGATCGAACGTGTTCCTGTTTGATCGAACGTGTTCCTATTCGATCGAACGTGTTGTATTCGATCGAACGTGTTCCTATTCGATCGAATCAAGCCAGAACCAAGCTGTTTCCAAGTTCGCCTAAGGTTTAACTTCGCCTGAAGCGAAGTTCGTCTATAAAATAAATTAAAAACCTAATGGAAAATGTGTTAAGGCAGTTATCGAAAATAAAATTTTTCCCCTTGGAAACAGCTTAACCCCAGCCAGGGGCTCTGCCCCTTGGACCCCGCTAGGGGCTGCCGCCCCTAGAACCCCGCTGCCAGGGGCGCTGCCCCCGGACCCCCGTTCGTTGTGGGTCATATATAGATAGAAATACAAACGAGTAGCAGTAGTTAATTGATATGTGTAAATATTATACAGTTAGCCGAGCCCAGTTAAAGAAAGGAATTACGATCAACGGCGAGCGTAACAGGATCCAGGTGAGTTTCTAGCCCCATTCCTTGTTATGTTTTCGGGGCTGTGTGCATACTTGATGTGTTGTTAATACATTTATCCTAAGTGATAAGTGTATGCCATATGTGATATATGTGATATGTATGAATGATTGCTTGATGGTACGTGAACGATCTTCGGATATTGCACGTACTGTCAGGTTGTAACGTTATAAATATGGTAAGTATGATATGTATGAATGATTGCTTGATGGTACGTGAACGATCTTCGGATATTGCACGTACTGTCAGGTTGTAACGTTATAAATATGGCAAGTATGATATGTATGTTTATGTGTATGAACGTAATAAAGTTAATAAAAGAAGGAAATAACGGTTGTATGGTTGTATGGTTACGAAAAGGGTACCGATCCCTAATAATACTCGAGGTATGATGTATGGTTGTATGGTAACGAAGAGGGAATCGAACCCTACTAATATTCGAAAACAAGGGACCAGACCCTAATAATATCTGTGATGTTAGGGACCAGACCCTTATAATATCTGTGATGTTAGGGACCAGACCCTTATAATATCTGTGATGTTAGGGACCAGACCCTTATAATATCTGTGATGTTAGGGACCAGACCCTTATAATATCTGTGAGGTTATAGGGCGAAAGGCTCTTTAAAACGTATGATTATGAATGTAAAGAAAGTATGTAAGTAAGAAAGAAAGTATGTAAGTAAGAATGAAGGTATGAGTACTTGTGTGTGAATGAAAGAAAGTTATGAGGTTAAGTACGTATGTATGTAACAAGGTATTGTACGGTATTGTATGATTAACTAGAACTCACTCAGCGTAGCTGACTTTTAGTATGCACGCAGGTGAGTAGGATGAGACAGCTGGCTTGAGTGGAGGACACATGGCAGAAGACTAAGGCCTGGCATCTGAAGATCCGATATGTTTTATAAGTTATGTTTTGATTTTGAAAGACAAGAGGAATGTTTTAAGACATGAGTATGAATTGATATGTAATGTTTTATGAAAGTTTTATATTCCGCGTAAAGTTTTTAATTAACTCTGATATTTAGAACTGTGTTTATGAGTAAATCCAACACGAAAGTAGGGTTACCGGTTACGGGGCCTTACAGGTAGCCAATCCTGTGATGGTAAAGAAGAGCAACGGGTCATGGAGGATGTGCATTGACTTCAAAGACCTCAACAAAGCATGTCCAAAAGATTGTTACCCCCTCCCAAACATTGACGCGAAGGTGGACTCCGTGGCGCCATTTAAGCTCAAATGTTTTCTGGATGCCTATAAGGGCTATCACCAAATTCAAATGGCACCACAAGACGAGGACAAGACTGCTTTCAGAACCGACAAGGGTGTTTTTTGTTACACAAAAATGCCCTTTGGTTTGAAGAATGCGGGAGCCACCTACCAAAGACTCATGGACGCGGTTTTCAACGAGCAAATTGGAAGAAACCTAGAAGTCTACATGGATGATTTGGTGATCAAAAGCAAGGAGGGAAAACAAATGCTCAAAGACATCGAAGAAACTCTTTGGCGTCTAAAGGAAGTAAACATGAAGCTCAACCCGAGCAAATGCACATTTGGCGTAGAAGAAGGGAAATTTCTCGGTGTAATGGTCACCAAGGATGGTTTCAAGGTGAACCCAGAGAAGGTGGAGGCTATCCTTGACATGCCCTCACCATCCACCATGAAAGAAGTTCAAAAGTTGAATGGTAGATTGGTATCAATCAACAGGTTCCTAGCGAACCATGCAAGCAAATCTACCCCATTCGTTAACACATTGAGAAATTGCCTAAAGAAAAGCCAATTCAAGTGGACGCCTGAGGCCGAGCAAGCTTTCAGTGAGATAAAAAAATGTCTGATAAATCTGCCTGCGCTCACAGCTCCACTTCCTGGCGAAACTCTAACATTGTACCTGTCAGCAGGAGAGCGCGCCATCGGCGCAGTGTTGTTGGTGGATCGCAAGGGAATCCAAACACCAATCTATTATGTGAGTCGGGTGCTGACAGATCCTGAGACGCGCTACTCCATCATGGAAATGTTAGTTTTGTCACTAACACACGCGTCGCGCAAGCTTCATAGATATTTCAATGGTCATCCTATTGAAGTTCTGACTGGTTACAACATCCAGCAAGTCTTGCGGCGTCCCGCGCTCTCAGGAAGGCTGACAAAATGGGCGCTGGAATTAGGAGAGCACACGATCGCCTATAAGCCCCGTCCAGCAATAAAGGGACAAGTCATAGCTGATTTCATCGCAGAAATCCCTGAAGGAAAAATTGAAGAGGCTCAGCGCGAGGTAGACCCTCCGCGAGCCAATAATGAAGAAAATGTTTGGAGATTATTCGCTGATGGAGCTTCAAACAATGAAGGGTCCGGCGCAGGCCTCAAGCTGGTGGATCCAGAAAGTCATGAGTATACTTACGCAATCAGGTTGGATTTCAAGAGCACCAACAATGAAGCTGAGTATGAAGCCCTGCTGGCTGGTCTGCGCATCGCGCACAAGTTCGGAGTTAAAAAGCTAGAGGCCCATGTTGATTCATACTTGGTAGCAGCACAGGTCAATGGCCTTTATGATGCCAAGGAGAACACCATGCCTCTATATCTAGAGCAGGCGAGAAAACTCATCGAGCAATTTGACTTCTTCAGAATCATACATATTCCGCGCAGTGAAAACAAGTCTGCTGACGCGCTGAGTAAGATGGCATCAACCAGCTTCGATCACTTTGGCAAGGATGGCAGGGTGGAAGTAATGAGCAACCCGTCGGTGGGAGCGAAGTCTGTCCTTGTAATTCATACAACACCTTCATCATGGATAACTCCATTAATGGAATTCTTGAAGGAGGGAAAGATACCGGACGATCGCGCACAGGCGAGGAAGATAAGACACAAGTCGCAGAACTACAAACTGCTTGATGGTACGTTATATCGACGCTCTTATCTTGGACCGCTCATGAAATGCCTAGATGCTGAGGAAGCAAGCTATGTGATCAGAGAGATACACGAAGGAATCTGTGGAATACATGCTGGCCCGCGCATGGTGGTTGCCAAGGCAATGAGCGCAGGTTACTATTGGCCAGGCATGTACTTGGACGCGTTAAAAGAGATCCAAAAATGCAAAGCGTGTCAGAGCTATGCGCCAAACACCATGCGGCCAAAGAACAACTTGATTCCGGTGACCTCCGCATGGCCTTTCCACAAATGGGCAATCGATATTGTGGGTCCCCTACCGTAAGCGCAAGGGCGAGTAAAATTTTTGGTAGTGGCAGTAGACTATTTCACAAAATGGGTTGAAGCCAAGCCACTAGCAAAAATCACAGCCGAGGCGATGAAGCAATATATTTGGAGCCAAATCATATGCCGTTTTGGCCTGCCCATGGAAATTGTGAGTGACAATGGCAAACAATTCACCGACAGGAAGATATCCAGTTGGCTCAAGGAATTGCGCATCAACCAAATCTTCACTTCAGTATACCACCCTCAGGGGAATGGCCAAGTGGAGCGCGCGAACCAAAGCTTGCTAAATGGGTTGAAGAAAAGGTTGGAGGGAGAATCCCATTCATGGGTTGAGGAGCTACCTAATGTCCTGTGGGCGCACAGGACATTAAGCAAAACCAGCAATGGCGAATCCCCGTTCAGCCTAACCTATGGAACGGAGGCTATGATTCCAGCAGAAATTGGATGCCCATCCCATAGAGTGCTCATGATGAGTAAGATTGATAACGAGCGCGAAAGAAGGTTGGATCTCAACTTACTTGAAGGGCGCAGAGAAGCGGCTATCATCAGTGAAGCCAAATACAAGAAAAAACTAGAAAAGTATTACAATCAGCGCGTGAAAGAATGCCACTTTAAGAAGAATGATTTTGTCCTTCGAAACAATGAAGCTAGCCGCGCGATACCCCCGGGAAAGATGTCCCCCAATTGGGAAGGACCTTATCAAGTCTCGGAAGAATTGGGAAAATGCGCATACACTTTAAAAGATTTGAATGGAAAGAAGATCCCGCGCGCATGGAACGCAGCACAGCTTAGAAAATGTTTCATGTAAAAATTGTCAAGTTTGTAATCAAGGCTTTTTAAGCCATTATGAATAATGATACGCGCTATCTTCTCTTGATGTGTGTTCTATTACCTTTTGCATACATGTTTCACACTTCCCTTTATTAATTTTGAGCAATATGACAACATTGTATTGACATCAAAACAAAAATAAAGCGAAGTAAAACATACATGCGCGAGCTTCAAGCTCAAACGCGTTAACGAGTTTTAACTCTAAAACGTCAGGCCCTTAGCCCAATAATATGAGCCTTAGCTCAGGGCTTTAGCCCAATAATACGAGCCTTAGCTCAAATCACTCACAAGATCCATCCTACATACTGCGCAGCTAGACCATAAAAATACCTAAGCACAACTAAGGCAAAGCACATGCCAAAACATAGTTGTTAAGGTCTCAGGTCGAGGTCGCGCATGGAATTGTAATGGATATCAGAGTAACACATACTGACACGTAAAGGCAAAAAAAAAACCTCATAATTCCCTATAATAAATGCGTGATAACGTCGCGCAAAAGAGGAATAATGAAACGCCAAGGCACGTGTCAACATAGTCAAGATATTGCAAAATCACTTAAAATATGACAAGGATTAAGTAAAATAATTTCCTTACAACCTTGTTCTTATTTCAACGTGCAAGCATATCTTATATTCAACAAGCAAACATGCAATATAAAGAGATGAATGGGGAATGCGCAAGATGCGAATAAGGGAAAAACAAAATTTCATTCCAAAACATAGAAGGTTACAAATTTACAAAATGATGAGATACAAACTGCAAATAAAAAAAAACATGAAGGGCTTCTCAAGTCTCTATGTCGACGTCAGCCTCTTCATCGCCCTCATCATTACCTCCCTCAGCATCTGGCGCAGCCCACTCATCGTCATCTCCAAACTTGCCATAGTCAAGCTGTTCGTCTTGAATGGAGTCGTCTTCTATCACAATAGTGTCAGGAGCGGGTCCTTTGGCCACGCCAGAGCCGCTAGCAGAGGCAGCATTGCCCGCGCCATCATCGCCGCCACCAGCCCCTTCACACTCGTCAAGTAATTTCTTTAGAGCGCCGAGATCGGGCTGATCAGCAAGCAAGGCTATCTGCAAAGCATAAGGAAAAGTGTGAGTACAAAAAGACTAGGAAAATAAGTCAAGTTAAACTCATTAAGGTTAAAATACCTGCTCAAGGATGGAAATGGGAGTATTCAAATACTTCTCCCCCACCTCGGCCATGTCCGCGCAGACAACGTCGAGCTGATAAGGGTAGTCGGATGGGTTCTTCTTCAGCATGCTATATTCACAGCCATCCTTAAACCCTTCAGCTCGACCCACCAAGCGCGAGGCAGCGTTGCAATCCATCACAAGGGTCTGAAACTCGTCTGAGTATTTCATCGCATAAGCGCAACGAGTCATACCCTGTGAGACTAGCCATTGGCGATCCTGCGCGAGGGAAGAAACAGACGTCTCAAGAGCAGGAATCTGAGAGTTTAACAACTCTGTAACAGTTTCCTTGGTCTGTTTCAGCTCTTCTCTGTCGGACGCTGCTGCCGCCAAGGCCTCTTTCCTTTCCGCTCGCGCAGCATCGAGCGCTTCTTGGCTAGACGCTGCCGTCGCCAGGGCTTCATCCTTCTCTGCCTGCGCGGTCCCAAGCTCCTTCTTCAGGCGCGCAACCTCACTCTCTAATGAAGATTTGTCAGTGATAGACTGCACAAGCGCTTGGTCACACGCCTCTGCATCCAGCTCCAAGTCGCGCACTCGCTGCGCATACTTGGCCGCGTCCGCCTCTGCTGCCTGCAGCTTCTCCCGCGCAGCCTGCAGCTCATGCCCGCGCTTCACGAAGGCAGCGTTGGCACTTGCTCCGTTCTCGCTGAGTTCTGCTTGGAGTTTCTCAGCTCTCTCTCGATCGTCAGAAAGATTCCAAGCAGATACCTTAGCCTCTTGCTTGGCCTCCGCAAGAGCATCACGCACCTTTACATAATCATAGCGAAGCTCTTGGGAGGCAGCAAAGAACGCTGACCCAGCGAAAAGATGGTCGTTGAGCAAGTCCACGCGGGCGCACTCCTCCTGAAACCTCCTTTCAGCTGGAGGCACGGAGTGAGCCCAGAAGTTTTCACACACCCCCATGGACTGAAATGAGCTATCCTCAGTAATATTCCATCTCGGGCGGTATATGTGATCGGCTTCCTGCAAACACAAAGCAACGTTCTAGTCATCTAAACACTAATATGGAAGTCCGCACAGCGGAGCAAAACGAACTTATACCTTCGGGGAGCAAGCAGAAAAGTCAGTGCCAGCCCCATGAGAAGACTGCGCCACGAAATCTCGTGGCGCTACAGGGCTTGCGCGGCCGCCATCGGAGTCTTCAAAATGGGCCTCCTCATCTTCCTCTGTAACAGGCCTTTTCTCCTGCGACCTGGAAAAATCAAAACCAGTCTCGCGAGGAGGGCTGCGCGTAGGAGGAGGTGAGGGAGGTCTCGACGCCGCGAGATCAGCGCGTAAAACAGCCTCCTGCTCCTTAGTAATCCCAATGAGGGGAGATTCAGTGCTTGCAGGAGCAGGAGCAGAACCAACGGCGCTGGCGCCGGCGCCAGCAGTGCCGCCAGCAGCTTGTGTGCCAGCTATAATGCCTATGAAAAAACCAATAAAGAGAAATGATTCAAGACTTGATCTAAAAAGAAAAAAGTCAGAAAATAAAAGCGCAATATATACCTTGGCGCACCGCCGTTCGCGAGTTAAACATCGCCATGAAGTCCATTTTCCCCCTTTTTGAGGGTAAAACAGGGGACTTCGAAGCAACCTTCTGCGCAGCCTCGGTACCTTGTTGCGCCTGAGGTTGATCCACCAAGGTCACCGGCTCTACAAACATTTGAGTGAGCAAAGATTCATTAATAACTCTATCGAAATCACGCTCAAAATATAAACAAAGTATACCTGTTGGAGAAGAGGAAACAGCAGGCGCAGCGCCGCTTCCCTTTTCCGCCGCGCGAAGGGAGGAGGTGGCGGCACCATACCTCGTGTGGACAGGAGGTCTGCCCACACCTTGAGGCAAAGAAGACAAGGAAAACTTGGAGGTAAACTCCTGGGTTTTCTCAAGTCCCTTCGCTTGAGTAGGAGGATCCTGAGCAACAGGGGCATCATTTTTCTTCTGTTTTTTACTGGCCCCTGCGCCAGTTTTCCCTTTAGCTTTACGCTTGAGTTGGGGCACCTCAGCTTCCTCCTCCACCTCTTCTTCCGCGAGCTCCAGCTCATAGTTCTCGAGCGCATCTACATTACGTGCAACAGAAATGTTAATCAAATTTGGTATTCAAAAGGCATAAGTATAAGTACAAAGGCCTACCAGGCGCATCGCTGTCAAAGCAAAATCCCAAATCAACAGGGATGAACATGTCATCGAAGCGATCAGGGAAGCCAACTTCCCCAGCGCCCAGCGCGACAGAGCCACCCTCCATATGCTCATCATAGGCGGCGTGAACGTACTCCTTGCTTACTGCATAAAACAAGACAAAAGGATATCAGCAAAACGAATTATATTCGCGCAGAAATAATGCAATGAGCTAATAACTCACATAAGCCGTCAACTTGGATAACAGGCTCAGTCGCGCTGTCGGCCCACCTCCTGCTCATACCAACCCCCACCAGCGCCTCCTCGCAAATATTCTTGGCGGGGGATGGTTCAGCAGTCAACTTATTAACCCATGCGCCAGTTGGGTTCTTAAGAACATTCCCATCCGCGGGCGCAGAAGTGATCGCGCGCATGGTCATGCGAATGGGAATCACACCAGCCTTAATATAAAAAAATTTCTCAGACCAGTCATGAAGGCTCTTGAAGGAAACAGTGCAGCACTTGACCTTCTGACTGCGAGGAACGAATGAGAACCAAGAATCTTGGATTTTTGGTTTATAAAAATATTGAAAGCGCCGAGGGGTGGGCTCCTCGCGCTGAGATTTGCACATGAACTCAAAATGAGTCATGCGCACAAGTCCAAAGGGATGGACTTGGGATATGTGAATCCCATGAAATTGAAGCAGCGCACCCACAAATCTTGTCATCGGAAGACGAAGGTTGCAGTGAGTGAAAAAATGGCAATATAAGGAGATATAGCCAGTGGGCGGATCCGCCGCCGTTTGCCCGGCCGCCGGGAGCATACAGCCGTACTCAGGGAGAAAACCCTGAGAGGCGATGAGACTGTCAAAATCATACTGTCTCAATTTACAGGGAATCTCATCCCACCTCTTCACTGTCTTGACCTTCCCCACCTCCTCCGACGAGGCCTCGGCAGCCCGTTTCCCCTTGCCGGTTTTCTTCAAAGTAGACATGACTAATGACTTTACACGGCGTTTGCTGGGGGAGATTGTGGTGTCTGGGTTATCAGACATACAACTATAAATCAAACAGATGTTACTTCAAGAACGGAAGTCTGGAAGCAAAAGACAGGCACTTAATCGGAATAAAAATGGAAGGAAGGAAAAAGCTCTGAAATAACAAGGAAGATGAAGAATAATAACTCAAAAGGCTTGCTTTTATACGCCCAGGAGAGAGAGAAACAGGTACTGATCAGAGTTCACGCGCCCCCACTCGCAGGTGCAGGCCAACGCGAGCGCGACACGTGTCCCTGACACTGTGAGGGGACATGAAAGGGAACGAAACAGGTACTGATCAGAGTTCACGCGCCCCCACTCGCAGGTGCAGGCCAACACGAGCGCGACACGTGTACCTGACACTGTGTGAGGGGACATGAAAGGCAACTGTAGCACCTCGAGCACACGAAAAGTCTGACACGTCTCCATCTCTGACGCATGTCAGTACCAACCAACCACATAGACGATTCATTTCAACCAAAAGGATAGAATTTCGCGCAACGATGAGAAATAAAAAAGGAAAAGACAACATATTAAAAGAGAAAACAATTAAGTCTAATATCTATCTTATCTCGCTCGCGCGAGACAAGACACACATTAGACTGGGGGGGATTGAAGAGGTATGTACCCGCCTTAACATCGAGCGGGGCGGGTCAACCCACAAGATACAGACAAGAGGCTTGAAATCAAGATATCATGAAGGCACAAAGCCAAAACCTATGCGCATGGCGCATATCACATATGCTCACGCATATCACATATGCTCACGCATCACATATGCTCACGCATCACATATGCTCACGCGTATCACATGCTCACGCACCATATATGCTCACGCATATCACATCTGCGCGTGGCGTATCTGCGCGTGGCGCATATCACATGCTCACGCATATCACATCTGCGCGTGGCGCATCTACGCGTGGCGCATATTACATATGCTGGCGCATATCACATCTGCGCATGAAACATTTGCGCGTGAGAATAAAGAGAAGACCTCGCGCATCCTCAGGATAGGCGCATATCACACGTGCACATAATCAACCTCGTCCTTATCCAAATCAGGATAAGGACAACCTTGATTGTGCTCGTCAGACAACCTTCCAGAAGGTATCCTTTAAGGAATAAGAATATGCTGATGTTGACAGCTGCCAATGAAAGGTGGACAACTCAGTAAAACCCATGTGCTACCACGTGATTGCACATGGGTCAGGTGAAATACCTGGGTCAGAGAATAATCAATGAAAAAGCACCAGGTGTCCTAAGGACACGTGGCGCAAAGCAACAGGAGGAGGCCAAAAAGGCCCTAATGGGATCTGAGCCCAATCATTGGAAACCCTAACACTATAAATACCACATCACCTCCACAAGGGGAGGTAAGCAAGAAAATACATTCCAATTCCTTACTCACTCTCAGATTATTATTATCTTCTCCTACAATCTCTTATTCTCACACCGGAGGGTTACCCCAAAGAGGACCCCTCTGTCCCTTTCTGAGGGGTAAGTTCACGGTGCTGCTCGTTTTGTAGGTGGAAGAATTCATACTCCGGAGAACCATCGGTGAAATAGCATACTCATACCCGAGAAAGTTGATCGTCTACCAGTGAGCCGATCCACGTTTCTTCAGTATGAAAAGATCAATGTTGCAATACTTGGTGTTCCATTTTCACCATTCTGCCGTCACATCATCTCACGCAAAACCCTTGATGTTAGTACACCGCACTCTCTTAAAAACTCCAAATAATTCAAGAAGAAACCAAGTAAGCCAAATGATAGCATGTGTAAATATAATTCATGTTTCGTTTCACTTCCCTGTAAAAGTTAAGCAACCAAGGACAAAATCTCATTATTTTTGTCACACCCCGACCATGACGGAAACGTCGGGGCGCAACCGATTGTTCATCGCACACGACACTATTAAGTGACATTATTTAACCAACTCATTTAAATTCATAAAAACACAAATAATCACATAACTTGTTCATACAATAACCGAATTCAAATCATAGTAAATAATATATTGTTCGTTTTGCTAATATCCTAATAGTCTCGATAACGTTTTTTTTTCTTCAAGTTCTCGAGTCAACCTAAAGTCAAACCTGTAATATTGCATAAATAGATTTTGTCAACACAAAGGTTGGTGAGCAATTTCATAGTTTTTGAACAATAGATATACAATATGAAATTCCACAACTTGTATACAAAACAATAAATAACAGCAACAATTTAGATAAATGAAATCGTTAATAAGAATACATTAACGACACCTTTCTATAAGGGGATGCCAAATATACTCGGATTTTGTATGAAATCGTTAATAAGAATACATTAACGACACCTTTCTATAAGGGGATGCCAGATATACTCGGATTTATGAATCAACCATCCAAAAGCGGTAAACACATTAGCACTTAAGCATATAAGCATATAATCACCAAATCGAGCATTTATTTAAGTGAAGTATACAATAAAGTTTGTGGTTTAAGACTCAAGTATAAATCATTTGGATTTGAATAAGTTTGCAATGTCACCCCCAAAATATAAAAGAGTGAAAACGGGGGATGAAAGTACTCACATTCAAGTAATAAACTTGAAAGATTTGATGATTTGGAGATTAACCGGAACGATGAGTTTAACGAACGAAGCCTAAAGGAGAAGAAGTCTTGTATTAGAAAAGTTGTCTTGGAAGTCTTTAAATGAAAATAAATGATAAGAAATATAAACAATTTAAAGTTTAAGGTTTAAAATGTAAATATTTAAGAAATTATAATAATAATCCTTTAAAAATGTAAGTTTGCTCGAAACCGGGTTAAAGTATCTAGCCCTTAATTTTACTCAACCTATGTTAAGTAATAAGATGGGTAAAAATGCAAGAAAACAAGTCCCTTTATAATATAGATACTAAAACGGGTTTTAACGAGTGTTCGGGTGGTCGGTTCGGGTCTTGGTGATTTGACCAAACCCAAAGTCAACTTTCCCAAAATAATAAATTTATGAGATAACTCAATAAATCTTAAAGAGACTTAACCAAGAATGTAGTTCTGTTGTTTTATAACTAACAACGTCCGTTAATCGAGTGTTCGGTTTAGTCGGTCCAAACTTTGTTATAGGATCAAGTTGGATTCAACATTTCGAGTACTTTGTGAAAATAATTAAAATCAGTTTATAAAGTATTTTTAAAGAAATATATAAGCTTTAATGGTTAAAAACACACTTGTGTGTCTTAAGCGAGTAAACTTGGTTTAGTTCGGTTTGGTTCGGTTTTTTTATCTTGGAATAAGGCCAAGAACGGTTACCACATGTCCAAACATCATAGAACTTGTAAAATAATTTATAAATAATAATACCAAAGTTTTACATACAAAAAGTCAACAACAAAGTCTTTAAACGAAAGTTCGGTTTCCGGTTCGGATCTTGTTTCGGGATAAGACCGAGGTTAGATTCTACAAACCCATAACCATGGAACTAATAAAAATGATTTTAGAAACTCAAATCTTACATAAAACATGTTTATACAACTATTTAAACAAACTAGTAAACAAGAGTTCGGCTTCCGGTTTGGAGCTATTTACGGAATAACCAAGGCTAGTCTCTACAAACCCATAACCATGGAACTCAAAATGTAAAATAAAACTAAGATGAGCAGAAGTTAAACAAGTATAACTAGTTTGATAGTTAGATGCGGAAAATATATATAATCAAGGACTACTACGAGTCCTCCATGTAGCTTTGTCTTATGGGCCGGACACTTAACCGACCGAGACCGGAGAAATGCCCACCGAAGGTACAAAGGGTGCTATTATATATATGTTGTATAACAATCTTCAAGTATAAATAAGTGTTAACAAGTTGATTATAATGTAAGACTATGGTCAGTTTGACTTTGGAAAGTCAAACTGCCAAAAAAAATATGAAGAACACCTTTGAATGCTTGAGAATTGGAAGAGAAAGAGATGAATGAGCAAGGATTAATGAAGGGGATAGGGGTGTATATATAGAGTGGGTTGAAAGGGTCAAGTATGAGGTGTGATATCAAGGTTTGCATGCAAGAGGGGTCAAGACAAGTCACAAAACAACAAAAAAATAAAAAAATAAAAAAATGGGCTGCTGGTCTGCTGCTGATCTGCTGCTGGTCAGCACGTCGGTTCGCGTCCGGAAGTTCGTTTTTGATGTATCTTGAGCGTTTTAAGTCCGTTTTCGAATCCGTAAAAGGGGTTTTTCAAAATAGACAAGCGGGAATGTTTTAGTAACATAAAATCCAATATTTTATATATTTGAAATGTTCGGGATATAAATCGGGTCGGTTTACAACATAAAAACAAATACAATTTGACCCGAAATCGAGGATTGTCACAATTTTGGCCACAATCAGCAATTTTCACTTTTGAAGTGAGCCAGTGAGGTGTATTGGATGTACTTCTATAGAGAGACGTGTAAGTTTTTTAAACAAAAGGATCATGGTATATAATAATATAAATATAGTCAAAACTCAAAACCACTACCGGCCAAAGCTTAGAACCAAAATATTGTTTTTATACAGCATATACAGTAATATAATTATCATAAAGTTTAATCCAAATTTGAATACTTCTGTCAAAAATTACATTAGGAAAGCAAGGAATTTTAAAATTATTATATTATAATAACACAATCAATTATCAATTCTACCTCACAATTTTGGAATGCATAAGTAATTAGCTTAATGACTATATCATTAGGTGTCAAATAAACACCTTAATATGTAGTTAAAATCAAACAGTTTTTAAGTACAAACCAAAACAAAGAATTTAAAAGTATTCGTGGACAGATTATTTGACCTCAAATGTCAAAATAAGAGGCTGCAAGCCTGTAACATCAAGCATTTGCATGTAAAGCTGTCGATTAACGGGTCGTCCTAACCTGACCTGTTTTGACCAAATGACCCGTTTCAATCCATTATTTCAAATCTCGCAACCAACCTGTTTTGCCACATCTAGTAACCATGCTAACAAACAGCAAAGGAGGACTCCATAAATAGCTAGTGCCAACTGTTTTGCACTTTTGCATCATCATATGGTTTTAGATGAAATATCTCAAAAAATTTTGGTCTATCTCTCTATCACCATTAACAGATTTAAATCTTTCTATTTTAAAATTCATAATACATGTAAAAGATAGACTAACTCGGTACTAATCTAAACACATACGCATATATAGATTACATACAACAAAGAGTTGGCACCATCCGTTGGTCCTTGGTTCAAACCAGTGTGAACCAACTTAACCAACCATGCAGTAGCCAACCTCAGCTCGGTTTAACTGATGACTGCAACGCAGGAAAAAAGGTCCAGTTGTTTTGAGACCCCAACTCCACACCATTTGCGCTATCAAAATTAAAATCCTTACTAACCGATGCTCGTTTACACTGACATTCTCTCTCCTTTGACTTGTCAAGTATTTCACCCGAAGTTTTCTTGTTGGCACAATCCTCACAGATGTTTGAAACCATTTTACGCCCTGATGATTTTATAAAAGAAGCTTCTAGATTGTTCACAACACCACTTATAACATCTAAATTGGTCAACTCAAACGAGACCCGGTGGTCAACTAACGTTTCCCGCTTCGGTGAACTCGTCGCTGAGTTGGCAAGTGACGCCACCTCAGATATTTGACTCTCCATCAAATACATTTCTCCCACAACATTTGGCGTTAACGATCCAGACCCGACTCGTGAACCCAGCCCGTACCCGTACGGGGTCGCAGAACCCGAGACCCCATTCGGGGTTCCAGATTCAGACCCGAATCTCGAACCCCGGGTCGAGAAGTACTCGTAGCCGATGAACTTATTATCATCACCGACACGTAACTTTAGCACACGATGTTGTTTATCGGGAAATGGAGACGATGTTCCCGAATTAGGAATTGTGGAGCCCGGTGACATTACACCGCCACCTGGACTATATGACTGGAAGTCATACTTTTGGTGTGAACCCATACTGTGTCGCCTAGCGCGTGCAAGCGACGAAGTCAGCAGCTGCGCAAAGGGGACTTCGGGTGAAGAAGGTGTGGTCATCTGTACTGATTCAGGAGGTGGAGTAAAAGAGGCAGTTGATGGTTCAGTAGTGTAAGTTGAAAACACAGGGGGTGAAACTAAGTGAGTCTCATAAGCATAGGGACCAATAGTGAAAATTGAAGTTGGAACTTGTGAATTGGGATTTTGAGGGCATGATTTGAATGAGAGTAAACCAACTGGTGAATAAGATGCAGAAGGTGGATCCGATTGGAGAAATGATGCAGGGGATGATGGTGGAGCAATGAACGGGAATACTATCGCGGTTGAGTTATTGTTTTGAGTGACAGATAATGGTGTTGGTCCAGGCGGTGCAGACTCAGGCGCCAACAACACGTGACTGATTTGTTTGCTGTGTTTGTATGTTCCGAAACACGAGTATAGACTCCAACATCCGCCCCATCTTCTCTTCTGAGAACAAAACACAGATCTCTGATTAGCAATTTGCATACATTACAAACTATACATGCAAGGTGATTATTAGCATGGTCGTAAAATCCTGACTAGGCGCTGATTAATCGCTAGCCCCACCCCACCGATTAATTTTGGGATAATTGGCCAATTAATTGGTTAATGGTCAAGTCGACAAAAATCAAGATTAATCGGACTTAATCTGCGTTCGGTTTCCAGCATGCTTCCGGCCAAAATCAGCGGTTTCCAGCAAGATTTCAGCCAATTTTCGGCCAAAATGTGTGTGCATATATATAAAATTGAAAATTACATATAAAACGTGTGTATGCACATAAAACTGAAAAATATACATTAAAGTCCGATCCGATTAATCGCTAGTCTCTACTTCACCGTCCGACTAGCGACGGACAACTACTATAATCTCCTCGCCGAGTTGATCAAAACTGAAAAAAAAAAATCTATATAAAAGTGCTAGTCCCCGCCCACCGCTCGACTAATGCCTAGCGAGTCTACAACACCAACCATAGCCTAGACATAAACACGGAATGAAAAGTGGAAGTGAAAAAATTCGTATCATTTAACTTCTAAAAATAGCACCTAGACTAAAAATATCAAGCAAAAATTATTCCAGATGAGTGGTCCATATCAATAATAAATTCACAAAAAATCAATAAACCTTTGATTTGGATTCAACAGCCTTAAATTCACATCCAGTCGTCACTACGATTACAAAACAGATAGGTAGGAATCTTACACAAGTTGATCAAGGCGTAAATCGTTAACTATTAAAACAAAATGTAAAGAAAAAGAAAAAAAACGAATCTGAGAGACGAATGAGTTGATGAACGAACCTGAACAGAGGTGGGTTGAACGCGAGTTTCTGCAGAAACAATCGCAGTTGCGGCAGCGTTTACCGTTTCAACGCTGTTATTAATGGAAGTGATATTGTTATTGTTATTATCCATGTGCGAATGAACGGAAAATTGAAGGTTCATTATCGGAAGGAAATGGGAGACAGTAATGGAAGAACATCAATCACATCAGATACATAATAATAATAATAATAATAATAATAATAATAATAATAATAATAATAAAGAAGGAACGGAATACAATTAAAAATGGTGATGATGATTTAAATAAAAAGGGTATGACAAAAAAGGGAGATGCACACGACTCGCCTATCTCTCTCACACACTCTCTCTACAACTATATGTTCTCTCTCTGTCTAGCTGTGATTTTGTAATTATGTCGCACGTAAGGTTAAGATTTATTATTATTATTATTAAAGGATGCTCATCATATTACAATCATTAATTTAATTTTAACTATAATATCTTAATCTTAAATCTACACGGTAGAATAAATAAAGGTTTTATTTTATCAGGTGTTATTCTCTTATACATTTCCGTCTTTTAGGACATCCCATTTTTCTATTTAGACATCTCTATTATGCCCATATTGATCAATATGAGGTATATTGGTCCACCAAACAGACAAAAAGCTGGTCATTGTCAGTTTCAGTTTGACGGCTTCGTCAATATTCACCATATTGGTCAATATGGACCATATGAACTACAGTATGAAAATTTGTTGACAATGTTGAAGCTGTTTGTATGCTGACAAGTATATACACCATATTGGTTGATATGGACCATATGAACTACAGTGAAAATTTTTGACTAATGTTGAAGTTGCTTATATGGTGACAAGTATATGCACCATATGGTCGATATGAACCATATGAACTACAGTATGATAATTTTTTTGCCAATGTTGAAGTTCCTTATATGGTGAGAAGTATTATATGGTACATATCATTCATATTGTAGTAAAAAACTATGAACTTTTTTAAGTTATTTTATTTGTTTATAAAAAGTAGATTTTATTTGAATGATTAATGTTTAATTTTTATACTAAAAAATAGAATTAATCGAACCTAAGTTCTTAAGTTATATGTACCTAACTAAATATTCAGAACATTTTTAACATATATTAAAGACATGAACAACTGAAATTTGCATAAATAGATAATCAGTTTGTACATACATAACAAAGTTACAACTGATACTTGAAATTAAACATAATCAACAACCTAAGCTATGGTTGTAGATCCTGAACAGCCGGCGAATCTTGAACAGTTGGCGAATCCTGAGTGGCATGCGGATCTTGAGCGGCATGTGGATCCTGAGCGGCGGGGCGGATCCTGAGCGGCGGGCGGATCCTGAGTGGCTTGCAGATCCTGCCCAGCCGCCAGATACTGTCGTGGTAATGTAGTGGTCGCTCCTGCAATCCGTGGGCCTGCCTCAAATCCTTTAACGTCTCAACCGTCCACTCCAGCAAGTCTTCAATGCGGTCGATCCGGCGACTATAGCCCTGAGCGAGCACCTGTGCAGCTGGAGCAAATCCAAATAGACGTTTTGAGGATACTAAGGCTGTTGCGGCTACAATTGCGGCTGCAACTGTGGCTGAGGTGGCGGTGGTAGATCATGATCGATCGGATCGTCAACATGAGCCTCGCCTTCACTCAAAAGCACCTCATGATATACCGGGATAACCACCGGCAATGGCACATAAACAAAATTCTTGTGGTTCTATAGCTAAATCGAAGGGCCCCATTAAACATGCGGGTACAACACATGCTCATGATTGATTTCTTATCAAACCTCTTCGGCTTGATCGGTGGCGAAATAGTCTCAAATCGGCCGGAAAAGCCGTCAGGTAGCCGGGTCGGTTCGTTTGTGTTTTGGGTGTGTGTTTGGGTAATAGGAAAGATGAAAGGGAAGAGATAATAGGATACATAAGACCCTTATATGGAGACCTGATATGCCACATATTGCCCAATATGATCCATACAGTTTTTTATTTTATTTTTTTTAAATTTCTATCTTATTTTAACGATATGGAAGAGCTGATATGATGCATATGATCCTTATATGGAGACATGATATGTATCATATTAGCCAATATGTACTATATATAGTTTGTTTTTTTTAATTGCTATCTTATTTTAACGATATGGAAGAGTTGATATGATGCATATGATCCTTATATGGAGACATGATATGTATCATATTGGCCAATATGTACCATATATAGTTTGTTTTTTTAAATTTCTATCTTATTATAACGATATGGAAGAGCCGATATGATGCATATGATCTTTATATGGAGACCTGATATGTGTCATATTGACCAATATGAACCATATATGTTTTTTTTTATCAATTTTATTATTAGAAGAGGGTGCTACATATCAGCCTTATATGGACCTGTTACCCAACATACTCGGCATTGAGGTCTGGAAAAGGATTCATTATCTGCCTAAATAACTTTATTTGGTCCTTGTATTCATCGTACCAACCTGCTGCGGCGTCGCTTCGGTTATCCATCCAAAGTGGGTTTGGTATAGGCATCGATACTCCCCGTTTAATTTTATATAAATGAAATGGTTGTTGTTGACATGTACAAGCGGCACCACACGATGAGTTATTTGGACTTCGTTAGGACCATGTAATAGGGGGAATATAGTCTCACTGCCATTTATGCTGAACCAATGAACAATCACACCAAATTTTTGGCAATGAGCAGTCCCGCTTAAGGCATCTCCATCCAATTCTTACGGGGTGCTGCACCCACCCCTTTAAACTGTATCATGTTAAACATTTCCTCATATTGTCCCTCCTTTTCCCTATTAAAAATTTGCATCCAAATTTGTTGGTGTTCCACCAACTTTAGTAAAGTTGTTGCCGAATAGAAAGATGTTGGTTTTGTACCATGTCTATGCCACAACTACAGAGCGAAACCCACAATGACCATCTGGCTTAACATCCTTTATACGGGTGAAACAATTTTGGAATTTGATCCTTATAACGCCTGATGACAGCTATTGATGTATTCCCCTGGATCAAGGGAAACTTGGGGTTATCATGTGGCTCTCCTTTTCTGGAAGTTTTCGAGCGACTACGTCGCATTACGGGCTTTATGACGGAACTCGGTGTTTGAGAGTCCTTTAATGGTATATACGAGCAGTGCCGAGGAAGTCTTACTTTCTTTGTTCAAACAGTAGAACCGAAGCTTCATATGAGCTGTTTTGCGCAGCATCATCTCTCCTTTGTTGTTGCATCTTCAATGATGGACGACCGCGAGTATGTTGTTGTTGCATCCATACACACGTGCCATTTTATTCTTTTTTCTTCGATCTTCTAGTCACAATGACGTAACTGTTATCAGTTCCCCTATTTTTTACCCAATCCTTTAAATTTTCGAGGGATTTAAATTCCTAAAAAAGGCACATTTAGACTTAGATTTATGGAAATGAGCGTAACTAAGTAGCTGTCATACCTGGTCAGTTTCGAACGAAACTATCGAGTAAGGGCCTTACTCGTCATCCACTAACTCCTTCTTGATTTGTTCATCTTATGCCTGGTCCGAATAGTTTTTCTGTATGTACGAAGGTTCACTACCGTAGGTGTAATCTCTGTACTTTTCCTATCCGTATGAAAGTTCAATACCATATTCGTCTCTTGAGCAGTCGTGTTGTGCATACGAAGGTTCACCCCCGTATTTGTAGCTTGCGTAACCCTGTTGTTCGTACGAAGATTCACCGTGATGGAGAGGCTCCTGAAATATGTTTACGGTTATAAGGTGAAAATAAATTAAAGACAATTGTAAATTTAGAGATAAATATTTTGCTTGGTTTAGGTCGGGCAACATGGGTCTCTTGTCTTGTGAATGAAAACCAATGGCGACCTCCTCATTTAAGGCTGGCTGCAGCGGTTCTCGTAAGAATCAGGAATGTCTGACCGATCGTAAGACTCTGGAACAACCAACTCGTTAAACTTTTCGCCGAAAAAATAGTTGGCGTTCCACCACGACATTGTGAAAATTTTGACAATGAGTGTTGTTGCATGTGAAAAAAAAAGGTTTTGAAATGAGAATGAATGTTTCTCGCAGGTGATGGATGGTGTTATATAAATACCAAATATGCTCCATAGTAGCCAATATGGAACATATTGACAGAAAAGACAGACTTGACTTGTATTATGCATGTGACTATGAGTAGGTAATAGGGAATACACACTTGTATTATGCATGTGACTATTAGTAGGTAACATGGAATACACTTTTGTTTTCAAATGGGAAATGGGGAAAGCCTGATATGCTGCATATTGGCCAATATGGAGCATTTTGTGGGAGATTTGACTTGCGATATGCATGTGATTATGAGTAGGCAGGAGGGAATATGCTTATGTCTCCAAATGGGAAATAGGGAAAGCCTAATATCCTATTGATCAATATGGAGCATATTGTTGGAGATTTGACTTGTGGGACCCATCCATTTTGCATATAATTCAGTGTAGGTACGGTAATATGCTTCATATTTGGCAATATGGGCATATTAAGGGGTGTCTAAATAGACAAGGGTGTGTCCCAATAGAACGACCCTTTTATTATTTCTTTCCGTCCCCCTCTCTCTTATTAATTACACATTAATTATACATATTATTTAAAGGGGTAAAGTTAAAATACAGAGGACAATAAAAATAAGAAGGGTGAGAAGAAATCTAATCCGTTGATCTTAGATTTGAATGGTGGAGATAAATTTAAGAAAATAAATTGATGAGAAGGGCATAAAGGTAATAACCCATTTTTGTTGACTTTCTCTTTCCACATGCAAGGCACATGTCAATTCCTCAATCATTTTAAAACGTCCATAACTTTTTTATGCAATATTGTTTTTTTAAAAAAATTTCACCATAATAACAAACGTTTTTTATCTTTAATATGAGTATCATATTGTCATATAAAAATAAAAATTTAGTGGGTTTTTTATATTGTGTTAATGGTTGTTCATTATGATTTTTAATTGGGTTTTTCTATACAATGTGTTATAGATTTTGGTCATTGTGTTATCAATTGATACTTATATTAAAGATAACAATTAAAACAAAGATTACGTCATTGTGTCTTTTTGTTTGTCATTGTGTCTTTGTGCTCATCATTTGTCTTTCTACTTATCATTGTGTTTTAGTTATTGTGTATTATGTTCATGTCATTGTGTAATATTTAGTTTCCATTGTGTTTTACGTTTCAGGTCATTGTGTTATATGTATTCACCATTGTGTTTTACATTTCAGGTCATTGTGTTATATGTATTCATCATTGTGTATTACGTTTCATGTAATTGTGTAATATGAATTCATCATTGTGTTTATGTATTAGATAATTTTGTTGTTGTTTTATCATTATATTTACGTGTTATTATTACACAACCGCATTAATAGCATTTACAAAAACACAATGATGATTTGAAAGACACAATGACGAAAAGACACAATAACAAACAGAAAGACACAATGACGCAATGACACAATGACGAAAAGACACAATGACACAAGGACGTAATTTTTTTTAATTTTTATATAACAAAGTCATACTTATATTAAAGATAAAAAATGCTTGTTGTTATAACTAATATCATTTGAAAAAGTAATAGACATTTTAAAATGATGGGAGAATTGACATGTGACTTGCAGGTGGAGAGAGAAAATTTGTACTATTACTTTTATACCCTTTTACATTTGGTCCCCACTTGACACATGTCAATCAATTATGGCTTTATCATACTTCTCATTTTTGTTGGCTTTTGTAGCATAACTCAACCCAATAATTTCCATAACTACTTTTACAAAACGTATTTAAAAAAAATAGGTTTGTTTATAATACATATTTGTAAACTAAACATTTTCATTATTTAACTTGTCTAACATAAATTTTATCTTTTTTATATATGTAAGAAAACATTTACGGATATATGAAACATTTTATTTCATAAAACTTACTCAGTGAGTTCATTATAAAAAATACATGGATCTTTAATCAAACCCGATCTGCTTTCTTTTCCTCTATAACCGTAATCTCTTTCTTTCTATCCATATATTGACAATCAAAACCTTATTGATTCTCTTTTACTGCACATTCTTCGACTGATCAAAAGCTTTTTTCTATTGATGACAAGTTCGTATTGTTCCGACTGTATCGTTTATGTTCTCATAATACTATTTTACTTTAGTTATTACCATATTTTTTGTCACACTCCAACCTAAGGCGGAAATGTCGGGGTGTGATCCGATTGCTCACAGCTCGAAGATACTATCATAATATAAATGTGACAATATCTAATTAATTATTTTATTTCAATTATACACACAATATCCAAATACAATAAGCAATTTAAATATACAAATATAAGCTTAAATAAAGGTTAACTTAATTATATCCTAAGGTCTTGTCTACATGTCCAAACTTCAATCTTCAGTAAAGCAACCTGCATATGAGTATAAAATGGAGTTTGATCAACATAAAGTTGAGTGAGAATATCACCAGTTTTGACACAATAATATAAATAAGCATAACATGTTAAATGCGGTAAATATAATCAAACCATAAACAAGTATGTAGACCGTTGCCAAGCGAATCGGGCGTTGGTTGCCAGCAGGAACACCCGCTACATGAATGAATGAATAGTAATCCCAATATACGAATGATTGAATGGTAACACAAGTAAGCAAGTAGCACGTATGTTTGATTAAATCACTCACAATAACATATATGCATTTGTTTGAATATATATATATATATATATATATATATATATATATATATATATATATATATATATATATAGGCTAAGTATAAAATAAAAACCCACTTGAGTTGTGAAAACTCTAGAAACCCATTCTCAACCACATGTTTTTAATTAATGTTTAAATCTTGTGGTTCACAATTAAAGTGAATAAAAATGTAAATATAAATATAACTTTTTCTCTCTCTTGAAAACATATATAAAAATTAGTAAAAAATGTTAAAAAATAGCAAAACATTTTTTTTTATGTTTCGATGTTTTGTATTAAATGTTACAACATATATTACATGTAACAAAAAAAAATGATGTTACATAGGGTTTTCACGAGTTTTCACAACTCAAGTGGGTTTTCATTTTAACATTACCCTGTATATATATATATTGTAAGGCCCCGATCCCGGAAACCCTACCTTGGCGTTAGATTTACTCATAACCACAGTTCTAAAATCAGAGTTAATTAAAACTTTCGCGGAATAATTAAAAACTTCATGCATTACATTACAAAACATCGAATCTTGTCTTAACATACAAATTATCCATTCATAGACATAACATAAAACAGTCATGACGCTTCTTCATAGATACCCGTCTCTTTAGCTCATGCCATGTGTCCCTCCTCAAGCTAGCTGCCTCAACCTATTTGCCTGCGTGCATACTAAAAGTCAGCTACGCTGAGTGAGTTCTAGTTAAGCAGGTACATACATTTCATTCTCATTCTTTACATTCTTACTTCCATACATTCCTACTTTTACTTACCTTCATTATTTTATACATACATAACCTTCATACGTTTTTAAAGAGCCTTTCGCTCTATAACCTTCGCATATATTATTAGGGTATGCAACCTTTCATTATTCGCCTATATTATTAGGGTAGGCAACCCTTTATTCTTCGCCTATATTATTAGGGTAGGCAACTCTTAATTCTTCGTCTATATTATTAGGATAGGCAACCCTTTACTCTTCGCCTATATTATTAGGGTAGGCAACCCTTTATTCTTCAGCTCTACATATCATACATACCATTCATACACTACACATATCGTACATACCTTTCTTTCATTAGCTATATCTGTTCTCATATACCTCTTCACATATACGTTTAACTCTTTCTACACTAATTAAGTATATTTATAAACATTCATACGGCATACACTTACCACTTAAGGTAAGTGTATTAACTAATCACATTGAGTATGCACACAGCCCCAAAACATAACACAGAAATGGGGCTAGAAATTCACCTGGAGTCGGTTTCTCTCGCCGTTAATGATAACGCCCTTGTTAGTTGTGTACGGCTAACTGTATAATACATTACACGTGTCAATTATCTATTACCACTACTTCCTACATTTAAGTTTACGAACCCTCAACTAACGGGGGGTCTGGGGGGAGCGCCCCTGGTAGCAGGGTCTAGGGGCGGCAGCCCCTAGCAGGGTCCAAGGGGCAGAGCCCTTGGCTGGGGTTGAGCTCGGAAAATTTTTATTAACGGTCCTTTAACAAAAACGCATCAAAAAATTAGTTTCATGAAATTTCGCATGGGAATTTCACTTCGCATGCTTTTTCGCTTCGCATGGAACTTTTTATGGTCATGCGATGCGAAACAACCTTTTTCGCTTCGCATGGCTGTGCGATGCGAAATTACCTTTTTATTCGCTTTTACCATTTTAAAGCCATTTTTCTCCTTATTTCCTCCTTAGGACTCGGTTTTACCCTTTTTATGGGTTTTGGGTCATACCAACTTTGTATACCCGTGTTTTATGAGGTCCGAACATCACCTTTTTGTCCTATTTCATACTCGTGAGGCTAAGACTCACCAAGTTTTTGTTTTTCTTACATCCTACAACCCGATCTACTAAGATATTGATTTGCATGTCGAGCTCAACCACAAAACTTAACCTTGTTGGCTAAAACTCACCTTTGGCTTCGGGTTTGGTTCGGATCTGGACAACTCGAGAATCTGGACGTGATTCTTGTTGTTTGAAGACATTTGATCACCAAGATCTTCCTTACTTTTAGCCCGGAATTGGATTCGGGTCTTGAGAGAGAGTATGTGTGTGTTCTAGGGAGTGTGTGTGTGTTATGGGAAGAAATGGTGAAGGGATGGGGGGATGGCCTTATATAGAGAGCTATGGACCCCACCACCCACTTCCTTCACCAATCCTAATCCTTATCAAATATAAACACGCACCCATTTAAACGAGCGACATACACGAAACAATAATTTTCTTTTATTTAGTAATCTCGTAATACGGATGCTACATATATAGTATGAAATACGGATACGTACGCATATCTCCCCAAAACGTTTAGAAAAAGTGGTAAAATAGGGGAATGATAAACTCACCTGCTCAAATAAGCCAAACGGGAATGAACACGACAAGGAAGCGATAATCACGTTCTTCGGGAATTACCGACAAAAATCCTAATTACAATAATTACGAGAATAAATATGAATCCAACAACGAATCTAAAACTAAATAGAGACTTGAGAATTGATGATCGAGTGTATTCTTGCGAAAATTAAGTATTACTTAGACTTATTATCAATTTTATTTATAAATAGCATATTGTTAATAATTTTATATTTATAAACAGAATACTTTCAATAACTAAATATTCATAATTTTCAATAGATTATATAGAAAGGTTTGTTTTAAATAATTTATTTTAAAACAAAATACAATTAAGGTATTTATATATATTTTCACCATTAAAAGAGATTTCTTTCTAAATACATATTGTAAATAATAAAGAATACTTAATAAATAATAATATTCATATAAAGTTTGATCTTTTATAAACACTTATACTTTTAATACGGTATTTAACAAGATTATAATAAATATATAATTTTAGATTAAAACCTTATTAAAATCAATTATTCTTATACGTAACACTTATTCATACATATAATTATATACGGTTTTTAACGAGGATTCGGAACACATATAGTTTAAACGTTGGTGTTGTATAAATATTGAATAAATAGTGTATTTAAATATTAGTAATATAGTTTAAATAATTAATAAAATAACTAAATGATTTATATACAAAATATAACAAAAATCGAGTTGGGTGGGGTTCGAACCCGCACCCACCAGCCACACGAGTCTTAACGCATACACCCCAGGAAACTGGGCTAGGGGGTTTTGTTGGTTATTTGCTTGAACAGATTTATTATAAACACAACCAGATTACAACCAAGAACCCTAGATCATCAATCGATCAACCCGTTAATTGTTTGATAAATTAATGTTAGGGTTATTGTACAGGACATCAAGACGAACTCATATATATAAATTGTTACCTAATTCGATGTTTAAACACGGGTTTAATTGCATCCACAGCGCCGGCCAAGAACGATGACGAACGAGGTATCACCAGACGATGATAATCCAATTAACCAGTGGGCTTCAGTAGGCGCTGGTGTGAGAGGGGTGCAGATGCGAGGAATTGAATTATGATTAAGCCTAAGTTATATAATTGATTTAGGTCAAGGCGGTTTATACAATATCTCAATACACGTTTGGTTTGATCTTGTTCCTTAATTAATTGAGTTGGTTAGGCTGATTATGGTATGAATGATCACAAATTTGATTCAATTCCTAGTTTAGATCGACAATTGTGGCTCAAGAAAGCTAAACAGATCACGATTACGGGTTTACGGGTATGGATCACGGATCTGGTTAAATGGGTTATAAAGAGAATATGTAAAAATTACATTCTAGTTCTTAGAGATTTGTGGTGGAAACAATAAAGGATTAAAGTTAAGTTTTGGGTTAAAAGTGTACATTTCCCAAAGTTAAATATATATTAAATAAATATAATAAACAAATATAAATTGTATAATCATTGCTCGATAAACGCGATACTTTTCATTGTTAAAGTTTCTCGAACCTAAAACGGGTCGGGTAATAGATATACAGTTGTACGTGGAAAAACCGAGTTGTTATATTTTTGGTGTATCATCTAACGTTATTTCGAAAGAAATATTTAGAGATTTATGATTTATTTTTAAGTTTGTAAATTATAGTTGTAATTTAACTTCGTACCTATCTAATGTAATACTTAACTTATTTATCTTTCTTTTATTTATTAAATTATCACTTACAGAATTTAAGTGGTTCAACCCGTTTAGTAAATGAGTACCTAACCTAGTCTTATATATATATATATATATATATATATATATATATATATATATATATATATATATATACGGAACATTTAAAAGCTTTCAGGTTGCCCCCGCCCCTCCCCCCCTCTCTCAAACCACCGGATTTGTTTTATTTATAAATGGAGGCTTCTCATGGATTTGATCCAAATTCACGGATATGAGTCTCACCAAACCTAGATAGCCATTAAACGGGTTATAACATCTCATTATATTAAAAATTAATCTCATCAAATATTTGATATGAAAATCTTATAAAATAGAGATATGCTAAAAATTAATATCTGATTAAAAAAGATATTATTTATAACTAAAGAATAATTTTATAGTAAAAAAATTAAGTGGGTCATGAGTCTCATCAAACCTAGATAGCTTTTAAATGGGTTATAATATCTCATTTATTTGTAAAACACTTTCATCATCAAACTCTTATTAACTTCCTTACGATAAATAAAATTAAGATCCAAAAAACTATATAAATATTATAAACGAAAAATGTAAAACAGCCCCCGTAATACACGGAGGGATAAAAGCTAGTAATATTATAAGTAGAGGTGAGTTCGTCGTGTCATTATTTTTGTGTAATTATTTTTTTAAGCAATTAGGTTAATTAAATGAATTGATGAAAAACCAATTTGAGAGTTATGGAGTGTGGTGGAGATATGTATATACCAGAATTGTAGTTTATATTCAACACTTAGATTACTTTAACGTGATTAGTTATGGTAACATTTATATTGTCTTCAGCATCCATTTTTATTCTATCGAATTGGATGAAAGGACTAGATGAAAGGATTGCTGATATTTTTCTTTCAGACATCTATCTACTCTAATAAAAGAATACCACTATATGTCACTTGTCGCTCTCTTAGCTGTTCTCATAACTTTTAACCCGTTTTCAATATATGTTTTCTTTCTCGAATTCCGCATGGCAATTACCCGACCTAGATATTAACCCGTTTTGTTTTCATTCACCATTAGAAACCCTAGGTCTCTACTTAACCCATTCATGAGCCCTCACCGATTAGAAACCCTAGGTCGTCTCCATTGCCATTCTTGTAAAAATTGATTGCTATTTGCCTTCTTTAATCTCTGCTTACACGCGCGAGACGGTTCTTCTTCACCATTCCAAATTTATAATAAACCCTCTAACAAGCTACTTAGCTAAATCTCATCGGTGCCCAACCACCGTGTTGTCAGCTACAACAGCATGGAGCAATCTTAGAAATCTCGCCGGTCTCATCAATCCGTCCCCACCGCAAAAAAAAAAAAATCCACTACTGATAAGAAGAAGCGCTAACTAAAGAGAAGAAGCAAAATCCTAAGGTTTTGGAAAGGTTCATTAGTTTATTAATTGTTTCATTGCTTGTAGAAATTGTTATTGATTCCGTTGAAATTTAGCTCTAATGTTAGCAAATATATATATATATATATATATATATATAAATTTAAATGTAACTTGTATTACATTGAATTGAATGTGATTGTAGTTGTAGTTAAATATTAATGTTATGGAGATTAAGAAGAGTGACAGTTTGTGATACGAATTGCAGACATTTGCTATTAATTCAACAACTAAAGCTAAGTAGCTACAGTCGCGTGCTACTAAGAAAGAACACCGTCACCTACACATCCTGACCATAGACCATACCACAGTTAACTTGCTCCTTATGTTATAGTTGTGCATGGCCCTCCACGGGCTCTCATCAAACTTCGTTCATGATCAGTTGATTATAGTTCAATATTTACCTCTTATTTTCATATGTAGTATTGTTCAATAGGTTTAGAAATATTGATTTTTAGAGTATGATTATCTTGAACTGTAACATACGCATGCTAGGTTGGAAAGGCCTAATCACTATTATATCAGGTATATCCGTGCTAGAAGTTTAGTGCATTTAGTTTTTCTTTACAATCTTCATGAAGTTTGAGACACAACTTTTGTTGTTTCACATTAGGCAAGCTAAGGCAACTGCCGTTTGTTGAGTGCCCAAATGATATTAATGTGATGATTGATGCTGCTAAATATGGTAATCTTGCAGTGCTACTAAATGATGGAATCTATGGCTTTGAAATAGTGAGTCTTTGTTGTATTTGAAGTTATAAGTTTTTATAACTATTTGTTATGTAAAATCAAATAGACCGTTCCCTAATATCTTAGCAATTTTTTTATGCATGGTATTATTGGCTCTTTTATTAAATATTTATTTAAATGTGAATCGGGTTTAGCTTCATACTGGGATGTTGCATATATGGTATTCTCTAGGTATGTTCTATTCAAGTTTTTGCTAAAGTTCTGGTATTTATTGGTGATTTAAGAGTTGGAGTATTTACTTATGAACCAAGAATCTCTCAGATTTACGACCGATGTAAGATTTGCGTAGGATGTTACATAAGGAGACCTATAGGGGCATATAATACGCCCACTGACGTGTTATACGTTGGCCAACATGATTTATACAATGGTGTACGATGGCTATGCCAAAGATATACGTAGAGTGAAGATCAAACTATCATATGACACGCCAACCGTATTATACGTTATATTTGGAGATTTTCGCAGTTCTTTTAATGAACATTGCGTAATGGCTTATTTTGTATAAATTTGCTTATTAGCTTTTGATAACAAGTGTACGCATGGATATTCAAGAATGGCACATGAACCTGAAGGTCAATTGTGATCAAGGACGGGAAACTAAGGCTCCAACTTAAATTTTTTAATGATGACTTTTTTGTATTATGGGATACGATCCAAGATTTATCAATTATATATTAATGATAAAGATGAAATTCTTAAGAGTTTTAGTTTTTTCTTCTTAGTTTGAAATTTAATTGTTTATTTAGGTTTATCATTTATCCTTTTTATCTTTCTTTCAATACTTTTGAACGTATTGAGTTTTGAACAAGAAAATTCTTAAGAAAATTATTCCAATTCGATTACTCATTTTCTTCTCATATTCTTAGGGCCTAACCCACTCTACGGGTATATCGGGAGATTGACCATCTCGAATCGGTCTATATCAATTTTGTGCTTTTATTCATCATCCTCATGCCTCCTTCGTCGCCTGGAGACTTGATCATGGCCCTGGTCAATAAAATCGATTGGCTATTGATCCAGCAAGAATCAAACACTGCCCAACAAGCCATCATAGCCAAGTTTTACATTGACTCAGTGATCGCCACCATGAATCAAATCACCGCTAACCTTATCGCTTCCCTCACCAAAATTTTCGGCACCTCCTCGGCGATAACCGACACAAAACTAGCCCCTACCCCCCTAATCTCGCCAACCCCACCACCGTCTACAATCGTTTTTGAGACCGAAGCAGCCCCAAAATTCACACCAATACCAGTTCGCTTTCTTCCCATCCCAACGACTGAAAGCGACCAGGAAACCGCTACCAATGGTTGTGAAGTCGGTCGCCATAGCAAAAACGAGCGCATCGCCACCATCACCTACAACTTTTGTTGCATCTGCAAAACACTTGCTGCCCAACATGTGGTTTCAAAAGTTTCTAAGCATGTTCTCCACTATGGCTTCTTACACGGTTCCCGTGCCAAGAACTTCAACATTTATTCCATCCACGACACCAAACTTCGCTGCAAACGCTGATTGCATATTCTGCGACGAGACACGAGTGGCGACCGCCGTGGCAAAGTCATTCCGTCTTTGAGGACAATGACGTCTTCAAGGGGTCGTGAATTAATACGATCCAAGATTTAACAATTAAATGTTGATAAAGATGAAATTCTTAAGAGTTTTACTTTTATCTTGTTAGTTTGAATTTTAATTGTTTATTTAGGTTTATCATTTATCTTTTTATCTGTCTTTAAATACTTTTGAACGTTTATTGAGTTTTGAATAAGAAAATTGTTTCAGTTCGGTTTCTTTTCTTCTCTTGTTCTTGAAGCCTAACCAACTCTACGGGTATATTAGGAGATTGATCATCTCGAATCACTGTATATCATTATGTATCTTTAAGGTTTAAGATTGTATAGCTATAGCACGATTATAATTCTCTATTTAAATTTATTTGTTTATCAAACACTAGTTATATAAATCAAAATATATACGGTGGTTTTAATATATTTAATGTGGGGACAAAGAATTGAAGGACCATAGGGGATATTTCACAAACCAAACCATCGGGTGTGGGTGGGATTGGATTATGGATGGGTATGGGGCATGGCCCTACATCACAAAAGCCTACACCGGCATACCACATGCCTAAAGTGGTTGGTGATTTCATTTTGCAATTACGATAATTCAGTTTTGATAAACTTTAATTAATAAACAATCACGCCATTTAAATTATTATTGTATTCCCTTTTTTCCCTTTTTTTTTGTTTCTAAACCACCCACCATGTGTGTGAATTTTTGTCACTTAATCGAGGAAAATATCGTAGTAGTTATCCACCAACTTGTTATCCACATGTATCCAATACATAATAGTAGTCAGTAAATTAGAGTAGTTAGTACATTAGAGTATTCACAATTTATTAAATAATTTATATGGAGTGTTTTTATAATGGAAGAATTAATTTAAGGTGTTGTGAGTAAAAAAGAAAAAAAAATATAGTGATATTTCTGTATATTTGAAAAGCTGCCGTTCATCTCTATAATTCTTTAATACTTTTTTAGAGTGGTTGTGAGTAAAGAAGATAAAAAAAATAGTGATATTGATATAAAAAAAATATTATTTAATTGAAATTAAAAAAGAAAAATAGTGATATTTAGTGTAATTTTGAATTTGAAAACAAAATTCAAAGACGCGTTTTCTTTTCAATAGGGAAAATATGATGCTGGAGCATCCGTTTCGTTAAGTCAATCCGACACAAATGTTTATTTTTATTTATAAATAGGCTTGTTAGGTTTTTTGCTTAGTTAGTTGATTGTTTTTTAATAAAAAAAATTGCGAGCTTTAAGCTTATCAACCGAATCATTTGGTTCGAAACGTTTAAATGAAATCATTAAGTTATTGAGCCATTTGGTTGCATTCCAAATCTGCATCATCAACGTTTAGGACTGACTATACCACTGGCCTGGTAAAAACACTAGTTAAACTAAACATGGTTAAACATATCTAATAGTCTAATACTATTAAAGTTTGGCAATCAATTTTCTTTTTCTTTAAAACGAAAAGAAACAAACAAACCCTTTAAATTAATTTTATGATTTAGTTGGGCTTAAACCTATGTATTTTGATTTTGGGTCGTACACTCTTATCTTTGGGCTTAGCCCAGCTAGCAAAAACATGAAAAAAAAATAAATAAAAAATAAAAAGAAATTCAATGACAAAAACCCTAAACCCTAACCTTATAAAAACCCCCAATTCGTCGCTCACAAACCCTAGAACCACCACCTTTCTCCAAATCCAAATATGAGGGCTCCAATCAGAGGCGGACGTGGCGGCGGCGGTTTCAGCGGCGGGCGTAGTGGTGGCCGCGGCGATGGAGGCAGGGGTAGAGGAGGTTTCAGCGGTGGCAGAGGCGGACGTGGCGGTGGTGGTGGAAGAAGTGGTGGTAGAGGCGGCGGCAGAGGGCGTGGTGGTGGTGGCCGTGGTGGTAGAGGCGGTGGAATGAAGGGTGGAAGTAAGGTTGTTGTTGAGCCACATAGACATGAAGGTGTGTTTAT
The DNA here is from genome assembly GCF_021521415.1 of Bidens hawaiensis. NCBI lineage: Eukaryota > Viridiplantae > Streptophyta > Magnoliopsida > Asterales > Asteraceae > Bidens > Bidens hawaiensis. Next base: position 169,293 of record NW_027492588.1, read on the forward strand.
TGCTAAGGGTAAAGAAGATGCTCTTTGCACTAAGAATATGGTGCCTGGAGAAGCTGTGTATAATGAGAAGAGAATCTCTGTTCAGGTATTATTACTTGACTATTTTGTTTTGTTTTCTTTGCAATTATAGAGATGAATTGTGGTTAATATGTTGTGTTCAGAATGTATTATCATTATTATTACTAGGCTATAGCCCGTGCAATACACGGGTGGTTAAAAAATGCATCAAAAATTTTAAATTTAATGATATACTTAATAACATACCTTGCCGTCTCAAAACATATTAAAAAATATTTATATGTCTAAAAATATGTTTAATACAACATATTATTATCTTTTGGATTCGTAGTAACATGCCTTATGGAAAAATGATTTTGTTTTAATAGTACAAATAGATAGATTAAAATTAAATAGCTTATTATGTCTAAATTATAATTTTAGAAATTGTTGAGGTGGAATGCCATGTGGATAGCTTAAATAAAAGCCATGTGAAAACTATGTGTTGCTTTAATATAATAGTTAGATTAGATTATTATTATGATCATTATTATTTTTGAACATTTATTTTGTATGATTTTACTTTACTAAAGTTGAAATTGTGGTCAATCTGTTTTGTTTAGAATGAAGATGGAACAAAGGTTGAATACAGAGTGTGGAATCCATTTAGATCAAAGCTGGCTGCTGCTGTTCTTGGTGGAGTTGACAATATATGGATGGTAGGTTCACATTTTCTCATCATAACACTAAATCTTTTAAAAATTGTGTCTTTATGGGTTTTTTTATGTTTATATTTATTTTTCTGTTTAGAAACCTGGATCAAAGGTGCTATACTTAGGGGCTGCATCTGGAACCACTGTTTCTCATGTGTCTGATCTTGTTGGACCAGTAAGTGGTTTTGGTTTTTACCGTTTACTTTATTGGGATTGATAATATATCATGAGAGTAATTAATATGTTCTTGTTTGTTTAATATTTATGTTAGACTGGTGTTGTGTATGCTGTTGAGTTTTCTCACAGGAGTGGTAGAGATTTGGTTAACATGGCTAAGAAGAGAACAAATGTTATTCCAATTATTGAGGATGCTAGACATCCTGCCAAGTACAGGATGCTTGTTGGCATGGTTGATGTTATCTTTTCTGATGTTGCTCAACCTGATCAGGTTAAATTTGCACTTTTATAATATCTTTATTTTAAATTTTTTGCATTTAGTTTTCTAGGGATTGATTTATTAAATTGCTAAGTTTTTAAAATTTTGGCAACACCATGTTTCAGTACTCTTCACGTTCATTTTTGTTTTTGTTTTTGGTTGTCTTAAATGATTTTTTTAATTCATATACTTGTTTTGTTTATTTTGAACTTTTTTGTTCTTTGTGTTTTTTTGAGACGTTTGTAGCAATAATTATTACACAACATTCTTATTGTCACCTTTTTTTGCAACATGTTTTATGTTTTCTTTTTGTTTGATTACATTGCATATGATGATCTACTCGGATTCCCCTTCAGGACATCATGGATGATGCTTCTTTTTAATTTTTACTTCTAATTAGTTCAAAGTTTTTTTTTGGGTTTACTTTTTTCGTTTTCCATTTTTCTCAAGTTGTTTTGAATTTAGTCTTTGAATTTAGTCATTGTTGTGAATTTAATCTTTTAATCATTTCAAGTACATGATGATTTAACTCGGATTCCCCTTCAAGATGTCATGGATGATGCACAAATCGAGTTTCTGATGCTACTTAATGTTTTTATTTTCTGTTTGAATCTCATTCGGTAAATTATGTTTGAATATTTTGTTTGTATCTGTGTATTGCTCCTAAAATTGAAATTCAATTTGGTTGCTTTATGCAGGCTAGGATTTTAGCACTCAATGCATCTTATTTCTTGAAAACAGGAGGCTATTTTGTTATATCCATCAAGGTTTGTTTGTTTGCTTATTATTTATTATTTTTTCTGATCTTTCATGTAATAATAAGTTGGAACCTTATTGTTTTTTTTCCAACTTGGCAGGCAAACTGCATAGATTCTACTGTTCCTGCCGAGGCTGTGTTTGCTTCAGAAGTTAAAAAGCTTCAAGCTGAGCAGTTTAAACCCATGGAACAGGTGACTCTTGAGCCCTTTGAGCGAGATCATGCCTGCGTTGTTGGAGCTTACCGTGTGCCAAAGAAACAAAAGGCTGCATTGTAGATTCTGTGTTCGGTTTCAACTAAAACATTTTGGAACTTTAGTATGTGGTGTGGCTCTTTTTTCCATGTTTTTTAAGGTTTTGTTTTGTGTATTGGGATGCAAACTTGTTTGTTAGAAATTTTGCTCTGAATTTGGATTTTGGGCATTGATGTGCATTCGACATACGATATTTACCATTTGAGTTGGTAGTTTTCAAGTGGTTTTTATTTGCAATTGAGTTTGGATTGTGCAGGTCGTTCATTCTAAAGACTAAAGAGTGTGTTAAAAGCTAGTATTGTTTGCTTTAGATGCTGGACTGTCAGGGATGTAATTTTAGTAAAACGCTAGTTGTAGTACCCATGCTTGTTGTGGCGCGTTTAACCTTTGTAAATTTGTTTATTAAAAAGAAAAAGGAAATTACTCGAAAAAAAAAAATAATAAACAGAGAGAAATGAGTTTGCTTAATATAAAGAATGAAAAAAGTGTGGACCTGACTTTGGAAGCAACATTTAAAAAAAGCTGCAATGTGTTTAAACAATACAAAAAAAGCTGCAACATCTGAAGCTCACATGTTAATATAAACTTGTCCATAAGACTAAATTTATCAAGAAGTAGAATACAACAACCGACCTGCTTTCTAACATCGTGTTTGTCAATAACCAAACTGATATGTCAAAACCACAAACATCTTGAAAGTGACCATATTGTTGGCCTGGACCGTGTGCTTAGCGTTCAGTGGTTACCATTACTCTTTTCTATAATCCAGTGCTTTCAACGGTGATATATGCCTACAATCACAAAACAAAATAGATACATAAGTTAAATGATTTGTATACAGTTTTGAAATCCAAAGGAAATAAACAATATTGGATTTCAATAGCATCCCATGATCAAAGAACGTCAGTCTAATGCAAATTGAAGAACTACAATAACGAAATACAACCTGTCCCATAACAAAATGACCCATTATCCAACCCGTCATTGAGATGGTATCTAATGCAAATTGAAGCACAAATTTATATAACTCAAGCTTTCCTTTAGATGGTATCTGCTTTGTTGCAAACTGAGTCAATATTTGATCAATTTTGAGTGGAAAGATTTGTGGCATTACCCACCACATCAGCTTTCGTTACTTACATTTTTGATTTCCTGTCATATGAGAGTAAGACTTAGAAACATAGTTTATGCAATATAGTTATAAATACTTGTTACTATACTATAAGAGAATGTAATTCGATTTTAATATGTTAATCCTACATCTTTTAGATATATATTAAAGATGTTTTAAGCACATAAAATCCATATCTGCTTTATTCATCCAAAATTTTCAACACATTGAAAGTAAATACTAAATTCAAACATCATATTACTGTAACAATATGCTCAAACCAAAAAACAAAACCTAGGTAAACTCTAAACTAATAAATGGCACAAAATAGTAAAAATATGCCCTCAGAAGACAAAAACCACAATGCAACAAACCAACACTGCATAAGGTATAACTTACTAAAGGCATCCAACCAAGACGAATATGGACTGGCAGACAATCCAATGGTAACCATATGTAGCCACTAAACAACAGCAAAACTACGTACAACAACAAAATATAACTCACCTTCAACCATCAGAAGAACCTCAAACAACCAAAACCGTAAATCCTTTTCAAACCCCTAAATCTCTACCAATAATCAAAGCTAGTTAGGAAATAGAATCACAAATAGGCTCAGATACTCAGATACGTAATCATCATAGTCTTTATCATCCAAACGGGATGCAGTTGCTGTACGCCGCCACCATAGACGGCTAGAAAACCGCCGACAACAGCGTATAGAGAGAGAAACTAAACATGCAAAGTCAGTGGTGAACCGTCACTGCCTGCCGTCGCCATAGACCTTCTACCCGTTTCTTTGTATTTCTAATTTTTTCAATTGTAACAAGTATAGTAAATTTAATCGCTTTCTAGATAGCTGTGATTTCTTATTCATTTGTATTGTTATAATCTAGTGAAATTTGTCTTATATTTTTCTAAATACACTAACGGTTTCTTACAAGCCGTTGGCAACAGCAGGGCGTTTGCCTCTCTCTTTCTCTATCCACTATACGACTCCGTCGCCTAGGGTTTCGAAATTGAACCCGGCAACAGCATAATTCGATGCCAACGGAAGACCGCGGTAGGTCGTCACCAGAGCCAAGTGACCTTGAAGAAGGTGTAGTCGGAGTGGTGAGAAAAAAGAGATCGGTTGTATAATACAAAAGCCAATATAGAGAGAAAGTAAAAGAGAGAAACATTCAAAGTGTAGGCTAAATACAGAGGAGACGCTTAGCAAGCATAACGACGGTGAACCAACGTGCAAGCAACACAACGCAAGGTACAACACTAACTGCACAGTCTTCCGAAAATGTATACATATAAATTTTCAAACTTTTGCATGTGCTGATTAAATTGGTTGGAGAACGCTCCTAGGCAGTATACAGTAGTGTACATATCCATATGCTTTTTTCTAAGGGCAACGTTTTCAACTGTTATGAAACTTAAAAGTTTGGTAATCTTTCGTGTTTATGTTTTGTGTATGCAATCCTCCTTTTATTCACATAGAAATCGTTTAACATGCTTACTGATTAGTTGATTACGATAAAACTTGTGGTTACATTAGGTTTTCTTGATAAGCTTCTTGAAACATTCTAAGAGACTCTTACGATTCAAAACAAAATAAAACGAAGTAGACTCCTACTAAAAGACTCCTAAATAAAACTAACAATTAAACTAAACTATATTAACCTAACTTCTACGGCTAAAAAACAAAATAAAATACAAATAGCACGTATAAAGTAAGTAAGTCTAACCAAAGCTAAAAACGCAATTGCCAAGAGTCCCCGGCAACGGCACCAAAAACTTGATGTGCTAAGAGTAGTTATTAATTTATTAACTAAATAAACACTAATCTAGACACTAAGTAATAAATTCTAGACTCTTAACTAAAACTACTAACCGGCGAATGAACCGGTCTACTCTAGTACAGCTAACTAAGTCCGGATATCGAACCCACGAGACTCTTTTAATTACGAAAACTAGCTAAATAGACACAACTAATACTGACACGACTTATTTATTTATATTTGTTTTGAGGGTGGTTTTATTAAAATACTAAATTTAAATTATTATTAAAAACTAATTAATAGAAACGAGTAAATTAAATGAAAGACAAGTTATGTTAATTTTAATCAAACGATAATGAGAAACTACCTAGGCTAGAATCCACTAAGTTTCAGTTATCAATTAACCGGGAAAATATTTACTTATGGAATTGGGATCGTAAAATAGACGCTTAAAATAAAACCCGAATAGGACCCCTGACCCTTCTCAAGAAGACACCTATAGGTTTCTAATAAATTTTAATGCACACCAGTTTTAAAAATCAAGTTTCCTTACGGTCACCTAATTAATTATGGACTAGTTCCTTTATACGAAATTCTACCTTACAGCGCGGAAATCAAAGGAGTCTAATATATTGAATTGACTCGATAGACAAAGTTAATCAATCAAACCTAGACGGTATGAAGAACTAAATCTAGCAATCCTGATCAACAAAGACCTACCAATAACCTAGCACCTTACAGCTATTTAGGTTAGCAGCACACTTAGGTTTATTTGATTAATAATTATTATTCCTATGATCTTAATGCATATCAATCATAAAATAGTCAAAAACACAAAGTAGATGATCTAATAGCTACCTATTGTATGACAAACAATAGCCAAGGCAACTATGGAATAATAACAATCAATCAAACAACCCTAAGCACACATATGTATCGATTTAATATAATTAAACCTTTTATTAGTTCATAAAACTATAACGATAAAATAAATACCAAATCAAAATCGAATATCTAACAAAGGTTCATCTTATGCCTAGGCAGTCTATAATGTCTAGCCAAGCATTATAAAATCAAACAAAATAATCTTAAAGGAATTCATGGCGAAAGTAAATAAAAACGGAAGATTAAATGTGATAAAACCCGTAGTTTTCGTCTTCGATTGAGGAGCACTTCACCGGCTGATTCCTTGCTTTCAAACCCGCCAAATATTGCAATCCTAAACTCCGGGAAACTCCAAATTCGGCTCTGGTTTGCAGGGTATGATTAGGGTTAAGTTTAGAGGTGTTTACATATGCATTCTGGGCCCAAAACAGGTAAAAAAACGTGAAAGTTCCGGAATCTGACGCCCATAGCGCCGTGCGATGGGCATATTTCCCCCTCCGTCGCGCGCGCTCCGGATAAGAATAAGGGAGGCCGGTCCGGTTCTGTCACACCCTGTTAAGCGATTTGCGGAATCGTAACACGGTAATGTAACTGACACAACTGGTATCAAATGCATTGTTCATAAAGAAACATTACTAACTAATTTACAACATATTACATTGCTCTAATATCTTTTACAAACCAGGTGATACAATCAAAACTAGACCGTTAACTACTTCACTTCATACTTGCATCAGTTTACACGACCTCGATCACCATCGAAAGACGTAGCACATAATCAATCTACTTCACTTTTCTGAATACCTGAAAAACATGTTAAAAACAAGTCAACTATGAATAGTTGGTGAGTTTCATAAGTTCTAACGAAATCAGTTCTGCGTACCACATAGTCATAGTTTGTATGTACGCGTGTATGTAAAAATGTATTTACGTTTATATATATGTACATCTGTATGTTTGTATGTACATATGTATGTATGTGTGTATGTTTATGATATAAGTTTGAAACTACGATAAAATCGTGACTGTTCGTTCGTACTACGTGCCTCCATTTTCCATGTAAAATCAACCACTGTGGCCCCCCTTCCGCCCACAATGGTTCCACATAAAATCAACCATTACACAGTGTATTTATGTGCATATAGTATTTCCTACGCTATAGTATTTCCTACGCCTACCCACATAGTATGTATATAGATAAATATATAAATACATATATAGTATTTCCACATACCATCGACCACTGTGTCCCCTTTCCGCCCACAATATATACAATCACAGTATTTTATTGGCATTCATGTCATAATCAAGTTAGTTTGTTTAGTTGTAGCAGAACTTGGCTGGCCATACTCAACTTTAGTTTGTTACTATTGTGGACCCCTTCCGCCCACAATAACCTCGTGGCCTCCACTGACCACGTTGTTCTCATGTCCATCACAGACCACGTTATCTCCATGGCCATTATAGACCACGTTTTCCCCATGGCCATTATAGACCCGCTATCCCCATGGCCTTCACAAACCACTTTATTCCCATGCCCATTACAGACCATGTTATACCCCAGACCACGTTATTTCTCCAACTTGTTATGTTTAACATTACATAGCGTGTTTGTATAAACATGTTGTCATGTGTAATTTAATTACGTTTTGGCATTCATAGTATCTTCATTTAATTTATCAATAAACAATACTATTCACTAGTTATCAGCACGTAATCAATCATTATGTTTGTTGGGACTTTTCGTATATGAATGTTTAGATAATTCTTATACTGTACCGTTTTCAGATAGATAAATGTATATAAACATGCTTTTCACCCCAAAAGTTCGTAAACAGTTTGAAAAGAGGGGTCATGAAACTCACTGTTTAGTAGGTACTCAGTGCAATGTTAGCTCGGGGTTCGTTTCCCTTGCTATCACTTACTCCCTATAATCAATATTATAATAATAATAATATTTTAATATTATTATGATCCTCATACTAAACTGGGTTGTATGGCTAGTCTGGGCATAGCTGTCACGTCCAGAAAGTGTCAATAGGCTTGGATAGTGATGTTGTTCAATGTCTAATATTTAAAACCAAACTTGGCTCAGTTTCCCCGTTTCACCAGTTGAGCCAAGTTGATCGCTTATGCATTTAGGAAATAGGTATGAGTATGTAAACTTGGGTAAATGTGTTGGTTGATAAAATGATTAAGTTATAAAGAAAGATCACAATTCAGGGGTCTGGATTTGCTACGGAGCTCATTTCCGTTTATTCAGTTTGGTTTAGAGAAAAGCGCGCACAATCTATCCGAATAGTCCGAATTTCTCACAAAAATTTAGGTTTTAATTAATTAACCCAAACATGTAATTTTTGATACTCGTGATGTTTTGATATTGCAACATGTTCGTTAATCACGAACTCGTCGGTTTTTATCAGAATTGAATTTGTTTAATGTTCAAATTAGCACAATTAATGATCCGTTTATCATTAAATTATTAAAATTAATAACTTATCAAATAAAATATGTAGAATTTAATAAAAATATTTCTGTACTTATTTACTATTTTATTAATTTATAAGAATTCATTTTATATGTTGTATTTAGCTCGAAAATCTTCCGTTTATACCAAATGACTTCCGAAAAATCCAATAAAATTACTGAGTGATCAAAATACTTCCCAAAAGAACTTGTAAAATTTCCAGAATTTAACAACTTTGCCAAATTACCTTTTTGAACCGAATACAACTACAAAAACCCGAATAAATGTGAATCCACAAAACATGGCTAGGGTTTTCCAAATTACCCCAAATTTCATATGTGATCATAGTATATCAAATATGAGTTACCCACAAAAGTTCATAATTTTTCAAGTAATTTAAGTATTTTTCCCAAATAAACGCCCATAAACGGTAATAAATTCGCTAAATATTCTCGGTGGTCGAAAAATTACCAAATTTGGACAGGGACTGTGACATTCGTGACAAAACCGGATACACCTCAGTATTTACAAATCGAATAAGCGTTTATCCGCTTATTGCGTAACGAACGAACGGATAACCAAACGGGTCTGGTTATGACCCAGATATATCGGGGGGCCATCTATAAGTGATATACGTTTAATATAAGCTAATATATTAGTTTTATGGCTTTAGTTCGATAGCAAACAAGTTAAACGAAAACATGCTCGTTTAACTACCCGCTATAGATTTAAACGCGAAAGATTGTTACAAACCAAGCATTGTTTCATCCGTTAAGCCGAAAAAGACTTACCAAACACTTATTTGAAATGTTTTAAGCAATCCATGAAAATATTTTCGAATTTTACAAACGTATACTATGTTTTTATAAATTTACACAAAAATAACCGAAAAACACTCGTTTTCGCACTGTTTGTCGCACCCGATATATTTTTCGCGCCAAAAACCAAACCCAAAATAAATTTGGACTTGGGCTTTTGCGTTTGGGCCAGGAAATCCAAAGTTTGGGCTAAATAAGGCCCAAGGGGTGACCTAAAAACAATCCCGGCCGCCACTTTATTTTATTGTTAGTTTACATTCAAAATCAAACACTTTACATATTTTATACACGCACTTTACAAGATGTGGAAACTCCTAGCTGACTTCTTCGTAAACCCCTAAGAAAACCATAGGTAAATCATGCTAATTTCATCATTTTTAATTAGTTTTAATTATGTTTAATACCATATAAACATGATTTAAACGCCTAAAATCATTCCTAACCATGTAAAAATCCTAAAAATGGTCCATAAACATTTTTTGATCATACACATGGTTAGGAACCTGGTTTGATAGTTTTTTTTGGCCATAAACACGGATTAGAGGGTTTAAACGGCGTTTTTACGGTTCAAAAGTTCGTTTTTATAACCTAGCCGAAACCCTAAGTTAATGGGCTGTTGTATTGATGAAACTTGCTTGTTTTGTGATATAGGACCTGTATCTAGCTTGAATAGAAGCACAAGAACCCAAAAACTTGATTAGAAGGGTGAAAACGAACCAAAACCGCTAAGGTAACATCGAATCACTCGATTATGAGCTGTTTAGGATTCGATTGTGATGATGTGCATATTTTTAGGTCATGAAATTTTTCAGGGATATCAAGGACCATATCGTTGAGTCCCTTTTCAAATTCGGTAATTTTTCGACCATCTGAGAATATTTGGCAAATTTATTACCGAATTGGGACGTTTATTTGGGAAAAATAGTTAAAATGCTTTAAAATTATGAAATTTTTTGGGGAACTCAGATTTGATATATTTTGATCACATATCAAATTTGGGAGCATTTGGAAAAGTCTAAGTAGGCTTTATAAATTTGCGTTCATATGAGGTTTATATAGTCGTTTTTGGCCCGAAAAGAATATTGAACAAGGTTGTTACATTCTGGAATTGATACAGATGGTTTTAGGATATAACTTGAGCATCCAGGATATTTGGTGGAATTTTTGGAAATCGTTTGGTATAAACGGATGAATTTTGGGCTAAATATAGCAGGTAAAATGAATTTTTATAAATTAATAAACCAATAAATAATTCCAGAAATATTTTTATTAAAATCTACATGTTTTATTTGATAAGTGGCTAAATGTTCATAATTTAATGATTAATGGTTAATTAATTATGCTAATTTGAAAATTAAACAAATTCAATTCTGATAATAACCGGCAAGTTAGTGATTAACGAACCTGCGGGAATATCAGAACACCAAGAATGATCAAAAATCATATTTTTGGATTAATTATGTAAAAACGAACCTTTTTATGAGAAACCTGGACAATCTGGATAGATTGTGCGCGTTTCTCCTCAAATCAAACTAAATGAACGGAAACGGGCCCCGTAGTGAATCAGGAACCCCAATGTGTGATCTTTCTTATAAGTTAATCATTTTATCGACCAACACATTTACCCAAGCTTACTTCCCCATAACTGTTTTCTGAACGCATAAACGAACAACTTGGCCAAACTGGGAAAACGGGAAAACTGAGCGAAGTTCGGTTTTAAGTATTAGACATTGAACAACATTATAATCTAAGCCTACGGACACTTTCTGGATGTAACAACTATATACAGACTAGCTATACAGCCCGATTTAGTATTGAGATTATAATAATATTAAAATATTAATATTATTATAATATAATTATAGGGACTAAGTGATAGCAAGGGAAACGAACCCCGAGCTGACCTCGCACTGAGTGCCTACAAAACAGTGAGTTTCATGACCCTATTTTAAACTGTTTTTATGAACTTTTGGGGTGAAAAACATGTTGATGCATATCTAGATATACTCTGAACTGTTTGATGATGGGAATTATCCAAGTGCTAACACACGAAAGTCACCACTAACACAATGATTAATTTCCAGCCGGTGGCTTGTGAATAGTACTATTGGTTTGATAAACCCAAATGGAATCGGCCTGGTTGCCGTGTTACATAGCGCCGTTTTCACATGACCATATTTATACAAACAGGCTATGTAGTGTTAGACATAGCTTCCGGGGCATGTTGTGGGCGGAAGGGGAGCCACAATGGTTGATTAAGCGTGGGAAATGGATGCACGCAACACATACAGTCAAGGCTTCACTGTAGCTTAGCATAATTACATTTTAAACATACAAACAAACATACTTGTGAACGTACATACATACATACTTGCGTATTTACAATTGTGATTGTTGTACGCACAACTGATTTCTTGAAACTCGTGATACTCACCAACTATTTGTAGTTGACCCGTTTTAACATGTTTTTCAGGTATACTAGACTTGGGCTAGAAAATCAATGTGCTACGTGTTTGACTTGCAATCAATGCTGGGTGAATTGATGCAAGTGTGCTAGTAAGAAGTAAAGTCGCTTGACGGACTGGATTTAGTTTATATCACCTAGTTGTAAACAAAGTTAGATCGATGTAAAATATTGTAAAGTGGTTTGTATTGTTCCTTATAAACAATGTGGTTGATACCAGAGGTGTCTGTTACATTTCCGTTTTACGCTTCCGCAAATCGCTCAACGGGGTGTGACAGAAGTTGGTATCAGAGCCATTGATTATAAAGGATTAGGTTGTTCCTTAGTATACCTAAAATATAACCGTAGGCTCGATTATCTCTGGGAAAATAAATAATAATTTAATATTATATACTGATGGATTCCGGGATGAACTTGTAGGGCAATTGGGTTATTGTGGTCCATAACATAATAACAGACTTGCTTGTACGAGGGAATTCAGGGAGAAGTCGCGGAACGCACGGGTAGGTAAAAATGGCAACTTATGTGTACAAAAGGTAATGCTGAGTATGTATACGTATATATATAACACGCATACGTGTTTAACTGAAACAAGGTGTACGAATACGTGTACCTACTGTACTGTCGATAATACTAAGTCTCCGTGTTACGAATATTATATTCGATTATAATCAATATTAATTTAAAACTGTATTTTATTAAAAATAATATTATATTTTACCATAATTAATATTGTACCTGACCATAACAAATAAAATATTTTATTTGGCCTTAAGTAATAATATTCTCTACTTTGATTCCTACTATTGAAAAATATTATTTTTATATCAAATCGTGGATCCGAAAGGTGTCGAAATCGGTATCCTCATATCGGGTAAAGAACTAGTGTTGCCTGTAAACGAGAATGCGAGGACGTTCTAGCGAGTCCAAACTAAACCTTATTGTATGATTGATTCACAGACCGAGCGTAAATGCAAGGCCCAAAAAGGAACCGTGGAAGGTATGATATACGTACGTCCATCTCAAGGAAACACGACACTTCTCGATTCGGGCCTAATCTTTATCTCCTATACCAGTTTTTAGCAGTAAATTGAACTGTTTCCTAGCAATCTCTCCACTTCCATTGTTTAAAAATAAACATTACTCCTAAAAAAATACTTAGGAAACAGAATGGTTTATCAAATCATAAATATAACCGCTATCTTATTAAATTTTTAATAATATAATAATCCATGATCACCTACATATACCATACATTAACTATGAAAATAATAATTCCTCTATACATCACCAGCATCACCGACCTTGATGAACCCTCCTTAACTAATAAATCCATCAAATCATCTATGTATGAGTATCCCTAACCACTCCCATATTGTTTCCACTCCAATCAGTTTATCATAAAGGGGAACCCGCACGCTTGCAGACCGATGATGTGTCTTGGCTAGTAAATAACATACTTACTTCCAATTAATAAATTATCACTTTTAGTAGACCCAGCATCTTGCATATACTGAATGACCCAATGAAAGAATATTCTGTAATTATACTTAATAACACCCAAAGGTCAAGTAGAGTATACAAATGTCTCACGACTATAACATACTATTTAAACTCATAACGAACAAATGTTTACTTACGGGAGAGACATGATAAACAGTTACCCAATGGTGGGATTACATCTGAATAATTGTTGTACAAGTTGTGAACTATTCGTGATTATTATACTATGTGCCCGGGTAGATGAGGATAGTATGACACTATTGTGTATAGTTTCGATACTCCCTGCAAGCATTTGGTAGTGTGCTATGCTGATGTGGGGGGGGGGGGGGGGCGATCTGGATCTAATAATACAAACATTGACCCTTACCGGGTTAAAATTACTTGTCACGGGATGACAATTTATATATTCAAACAATGGCCTTGTTAGGCTAAATTTATGTGCTATCCTGAGTATATGGATGCATGATTTGGTATGTGTAATACATGTCTGCTATTTTAATTACCTGACTGTTAGCCAATGTGGTTCCCTGCACAACGAGTTATAGAGAAATTACTATTATGTGAAGTTTAGTTGTTTATCATTATAGAATGGCCCCGAAGAAAGCAAACACGTGATTTGAGGCAGTTGTGGCCGAAATGATTGCTCGGCAACTGCAGATAGTAACTCTGACAATCGCAGCGCGATTCGTTGCCGGCATTAATATGACAATGAATACAAATTAAATGCCAAACACTAATACGACCGCAAATATTATTTCGCCTCCCAATACTAATACGGTTACAAATATTATTTTTCATGATAAATACTGTCACACCCCGACTAGCACATTGCGGAAGCGTAAAACGGGAATGTAACAGACACCTCTGGTATCAACACATTGTTTATAAAGAAACATTACAAACTAATTTACATTATATTACATTTCTTCGTTCTATCATTGTTTTACAGTCTAGGCGATACAAACAAAACTAGTTCGTTAACTATACATTCTTACTACTATCGCCCTTGCTTCTATTCATGTAGCATCAACCACACACCTCAGGCAAGTAACAGGTCACCAAATCATTCCAATTTAGGTACACCTGAAAAGCAGTTTAAAACGGGTCAACTACTAGAGTTGGTGAGTTTCACGAGTTTCAAGAAAGTAGTAATGAGTATTCACAAGTCAACACTTGTAATCATGAAATAAGTATGTATGTATGTAAATGATGTATGTGATGTAATTATGCTAAGCTACAGTGAAGCCTGGACTGTTCGTGCTGCGTGCCTCCATTTCCCACGCTCAATCAACCACTGTGGCCCCTTTCCGCCCACCACATGCCCCGGTAGCTATGTCTAACACTACATAGCCTGTTTGTATAAATAAGGTCATGTGCAAACGGCGCTATGTGACACGGCAACCAGGCCGATTCCGTTTGGGTTTGTCAAACCAATAGTACTATTCACAAGCCACCGGCTCGAAGTTAATCACTGTGATCGTGGGGACTTTCGTGTGTTAGCACTTAGATAATTCACATCAGTACATGTTTCAGGTATGTATATGCAATCAAACATGCTTTTCACCCCAAAAGTTCGTAAAACAGTATAAAAGTGGGGTCATGAAACTCACGGTTTAGTAGATATTCAGTACTGTATCAGCTCGTGGTTTGTTCGGTCTGCTATCAGTAGTTCCTATAATCAATATTATAAAAATATTAATATTTTAATATTATTATAATCTCAATACTAAACTGGGCTGTATAACTAATCTGGGTGTAGCTGGAATGCCCAGAAGGTGGCAATAGACTTAGATTGTGATGTTGTTCAATGTCTAATACTTAAAACCGAACTTGGCTCAGACTCCCGTTTTCCAAGCTGGGCCAAGTTGCTCGTTTACGCGTTCAGAAAGCAGTTATGGGAAAATAAGCTTGGGTAAATGTATTGGTTAATAACATGATTAAGTTATAAAGAAAGATCACATACTGGGGTTCCGGATTAGACATGGGGCCCGTTTCCGTTTATTCAGTTTGATTTGAGAAGAAACGCGCACAATCCACCCGGATTGTCCAGGTTTCTCATAGAAAATTTCATTTTCAATTAATTAGTCCAAACATATGATTTTTGATCACTCTTGGTGTTTTGATTTTCCCGCAGGTTCACTAGTCGCGAACTTGCCGATTGTTATAAAAACTGAATTTGTTTAATATTCAGATTAGCATAATTAATTAACCGTTAATCATTAAATTCTGAAAATTTAACCACTTATCAATTAAAATATGTAGATTTTTATAAAAATATTTCTGGAATTTATTTACTGATTAATTAATTTATAAAAATTCATTTTATCAGCCATAATTCGCCTGAAATTCGTCCGTTTACCCCAAACAATTTCCAAAAATTCCACAAAATTCCTGAATGCTCAAATCATGTCCCAAATCAACCTATATCAAATACAGAATGTAAAAAGCTTGTGCAATATTCTTTTCGGCCCAAATTCGGCTGTAAAAATTCACACGAACGCAAAAAACAAAACACCTTTAAACTTCTCCAAACGATCCCAAAATTAATATGTGATCAAAATACATCAAATCTGAGTTTCCAGAAAAATTTCATAATTTTTGAAGTATTTTAGCTATTTTTCCCAAATAAACATCCCAATTCGGTAATAAATTCGCCAAATATTCTCGGATGGTCGAAAAATTACCAAATTTGAACAGGGACTCATTGACATGGTCCCTGATGTCCCTGCAAAATTTCAAGTCCTAAAAATATGCACATCACAACCTTATCCTAAATAGCCCGTAAGCGAGTGTTTCGGCATTACCTT
This sequence comes from Bidens hawaiensis, assembly GCF_021521415.1. Lineage (NCBI taxonomy): Eukaryota > Viridiplantae > Streptophyta > Magnoliopsida > Asterales > Asteraceae > Bidens > Bidens hawaiensis. Next base: position 185,273 of record NW_027492588.1, read on the forward strand.
AGCGGGTTTGGCTCGTTTCCGACCTTTTAATCAAGTTTTCAGGTTCTTGTGCTTCTAAGAAAGCTAGGTACAAGTCCTATATCACAAACCAAGCAATATTTCATCAACATAACTGTCACACCACGACTAGCACAATGCGGAAGCGTAAAACGGGAATGTAACAGACACCTCTGATATCAACACATTGTTTATAAAGAAACATTACAAACTAATTTACAATATATTACATTTCTTTATACTATCATTGTTTAACAGTTTAGGCGATACAAACAAAACTAGTTCGTTAACTATACACTCTTACTACTATCGCCATTGCTTCTATTCACGTAGCATCAACCACACACTTCAGGCAAGTAACAGGTCACCAAATCATTCCAATTTAGGTACACCTGAAAAGCAGTTTAAGACGGGTCAACTACTAGAGTTGGTGAGTTTCACGAGTTTCAAGAAATCATTAATGAGTATTCACAAGTCAACACTTGTAATCATCAAACAAGTATGTATGTTTGTAAATGATGTATGTGATGTAATTATGCTAAGCTACAGTGAAGCCTGGACTGTTCGTGCTGCGTGCCTCCATTTCCCACGCTCAATTAACCATTGTGGCTCCCCTTCCGCCCACAACATGCCCCGGTAGCTATTTCTAACACTACATAGCCTGTTTGTTTAAATATGTTCATGTGCAAACGGCGCTATGTGACACGGCAACCAGGCCGATTCCGTTTGGGTTTGTCAAACCAATAGTACTATTCACAAGCCACTGGCTCGAAGTTAATCACTGTGATTGTGGGGACTTTCGTGTGTTAGCACTTAGATAATTCACATCAGTACATGTTTTCAGGTATGTATACGTAATCAAACATGCCTTTCACCCCAAAAGTTTGTAAAACAGTTTAAAAGTGGGGGTCATGAAACTCACGGTTTTGTAGATATTCCGTACTGTATCAACTCGTGGTTTGTTCAGTCCGCTATCAGTAGTTCCTATAATCAATATTATAATAATATTAATATTTTAATATTATTATAATCTCAATAATAAACTGGGCTGTATAACTAATCTGGGTGTAGCTGGAACGCCCAGAAAGTGGCAATGGGCTTAGGTTGTGATGTTGTTCAATGTCTAATACTTAAAATCGAACTTGGCTCAGACTCCCGTTTGCCCAGCTGGGCCAAGTTGCTTGTTTACGCATTCAGAAAACAGTTATGGGAAAATAAGCTTGGGTAAATGTATTGGTTAACAAAATGATTAAGTTATAAAGAAAGATCACATATTGGGGTCCCGGATTAGCCACGGGGCCCGTTTCCGTTTATTCAGTTTGATTTGAGAAGAAACGCGCACAATCCACCCGGATTGTCCAGGTTTCTCATAGAAAAGTTCGTTTTTACTTAATTAGTCCAAAAATATGATTTTTGATCACTCTTGGTGTTTTGATATTCCCGCAGATTCACTAGTCGCGGACTTGCCGGTTTTTATAAAAACAGAATTTGTTTAATATTCAGATTAGTATAATTAATTAACCGTTAATTATTAAATTATGTAAATTTAACCACTTATCAATTAAAATATGTAGATTTTTATAAAAATATTTCTGGAATTTATTTACTGATTTATTAATTTATGAAAATTCATTTTATCAGCTATATTTCTCCTGAAAATCGTCTGTTTACCCCAAACAATTTCCAAAAATTCCACAAAAATTCCTGAATACTCAAATCATGTCCCAAAAAAACCTGTATCAATTCCAGAATGTAAAAAGCTCGTGCGATATTATTTTCAGCCCAAATTCGGCTGTAAAAATTCACACGAACGAAAATAAATAAAACACCATTAAACTTCTCCAAATGATCCCAAATTTCATATGTGATCAAAATATATGAAATATGAGTTCCCAGAAAAAGTTCATAATTTTTGAAGTATTTTAGCTATTTTTCCCAAATAAACGTCCCAATTCGGTAATAAATTCGCCAAATATTCTCGGATGGTCGAAAAATTACCAAATTTAAACAGGGACTCACTGACATGATCCCTGATGTCCCTGAAAAATTTCAAGTCCTAACAATATGCATATCACAACCTTAACTTAAATAGCCCGTAAGCGAGTGTTTTGGCATTACCTTAGCGGGTTTGGCTCGTTTCCGACCTTTTAATCAAGTTTTCAGGTTCTTGTGCTTCTAAGAAAGCTAGGTACAAGTCCTATATCACAAACTAAGCAATATTTCATCAACATAACAGCCCTTAAGTTAGGGTTTCGGCTAGTGCACAAAAACGAACTTTTGAACCGTAAAAACGTCGTTTCAACCCTTTAATCCGTGTTTATGGCCAAAAAAATTATCAAAACAGGTTCCTTACCATGTGTATGATCAAAAAATGTTTATGGACCATTTTTAGGATTTTTACACAGTTAGGAATGATTTTTAGTAACCAAGACATGTTTTTATGGTATTAAGCAAGTTTAAACAAGTTCAAAAGCTACTTATTTAAGCTCTTACCTTAGGGTTTTGGAAGTTTTCTGGCTGAAACAGAAGTGGTGTCCAGAGTTTTCCAAGAAATGATGTTAAAAATGGCTTGAACCTAGTTTAAATGTGAAAGAATAAACGGGGGGGGGGGGGGGGGTGGCGGCTGCGATCGGACCATCATGGGCCCTCTTTGGGCCTATTTTGGCCCAAGTTTCTGATTTCTCAAGCCCAAATACGAAAAGCCCGGTCCAAATTTAGGTTAGGTTCGGTTTTTTTTGGCGCGAAAAACTTATCGGGTGCGTTAAACAACGTGAAAACGAGTGTTTTTCGGCTAGTTTTGTGTAAAATTATAAAAACATACTATATGTTTGTAAAAATCAAAAATATTTTCACGGATCGCTTAAAACATTTCAAATAAGTGTTTGGTAAGTCTTTTTCGGCTTAACGGATGATACAATACTTGGTTTGTAACTATCTTTCGCGTTTAAATCTATAGCGGGTGGTTAAATGAGCATGTTTTCGTTTAACTTGTTTGCTATCAAACTAAGGCCATATTTCTAATATTTTAGCTTATATAGATCGTATATCACTTATAAATGGCCCCCCAAGATATCTGGGTCATAGCCCGACCCGTTCGGTTAATCGTTCGTTTGTTACGCAAAAGGCGTTTATTTACTTAAACGGTAAATACGAGCTGAGGTGTACCTCGTTTTGGCTCAAATGTCACAATAACAGCCCTTAAGTTAGGGTTTCGGCTAGTGTACAAAAACGAACTTTTGAACCGTAAAAACGTCGTTTCAACCCTTTAATCCGTGTTTATGGCAAAAAAAAACTATCAAAACAGGTTCCTTACCATGTGTATGATCAAAACATGTTTATGGACCATTTTTAGGATTTTTACACGGTTAGGAATGATTTTTAGTAACCAAGACATGTTTTTATGGTATTAAACAAGTTTAAACAAGTGTAAAAGTAGCTTATTTAAGTTGTTTACCTTAGGGTTTCTTGAGTTTTTGGCTGGAGAAGAAGTTTATGTCCAGAATTTTCAAGAAATAATAATGAAAATATCTTGTATCTAGTTTAAATGTGAAAGAATAAAAAGGGGGAGGGGGGGCTGCTGCTGCGATCGGACCATCATGGGCCCACTTTGGGCCCATTTTGGCCCAAGTTTCTGATTTCTCAAGCCCAAACACGAAAAGCCCGGTCCAAATTTAGTTCAGGTTCGGTTTTTGGCGCGAAAAACTTATCGGGTGCGTTAAACAACGCGAAACGAGTGTTTTTCGGCTAGTTTTGTGTAAAATTATAAAAACATACTATACGTTTGTAAAAATCAAAAATATTTTCACGGATCGCTTAAAACATTTCAAATAAGTGTTTGGTAAGTCTTTTTCGGCTTAACGGATGATACAATGCTTGGTTTGTAACTATCTTTCACGTTTAAATCTATAGTGGGCGGTCAAACGAGCATGTTTTCGTTTAACTTGTTTGCTATCAAACTAAGACCATATTTCTAATATTTTAGCATGTATTGATCGTATATCACTTATAAATGGCCCCCCGAGATATCTGGGTCATAACCCGACCCGTTCGGTTAATCGTTCGTTTGTTACGCAAAAGGCGTTTATTTGCTTAATCGGTAATTACGTACTGAGGTGTACCTTGTTTTGGCTCAAATGTCACATTCTCCCCCCGTTAGAAAATTTCGTCCCCGAAATTCGGTTATTCAACTTTTGTCTTTGTTTGGAAACAGGTGCGGGTATTTCTTTTTGAATTCAGATTTCCGCTCCCACATGAATTCGGGTCCCCTCTGTGAATTCCACCGAACTTTTACTAGAGAGATTTTGTTGTGTCTTAATTGTTTTATTTTTCCCTCTAATATTTCCACCGGTTCTTCAACGAAATTCAGTTTTTCGTTTATGTTTAAGTCTTTTAATGGCACGATTTCGGTTTCATTGGTAAGACACTTTTTCAGGTTCGAAACATGAAAGCCATCGTGAATAGAACTCAACTCCACAGGAAGTTTCAGTCGATAAGCTACCGGACCTATCTTAGAAATGACTTCATATGGTCCAATGTATCGCGGAGCTAGTTTACTGGCTTTTCCGAATCGAATGACGCCTTTCCACGGGGATACTTTCAGAAAAACTCTGTCGCCTATTTCAAAGGATAACGGTTTTCTACGAACATCAGCGTAGCATTTCTGTCGATCTCGGGCAATTTTCAATTTGTTTGTGATTTTACGGACTTTGTCGGTGGTTTCTTGAATCAAGTCAGATCGTGTAATTTGGGTATCTCCAACCTCAGTCCAACACAAGGGTGATCTACATTTCCGTCCGTACAACGCTTCATATGGTGCCGCTTGAATGCTATTGTGATAGCTATTGTTGTACGAAAATTTGACCAGTGGAAGATGTTGATCCCAGTTTCCACCAAAGTCTAGTACACAAGCGCTAAGCAAATCTTCTAAGGTTTGAATGGTTCGCTCGGATTGACCGTCGGTTTGGGGATGGTAGGCGGTACTTAGATCGATTCGGGTTCCCAAAGCTTCTTGTACGGCTTGCCAAAAACGAGAGGTGAAATGGCTATCGCGATCAGAGATGATTGAAACGGGTACGCCGTGTCGGGATACGATTTCATTGATGTAGATGCGAGCGAGTTTTTCGGTTGTGAATGTGGTTCGGATTGGAAAGAAGTGTGCGGACTTGGTTAATCGGTCAACTATCACCCATATTGCATCGTTTCCTCGGGAGGTTTTTGGGAGATGTGTTACAAAATCCATGGTAATTTGTTCCCATTTCCATTGTGGTATTTCCGGTTGGTGCAACATTCCCGAAGGTTTTTGATATTCAGCCTTAACTCTCGCACACGTTAAACATTTACTGACGTACGTGGCTATATCCTTTTTCATACCGGGCCACCAGTAATACTCCTTCAAGTCCTTGTACATCTTATCTGTTCCAGGATGAATGGAGTATTTGGACTTGTGGGCTTCGTCCATGATCAAGTCACGCAGATTACTGAAAATGGGAATCCGAACTCGGTTTTTGTAGTATAGAATTTCGTCAGTTCTTTCTTCAAAGTTTTGTTCGATCCCATGCAAGTTTTCATCTCCTAAGTGATCTCCTTTCAGAGCTTCGTTTTGAGCAACACGAATTTGTTCGGTGAGGCTGGTTTGGACGATCATTCCAAGTGCTAGGACCCGTAGTGGTTTGATCCTGTCTTTTCTGCTCAAAGCATCTGCCACTATATTAGCCTTGCCCGGGTGGTATCGAATCTCACAGTCATAATCATAACAATTCTACCAATCTCCTCTGCCTCATGTTTAGTTCTTTCTGGTCAAAAATATGCTGTAGGCTTTTGTGGTCGGTGTATACTGTCATTTGGTGCCATACAAATAGTGCCTCCAGATCTTAAGTGCGAAAATAACCGCGCCCAGTTCCAAATCATGGGTGGTATAATTCTTCTCGTGCACCTTTAATTGTCGAGAAGCGTATGCTATGACTTTGTTTCTTTGCATTAGTACGCATCCCAACCCTTTCCGGGACGCGTCACAATAAACTACCAGATCATCAGTTCCCTCTGGAAGACTCAGTATCGGGGCTTGGCATAATTTCTGTTTCAGCAATTGAAAAGTCGCTTCTTGTTCTTCTCCCCAAACGTAAGCACGATCTTTTTGAGTCAAAAGGGTTAAAGGTTGGGCTATGCTTGAAAAGTTGGCAATAAAACGCCGATAATACCCAGCTAAACCCAAAAATTGGCGGATTTCTTTCGGTGACTTTGGGGCCTGCCAATTTTTAATGGCTTCAATTTTGCTCGGGTCTACATGGATACCGGGTCGGTTAACCACGTGTTTTAGAAATTGTACTTCTTGTAGCCAAAATTCACACTTTGACAGCTTGGCATACAACTTTTCATGCCTCAACAGTTCCAAGATAGTTCGTAAATGCTGCTCGTGTTCCTCCTTGGTTTTCGAATATATCAAAATGTCATCAATAAACACGATAACGAATTTGTCGAGGTACGGTTTACAAACTCGATTCATAAGGTCCATGAAAACTGCGGGAGCATTAGTCAGTCCGAACGGCATAACTAGGAATTCGTAGTGACCATAACGAGTTCGGAATGCCGTTTTAGACACGTCTTCCTCCTGAATTTTAACTTGGTGGTAACCGGATCGAAGGTCAATTTTCGAGAAATAGTTTGCCCCTTGGAGTTGGTCAAACAAGTCATCTATTCGTGGAAGAGGGTATCGGTTCTTGATGGTAACTTTGTTTAATTCACGATAATCAATGCACATTCTAAAACTTTCATCTTTCTTCTTTACGAACAATACCGGTGCTCCCCAAGGAGAATAACTGGGACAAATGAAACCCTTGTCTAACAATTCTTGTAACTGGTTGGATAGTTCTTGCATTTCAGAGGGTGCCAACCGATAAGGTGCCTTAGCAATGGGGGCTGATCCTGGAATTAAGTCTATACGGAATTCAACCTGTCGGTTCGGTGGTAATCCAGGTAAATCATCAGGAAAGACATTGGGGTATTCACGTGCAACGGGAATTTCTTCTATGCGTTTCTCATCAGGATTCTTTATAGTCACGTTTGCCAAGAATGCCATACAACCTTGGCGTAAACATTTCAACACTTTGAGATGAGACACGAGAGGTAATATCGAACCAGACTTCTCTCCTTGTACTACAATCACCTCACCATTCGAAAAAGGGAATTTTAACCGTCTTGTCGTTACACACAATCTCCTCCTTATACTTGGTTAACCAGTCCATGCCGACAATAACATCGAAACTTCCTAACTCTACCGGGAGTAGGTCAATAAGGAATGGGTGGTCATTAAGAATAATGGAACAGTTTTGGACTATTTGGTTGATAATTATAGAGTTACCGTTAGCGAGCTCTATAGTATAGGGATTTGTTAGTTCACTAACTGGCATGTTACCTAAGGATACAAAACTAGTGGAAACAAAGCTTCTATCAGCACCAGTATCAAATAGCACAGAAGCATATTGATCAGAAACAGCAAATGTACCTGTTACTACGTTCGGGTCTTGTCGTGCTTCTCCAGACCCGATAACGAACGCGCGTCCCCGAGACGCACTTGAAGTCGATGCTTGGTTTGGTTTAGTAACTGCTCTTGGATTCAACTTGGCGCAGTTTCTTCTAATATGATCTGTATTGCCACATTCATAACAGGCACGGTAGGTTACTGTGGTAGAAGTTTGTTGGATAGGTTGTTGGCGGATTGGCTGAGGCCTCGGTGGCGGTGGACGACGAGGTTGAGTTGTTTGAGTTGGTCGGCTCACAATTTCGGCACCTGCTCTGCAATTAGGGGCATAATGCCCAGTTCGACCACTTTTCTGGCATATCGGCAATCTGCACTCTCCCACATGATGGTAATTACATCTGTCACACTTTGGCAAGGGTCCCTTGTACCTGTCTGGCTTCGTATCGGAACCAGTTATAGCATAATTTCTGATTGTTGGACGTGCACGTTTGCTTGATTGTCCTCCTTGTGCTCTCGTCCCATAGTCAGTTCGTTTCATACCTGATGATTCCCCGGCCATTCTCAACCCTTCACTTCTTACCAAGTCAAAAGTCACAATGCCGGCTTGAGTCACGGCATTCTCGAACGACGTGTGACCCACAGAGTTCACCAAACTCCTCACTTCCGGGGCTAAACCCCAAATATAACGTTCAACTCGTTTATTTTCAGGAGTCACTAACCATGGTACTAAGCGGGCCAATTCATTGAAGCGGTTCGTGTATCCCAAATGATCCGCTCCTTTCATCTCCAAACTCCAGAGTTCGTGTTCTAATCTTTGAATTTCGTTCCTTGGGCAGAAATGTTCCAACATCAGTGTTTTGAGTTCAGCCCATGTCATGCGATTCACCGTATCTTGACCTTTTATCTGTACCGTAGTGTTCCACCACATTAATGTGTGATCAGTGAAAGTAGAAGCAACATACTTGACTATGTTTTCCGGTGGACAGTTACTAATATTGAGAACAGATTCAGTTTTCTCAATCCACTTGATTAATCCGTTTGGCCCTTCAGTGCCCTTGAAATCAATCGGTTTACAGGCCATAAAGTTTTTGATTGAATATTCCCTTCGAGGGGGAATAGGGTTGTTATTTTCATTGCTCGGGTTCGGTGGGGGATTATTTGCATTGGTAGGGGTATTTTTATTAGGTGGGGGATTGTTATTTGTAACTGTTTCATTGTTGGTTGAGGGAGCATTATTGTTTTGTTGTTGGTTTGTTTGCATATTTGCGTTTACGCCGGCAGTTACTTGTGTTACAATAAACAGAATTACTGCCTGCATTTGCCGAGCAATCATCTCGGTTATTTCTGCCTCAGTCAAGGGTTTGCTTTCTTTGGGGCCATTCTATAATGATAAACAAATATAAACCAATTAGTACTAATTCCAGTCTATGGCACTATGTAATAGTAATCACAATAAATGTTGTACAGGTAAACCAGATAACATACTAACATTTCACAAATTGTTCTGTACATTGATAATAAAAGGTACATAGACTTAGCCTGATAAAGGCCAGTGCTTGCATGTATATATCAAAATCTATCACTACGTGACTGTTAGACTTAACCCTATAAGGGTCAGTGCTTGTAATAGTGTACAAAATTGTGCCCCATATTAACATAACATACTACTATATACATACATGGGGTATCAAAAGATCATGTACACATAATTGTAATATTCTGCATCTATCCATACAGACGATAGACTAACCACAAACATATAAATAACAGCACCGTAATCACCCAATAACAGTTCCACAGCCGAACTGTCACCCTATCCAAACAACAGTGGTGGTAGGCATCTGACTGCTGCAAGTTCACTACTATCTGATGTAACGTCGATAAGTACTGGGTCATGTCCCTCCTCTCCTGGTTAATGTTAGCTATGGCTATCGAGTGGTCTATCACACGGTCAGTCAGGACAGCCATCCAAGAGTTGTTTCCTGCGTTTGGGAGGTCAGGACGAGGGGAAGGTATACTCAGTGAACGAGAAGATGAAGTATCTACCCTAGGGCGTGAAGGTACTCCCCGGTCATGGGTAGATCTGAATGGAATCGAGGTAGGGTCAATCGGGGTTACTCGAATACGAGCAGTATGCCGGACTCGTGCAGTAGCTGAAGTCGTCGGCGACAGGTGTGTAGGTGGAGTGGGTAATCTGGCTACTCTAGCAGGTGAACGATACTGTCTGTTAACTTCGTCTTGATCCCTGCGTGGTGACCTGGGTGGATAACTATCGCATCTGTAACCAGATAGATCAGGCACATTCCTGGGTAGCTCTCTACAAATAACTTCTTCCTCCACCTCTTTCTCTTCCTCCTCCGGCTCCTCTTCTGGGTCCTCCTCTTCTGGATCCTCCTCTGATTCTTCCTCGGGATCCTCCTCTACAGATATTACCGGTTCTTCTTCCGGTACGTAGTCGTTGTTCCTTGACATGACTCTGCACAAAGGTTAGTTATAAGAATAATATCTATTGCTATCGCTAACTATTGTCGAGGAGATTAATTAATTAAACCAAATTTAATCTTAATTATATTATAATATAATATTAGTTTTAGTAAAATTTTAATTATTATTATTATTTAAATCAATACTGAATATAAATGAATATAATATTCATAGTAAAATGTACCGTCACCAACAGTATCGTACGTACACGTATTCATACACCTTGTTCCACATAAACACGTATGACGGTTACATATATATATACTTTCCCATTACCTTTTATACACATATGTTGCCACTTTTACCTAACCACACATTCCGCGACTTCTCCTCGAATTCCCTCGTACAAGCAAGTCTGTTATTATTTTCCGGACCACAATAACTCACTTGCCCTATAAGTTCATCCCGACATTCATCAGTATATAATATTAATTTATTATTTAATTATTTTCCCAGAGTTAATCGAGCCTACGGTTATATTTTAGGTACCCTAAGGGATAACCTAATCCTTTATAACCAATGGCTCTGATACCAACTTCTGTCACACCCCGACTAGCACATTGCGGAAGCGTAAAACGGGAATGTAACAGACACCTGGTATCAACACATTGTTTATAAAGAAACATTACAAACTAATTTACATTATATTACATTTCTTCGTTCTATCATTGTTTTACAGTCTAGGCGATACAAACAAAACTAGTTCGTTAACTATACATTCTTACTACTATCGCCCTTGCTTCTATTCACGTAGCATCAACCACACACCTCAGGCAAGTAACAGGTCATCAAATCATTCCAATTTAGGTACACCTGAAAAGCAGTTTAAAACAGGTTAACTACTAGAGTTGGTGAGTTTCACGAGTTTCAAGAAAGTAGTAATGAGTATTCACAAGTCAACACTTGTAATCATGAAATAAGTATGTATGTATGTATGTATGTAAATGATGAATGTGATGTAATTATGCTAAGCTACAGTGAAGCCTGGACTGTTCGTGCTGCGTGCCTCCATTTCCCACGCTTAATCAACCACTGTGGCCCCTTTCCGCCCACCACATGCCCCGGTAGCTATGTCTAACACTACATAGCCTGTTTGTATAAATATGGTCATGTGCAAACGGCGCTATGTGACACGGCAACCAGGCCGATTCCGTTTGGGTTTGTCAAACCAATAGTACTATTCACAAGCCACCGGCTCGAAGTTAATCACTGTGATCGTGGGGACTTTCGTGTGTTAGCACTTAGATAATTCATATCAGTACATGTTTCAGGTATGTATATGCAATCAAACATGCTTTTCACCCCAAAAGTTCGTAAAACAGTTTAAAAGTGGGGTCATGAAACTCACGGTTTAGTAGATATTCAGTATTGTATCAGCTCGTGGTTTGTTCGGTCTGCTATCAGTAGTTCCTATAATCAATATTATAATAATATTAATATTTTAATATTATTATAATCTCAATACTAAACTGGGCTGTATAACTAATCTGGGTGTAGCTGGAATGCCCTGAAAGTGGCAATAGGCTTAGGTTGTGATGTTGTTCAATGTCTAATACTTAAAACCGAACTTGGCTCAGACTCCCGTTTTCCCAGCTGGGCCAAGTTGCTCGTTTACGCGTTCAGAAAGCAGTTATGGGAAAATAAGCTTGGGTAAATGTATTGGTTAATAACATGATTAAGTTATAAAGAAAGATCACATACTGGGGTCCCGGATTAGCCATGGGGCCCGTTTCCGTTTATTCAGTTTGATTTGAGAAGAAACGCGCACAATCCACCCGGATTGTCCAGGTTTCTTATAGAAAAGTTCATTTTCACTTAATTAGTCCAAACATATGATTTTTGATCACTCTTGGTGTTTTGATTTTCCCGCAGGTTCACTAGTCGCGAACTTGCCGGTAGTTATAAAAACTGAATTTGTTTAATATTCAGATTAGCATAATTAATTAACCGTTAATCATTAAATTCTGAAAATTTAACCACTTATCAATTAAAATATGTAGAATTTTATAAAAATATTTCTGGAATTTATTTACTGATTTATTAATTTATAAAAATTCATTTTATCAGCTATAATTCGCCTGAAAATCGTCCGTTTATCCCAAACAATTTCCACAAAAATTCCTGAATGCTCAAATCATGTCCCAAATCAAACTATATCAAATCCAGAATGTAAAAAGCTCGTGCAATATTCTTTTCGGCCCAAATTCGGCTGTAAAAATTCACACGAACGCAAATAAACAAAACACCTTTAAACTTCTCCAAACGATCCCAAAATTCATATGTGATCAAAATACATCAAATCTGAGTTTTCAGAAAAATTTCATAATTTTTGAAGTATTTTAGCTATTTTTCCCAAATAAACGTCTCAATTCGGTAATAAATTCGCCAAATATTCTCGGATGGTCGAAAAATTACCAAATTTGAACAGGGACTCATTGACATGGTCCCTGATGTCCCTGAAAAATTTCAAGTCATAAAAAGATTCACATCATAACCTTAACCTAAATAGCCCGTAAGAGAGTGTTTCGGCATTACCTTAGCGGGTTTGGCTCGTTTCCGACCTTTTAATCAAGTTTTCAAGTTCTTGTGCTTCTAAGAAAGCTAGGTACAAGTCCTATATCACAAACCAAGCAATATTTCATCAACATAACAGCCCTTAAGTTAGGGTTTCGGCTAGTGTACAAAAACGAACTTTTGAACCGTAAAAACGTCGTTTCAACCCTTTAATCCGTGTTTATGGCCAAAAAAACTATCAAAACAGGTTCCTTACCATGTGTATGATCAAAACATGTTTATGGACCATTTTTAGGATTTTTACACGGTTAGGAATGATTTTTAGTAACCAAGACATGTTTTTATGTTATTAAACAAGTTTAAACAAGTGTAAAAGTAGCTTATTTAAGTTGTTTACCTTAGGGTTTCTTGAGTTTTTGGCTGGAGAAGAAGTTTATGTCCAGAATTTTCAAGAAATAATGTTGAAAATATCTTGTATCTAGTTTAAATGTGAAAGAATAAGGGGGGGGGGGCTGCTGCTGCGATTGGATCATCATGGGCCCACTTTGGGCCCATTTTGGCCCAAGTTTCTGATTTCTCAAGCCTAAACACAAAAATCCCGGTCCAAATTTAGTTCGGGTTCGGTTTTTGGCCCGAAAAACTTATCGGGTGCGTTAAACAGTGCGAAAACGAGTGTTTTTCGGCTAGTTTTGTGTAAACTTATAAAAACATACTATACGTTTGTAAAAATCAAAAATATTTTCATGGATCGTTTAAAACATTTCAAATAAGTGTTTGGTAAGTCTTTTTCGGCTTAACGGATGATACAATGCTTGGTTTGTAACTATCTTTCACGTTTAAATCTATAGCGGGCGGTTAAACGAGCATGTTTTCGTTTAACTTGTTTGCTATCAAACTAAGACCATATTTCTAATATTTTAGCTTGTATAGATCGTATATCACTTATAATTGGCCCCCCGAGATATCTGGGTCATAACCCGACCCGTTCGGTTAATCGTTCGTTTGTTACGCAAAAGGCGTTTATTTTCTTAATCGGTAATTACGTACTGAGGTGTACCTTGTTTTGGCTCAAATGTCACAAATACGAACATTGTCACGAATAATACTCCCCCACTGGGCACTAATGCGACTACCGATAATGATAATTTCCCCACTAAATGCCACTGGCAATAAAAATCTCTTACCGAACACGAATACTAGTTGTAACAACAGTGATCCTTCATAATGTGAATACTCGTTTAAACAAATTACATAGTGTAAACCTATAAATTCTAGTGGACTAAAAGACTAAATGGGTTAGTAAAATGAATCGAAGAGATAAAATCTGCAATCAATACCAGAAATTGCTCATCACATATGTGATAGATAACGATTGTACAAATTCAGGAATAAGAGGCAACCAACTGTATGACTTGGATAAAACTTAAAAACCTTTTATTAAAACATTTTCATCCAAGGAACAAAATCTAGAAATTAAAAACACAAAACCGAGATATCAAAATCGAAAACGAAAGGGCCGATCAACTGGAATACACAAACCGTTTTATGATCTGGCTCGACTGGTGTCATAGTTAGTAGCCCCAGAAGTAGGAACTTTAATTAATTCAGTTTACCACTAAATCTTTAAAAATTCCGTGACACAAGCAAGTGTGGTAGCTTTTGATATGGTCAGAAATAGTGTTTTGAGAAAACATGGGAAAATTATCTTGTATAAAACATACTAATCACGAAACAGGGGTACAAGAGCTACAACAATCTAAACGTGCGCACCCTACAACTCAAAATAATACGACAATTAATTTTAGTTCAGAATTAAACATATGCAATGAACCTTTGCCAAAGGGTACGTCGAATAAAGGCATGTCATAAAAGCAGGAAGGTTGGATGTTGTACCAGTAGTTGTGGAGCCGTTATAAGTGCTGTAAACAGACCCTTCTAACCTCACCTTCCCAGTTAACCCAAACGCAATCAATTCGCGCACAACCTATGACAAACCCTCATGCTCGCTTTGAGTGTGGAAGTACGAAACGCTTCAAAAGGAACTGTCCCAAGTTAAACCAAGAACGAATATCGATGTCTAACTTGGTGAGAGGCCATGATTAGTGATCGGACCCGATAAAACACAGCAAGACTTAGATGTAGTGAATGGTACATCTGTAATACCTAATTAATATGCTTCTAATTCACTTGATATATGTACCAATAGAAGTCTTATCCCTACTAAATTCTTATCCCCGGAGAATGTACCGGTTAGTGAACTAATAGATCCTTATACTATGGACTTCACTAATGGTGAACCTAGAACTATTAACCAAATACTCCAAAACTATCTTGTTATCCTAAACAACCAACCAATTTTATTGACCTACTCCCGGTCTAGTTGAGAAGCATCGATGTAATTGTCAGTATGGACTGGTTAGCTAAATACAAGCCTGATATCATGTATAATGACTAAATAGTTAAAATTCCTCTCTTGGATGATGAAGCAATTATGTTACAAGGAGAGGAGGTTGGTGCAATATCACCTCTTGTGTCTCATCTTAAATATTGCGCTTTCGCCAAGGGTGTATGGCATTTCAGGAAAATGTAACAAAAAAACCTTAACAAAACATATAGGAGATATCCCCATAGTACTCGAATACTTTAATGTCTTCCTAATGAACTACCTGGAATACCACTATCTGACAAGTTAAACTTTGAATTGACCTAACCGTAGGGGCAATTCCTATTACCAGGCACCTTATTGTCTGACATTCTCCAAAATGTAAAAACTAATTAAACAGCTACAAGAATTTTTAGATAAGGGCTTTATGGGACCTAGCTATCATCATTGGGGAGCACCGATGTTGTTGGTAAAGAAGAAGGATGAAAGTTTAGGATATGCGTTGATTGCTGGGAACTACACGAATTGCCATTAAGACCAATATTCCCTCCCATAATTAGACGATTTGTTAAAATAGCTCCAAGACGCCAATTACTTCTCGAAAACCTCTGAACCAGCTATCGTCAAGTTAAAATCCAAGAGAAAGATGTTTCTAAAACGAAGTTTTTGAGCTCAGTATGGCCACTATGAACCCTTAGTTATGCCTTTCGGACCGACTAATGCACTTGTAGATTTCATGAATCTCACGAACTGAGTTAGCAAATTGTACATCGACAAATTCTTTATAATTTTATTGATGACCTCCTGATATCTTGAAAACCAAGAAGGGACATGAGCAACATTCATGAACAACATTGGAGATGTTAAGGTAGGAGGAATGGTATATCAAGTTGTCCAAGTGTGAATTTTGGCTACAAGTACGATTCTTAGAACACATTATTAGTTGACACGGAATTCACATACAGCTGAGCAAAACTGGTAAACACCAGAGTCACCAAGAGAATTTTGTCAAATTTTGGAATTAGTTGGGTATTACCGTCGCCATATTGAAAGATTTCAAGTATAACCCAACCCTTAACCCTCTTAACCCAAAAAGACCGAATTTATGACTGGGAAGAAGAACAAAATAAGGCTTTTCAATTGCTGAAAAAAAAAGAGAGAAACTATTTTCAAACACGACGCTAAGTCTCCCGGAAGGGACTGATGATTTTGTAATTTATTGGGATACATTCCAAAAACGGTTAGAGTGTATATTAATGCAGAAAGACAAGGTTACGATATATTCCCAACGATCAAAAGCACATGAGAACAATTATACTATCTTTGACATGGAGTATGGGACGATTACTTTTACACCTAAGGCATGGGAATAATATTTATATGCCATTAAATGCACAATTTACATGAATTACAAAAGCCTATGACCTGCAATTGAGCGGTCAAAACTAGATATGGGATAAGGAAGACGAGTAGAATTGTGGAACAATTATAATTGCGAAAACCGATGAAATACTATACTGCAAACAACCGAGTCTAGATTCCAACTTTTGGTAAACTATGTGATTTGATCATGGACGAAGCACATAAGTCCAAAGATTCTATGCATCCAGGTGCCGATAGGATGTACAAAATTTAAGGTAATGTTATTGGTGGTCCGAATGTCTGACTCGTAAAAAGCCTCGGTAGTGTTACAATAACCAGAAACACCCAGTGGAAGTGAGAAAAGATTACTATAAGCCTCGTAACACCCTTTCACAAATCATTACGAGAAAACAGTGTAGTTCGGGTACTAGTTGACGAACTAACTAAATTGCCCGCTACTTCCCGATCAATAGCAATTACACAACTGAAAGGCATGCCTACAATTATGTCGACAAAATCATACCTCGACATGGTATGTCTATTTCGATTATTTCGGACTGAAATAGTCATTTCGCCTCTTATGTTCTAACAAATTTAAGAAACCAAATGTGGTTTAACCACAACCTGTCGTTCTCAAACAAACGATTGATTTGGACAAACTATTTAGACACTGAAATAATTACCAAACCTTAGAGAAATTTAGGACCAACATTTCCACTAGCCTAATCTCGAATACTAATAGTTATCATAATCTTATACGAGCGGCACTGTAACCGGTACAATACGAGCGAGAACATGAATAGATAATTTATTAGATTGAAAGTTGACAACACTAAAAATTCAGAATCTGATTTGATTCCGGAAACCGCCGATGAAGCTCGTAAAATTCAAAAACAAACAGAAAGCCACCTGAAATTGACAAAAGAAATATACTAATGTACGTCGTAACTTGTAGACCTTTGAAAAGTATAACTTGAGTTGAGAAACCGATAAGCTAGTTCAACATACACAAAATGTACGATATTGCCTCGAAATCTAATCCTGTAACTATGCCTATTAAGACCATATTTAGTGTCGAGTTTTAGTCCTACTACAATTTCCAATGTACCGAAACAAACAAGTGCCTTATTGATGAGACGAAGATAGTACCATTTGGAAACTCACACATAACTAAACTTTGTAAAGAACACGTATAAATAATAGGCGGGAAAGTCAGTCAGTTACGACTCAACAGAATTACAATGGTCAAGGTTCGGTAAAATGTCTTGCAATGAGGAATTATATACATTTGAAAACGAAAATAAATATTCTTGTATGTCCCTAAGAAGCTTTTAACTGGTATATTGAATTTCGGGGACAAAATTTTCTAACTGGGGAGAATGTGACATTCATGACAAAACCGGATACACCTCAGTATATACAAATCGAATAAGCGTTAACCGCTTATTGCGTAACGAACGAACGGATAACCAAACGGGTCTGACTATGACCTAGATATCTCGGGGGACCATCTATATGTGATATACGTTTATTATAAGCTAATATATTAGTTTTATGGCCTTAGTTCGATAGCAAACAAGTTAAACGAAAACATGCTCGTTTAACTACCCGCTATAGATTTAAACGCGAAAGATTGTTACAAACCAAGCATTGTATCATCCGTTAAGCCGAAAAAGACTTACCAAACACTTATTTGAAATGTTTAAAGCGATCTATGAAAATATTTTTGAATTTTACAAACGTATACTATGTTTTTATAAATTTACACAAAAATAGCTGAAAAACACTCGTTTTCGCACTGTTTGTCGCACCCGATATATTTTTCGCGCCAAAAACCGAACCCAAAATAAATTTGGACTTGGGCTTTTGCGTTTGGGCCAGGAAATCCAAATTTTGGGCTAAATAAGGCCCAAGGGGGGACCTAAAAACAATCCCGGCCACCACTTTATTTTATTATAATTGTTAATTTACATTTAAAATAAAACACTTTACATATTTTAAACACCCACTTTTACAAGATCTGGAAACTCCTAGCTGACTTCTTCGTAAACCCCCAAGAAAAACATAGGTAAATCATGCTAATTTCATCATTTTTAATTAGTTTTAATTATGTTTAATACTATATAAACATGATTTAAACGCTTAAAATCATTCCTAACCATGTAAAAATCCTAAAAATGGTCAATAAACATTTTTTGATCATACACATGGTTAGGAACCTGGTTTGATAGTTTTTTTTGGCCATAAACATTTTTTGATCATACACATACTTGCGTTTTTACAACTGTGATTGTTGTACGCATAACTGATTTCCTGAAACTCGTGAAATTCACCAACTATTTGTAGTTGACCCGTTTTAACATGTTTTTCAGGTATACCAGACTTGGGCTAGAAAGTCCATGTGCTACGTGTTTGACTTGCAATCAATGCTGGGTGAATTGATGCAAGTGTGCTAGTAAGAAGTAAAGTCGCTTAACGGGTTCGATTTAGTTTATATCACCTAGTTGTAAACAAAGTTAGATCGATGTAAAATATTGTAAACTAGTTTGTATTGTTCTTTATAAACAATGTGGTTGATACCAGAGGTGTCTGTTACATTTCCGTTTTACGTTTCCGCAGATCGCTCGATGGGGTGTGACAGAAGTTGGTATCAGAGCCATTGGTTATAAAGGATTAGGTTGTTCCTTAGGATACCTAAAATATAACCGTAGGCTCGATTATCTCTGGGAAAATAAATAATAATTTAATATTATATACTGATGGATTCCGGGATGAACTCGTAGGGCAAGTGGGTTATTGTGGTCCGGAACATAATAACAGACTTGCTTGTACGAGGGTATTCGGGGAGAAGTCGCGGAACGTACGGGTAGGTAAAAATGGCAACTTATGTGTATAAAAGGTAATGCTGAGTATGTATACATATACATATATACATATACATATATATAACATGCATACGTGTTTAACTGAAACAAGGTATACGAACACTCTCTACTTGAACCAAAGTGCTAGGTCTCTCTTTTTCCTCCTTGCCTTCTTTTCGTGTCTCTCTCCCCAAACAAAAAGAAAACAATTATAAATACCCTCTAGTTGGCTTGCTTCCCCTTCTCCAGTATTGTGGTGCGCTCCCTTGTGCTTTTTGTTGACTCCCCCTCACAGCTCTTTAGGTCTCCCCCCTTTATTTCTTTTTTTTTTTCTTTTTCTTTAACCGACATAAATATGGGCCATAGTTTAATTCTCTTATTAGGCCTTTAACCTATCTTCAGCCCATACTTCGTTGATGATGACGATGTTATGACTTTTTAGTTGTAATCTTTGAATAGCTCTTGTAGATCAAACATCCAGCTTCACCACCTAAATAAATAATAATGTGAACTTTATATTACACTTTAACGTAAACAAATGTTAATATAATATTTATTGCACACTCATATTTTTGTTCACAAACGAATTGCTAGTGACATGAATTCATAAAATTTTAATATAGATCAATTAATTATTTTTAAACATCATAAACGTCAACTCAAACCGTCATTAATTAATAGCAACACCAATATATATAACTTATTCGAATATTTACTCCTTGGTTTCAAACTTTGTAACAAAGTATTCAAATTTAGCTCATTGTCTTATGAAATCATTAAAATATGAATATGATCCATCTAAGAGTAAGTTTGAACACAAACCTAGATCAAAGTATTTAAAAATGTAGGAAATATTTATATAAAAATATATATAATTTAGACCACATCAAATATCCCCACACTTACTCTTTTTCGTCCCTGAAAAAGCTTTTTACAATGTAATCATAATCGGAAAATATGGTCTTAAAAACATGTAGGTTATTTTAAAGCTTAGATAAACGCAAAAACCGTGATTGCCGATATTGTTGTCCACTTAAACCCAGCCACCAACCTATCAAGCCCCCACACACATTAAGCATTTAAGTTCATGTGATATCAAAAACCTATGGGTCTCACACATTTAGAGTTAAGATCCACCTACCCCATCTCAAGCATAGTAAAGGCATTTAAAAATTGAGTTGAAGCAAACTGGTTCAACATATCACCGTAAGAAAAAAACCCCTTAATGGTAAGAAAAAAAATGCACTTAGGTGGAATTTTTATGGATGAAAGGTCAAGTGAGGTCGTACGAGCATGCCCTAAATATTATTGGACTTTGTCCTATATATTCCCTTAGAAAATATTTATCGACTAAAAACTTCGAGCCCCAATAGTGTATCCTCAGAGTCACCATCCCCTTGGTAACACGTAAACTCTCAGTCTTGTCTAGTATGTGCACTTTGGCCTCTTTTTCTATTTTTGAGAATGCTTCATTGACATTTTTCATTACTTAGCTTTTCTCACTTTTACTTATTAGATCAACTTTTGGAATACTTTTATTTAATTTTTTTTTATTTTTTTTCATTGTGCACTTAGGCATCTTTTACCTATAAATATATAACTAAATTCTAAGCTCGTATAAAATGGACATTTGCGGGGCGCTACCACTCTTTATTTATTTTCATAAAACAGAGTGGCGTGCTAATTTTAAAGTGCATTTGTATGACCCCGAATCCTGGGAATCCTACAGTTGGTATTCATACAAAATACTTACAAAAATACCTAAGCTCAAAAACAGTTCATTCCATTAAAATAACCAATTCAGAGTATAATTCAGCGGAAAATCATAGTTATTAAAACAAGTTCCCAAAACCCGGGAATTATTCCCAAAACCAAATTTCAATGTATTTAATAAAAATTTAAAAGAAAATGTTCATTATTAAAACTTCCGACTAAGTATGCCCTCCACCGTCCAAGTAGCTTCGTGCACGTCCAAGCGGTAAGCATCCTTCTCCCAACCTGAAACTCATGCTAATATACACACAAAGTCAACTTGAGCTGAGTGAGTTCAAGTTTTAATAATTGACATTTAAATAAATCATTCCAAGAGTTTTAAAATAAAACGGGATATAATAGTTAGGCCATCATCATCAATAAGTAGTCATACTTATATATATATATATATAAACATCCATATAATTATATCCTTATAGATATCATCCAAGTATTAAAATTAGGGTCGAGCACACGTACAACCCAAACACGTAATATCCAAGTAAGAACATCAGGGTCGAGCACACGTACAACCCAAACACGTATCATCTCATCCGATGGTGATCATTCCACACGAGCCTCCCCCCTTACAGGCTTTTCAGGGCCCGTCACAGGATTTAAGAACTTGAGTAGTATAGTTGGCTCGGCCAAGATCACCATCCATCCGCATGCAAACACAAAGTAGGCATGCGCAAAGATCCTTAGTTGATAACGACTAATTAACATCGCCAATTATTGGCCATAAAGTAACGCATGTATAAACACACGTATATATATATATGTGTGTGTGTGTGTATTTACATATATATATATATATCATCCCAAATATATCATCATGAAAGTAAACATATGGTCATAAAGTAACGCATGCATACACATTCATAAATATCATCTAATGACATACTACAATACGAGTAAGCCTATATCCTTGAGTCTAGACCATAAGTAATATCTATAACCTTATAAAATATATAAATATAAACGAGCCTGAAATATTCTAAGGCATAGAATATAATTCACCCCCTATTTTCATGAACCCCCAAACACAAGTCAGGCCATATAAATGTTGGACTCGGTCTGTCCAAGACACATATTACAGTTGATGTGGCTAGTACATTACGATCCAAGTCGGGTCATACCCAATAACAGCTAGACAAACACCAATTATATTTGTTTATATATGATATGATCATAAGTAAATAAATATTGACACTTTTGTTATTTGGAAAAGGGTTTCTAAATACAATGTACTTGTGAAATGAATAAATCATATGGATGATTTATATTTTGAAAGAGAACATTCCATAGTGTTACTTAAGATGATTAAATAACAATATGTGAAAATGGTTACCTAGCATGTTGCCTATATATTGTGTTATACTTATAAGTAATAAGTTTTATAACACAAATATATAAATGGAAGGTTTAAATAATAATAATAATAATAATAATAATAATAATAACAAGGAAGGAATCTCTTTCTCTCTTATTATTTTATTGTTATTTCAAATGTTAGTGGAGACATGCAAGGTTTCTAATTGGTGCTATGGGTGGTGCCAAAAGATACACACTTACTTCCTCTTTCACTCTCATTTTTTTGCAAGTAACAAAAAGTTTTCTACTCTCTCTCTTTTTCTCTCTAATTTTCGGCCAAGAGGAGGAGTCAAGGGAGGAAGAAAATTTTTGAGTGCAAATCCTAGCTACAAGGTGTTTACCTTGAAGTTCTAGCCTACCATTCTTCATCTCTTTCACATTTCCTTGGTTTTGAAATGTAGTCTTAACATGCATGGACTTATAGTGACATGCATGTGTTTGATAGTATGTATTTCGTATTTGGATCTGGGTTTGGGTTTTGCATGTATAAAATTGGTTTTATACACTATAAACTAACAAGATTTAAAAAAATTATCCGCTGCGTTTTTGGTAAAAGTAAGGTATTCTCACTTTGATAATCTTGTTAAAACCCAACAATGGCATCAAGAGCCGCTTATACGAATGCATGCTTCATTAGCCCTAAAAATTTTCGGTTTTATGGTGGGTTTTACCATATGGCCGAAAGTTTTTGGGGTTTTGGTTTCCCCATGGTTTTTCAAGGTTATACTTTACATGCATGTGGTAATCTCGAAAAACTAGGTCATTTGGATGATTGTTTACTTTGTTTGGACAAAACCTGAAACTTTCGGTTTGGTTAAGGTTGGGCCGAAAGTTTTGAGGGAAAGGGGAACCATTTTTTGGTCTTGGATTATTGCATATTTAGATGTGTAATAGATGTTCATAACCTAGCCATGGCCTTATGTTTGGTTGAATGTTTGTGTTGTTATGTTTGTTCATTCAAAGTGGTTGTTTGTTCATTCAATATGGTTGTAATATTTATTTGGGTTTGTAATCTATTTATTCATTTCAATTGGTTTGTAATAATAAGTAGATTAGATGCATTTATTTTACTAGAAAAATGTATTACGATATATTTTGTAAAAGAAGATGCAAGGAAGGAAGCCCAAATAAAATGATGGAGACCACAACACGGGGGTGAACACTTGGAGCATTTGGATGCGGGAACAAGTGGGAGTTCACCGACACAAGCACATGTCCTTTTGAGTCCCTTAGGAGAGACCTTTTGACACACTTATCTTCGGTCAACAAGTGTGGTCAACATTAGGAGGCTATGGTTATGGACTTGTGGTTGTGTATGTTTTATGCTTGTGTGGTTGTTTTAATTTTGTTTTTGTCATTGCAATGTGGTTTGCTAACAACTTAATAAAAAAAGAAAACAACTAGCATAAAATTGGTTCATTAGAAATCGTTAGGTAATAAAAATTGGTTTTATTAAAGGCTAGTGATTTCATAATAAAATGGGTTTTATTAATAGGAACTTTGAAAATGGGTTTTTCAACTAAGTACCATACATTTGAATGCATGCAAATGAAAGGTACATAAAAAGTTTTCCAATCTAGAATTTTGTAAACTAAAAATCCCTTTTATAAAATAAGTCGAACACCATCCTTTTATACAACACTCGAATCACTTGGAAACTCGATATGGGATAAAGTTCACCTAACCATGTTGTAGGAGACTTGTGAGTTTGAGGTGGGTTTACCATATAAGTGGGATAAAGGTCACCTAACCACTTGTATACGTAAACTCACATGTGTGTATAAGTAGGACGACTTAAATTAGAAACCATGTGAATAGGGTCACCGAAGCAAGGTGTACAATGGTGTTGATGGGATTAAACATGCCAACTAAACATGAGATGTTTAACCGATCCCATAAAACTAGAAGTTGCAAAGGGTTGCAATCGTCAAGCATTGACTACCTTGTTAATTTAAATAGTAGAATAAATGTCACCTAACTACTATTTGAATGTAATGTTGGGTTATAGATTTTAATCATTAATTGTCTTGGAGACATAAAGGGTATTAAAGATTAAAATAATTGATAACGAAAATACAAAAATTGAGTTTTGTTATGTTTGAAGATGGCCGCAATCAACAATCCACCTAACGTTATTATTCCACCCGTAAATAACCTATCACTAAGATCTATTCTCGATAAGGATCGTCTAAACTATACCAACTTTATGGATTGGTATTGAAACTTGAGAATCGTTCTCAAGCAAGAAAAGAAATACTACGTAATAGACGAACCTATTCCCTATGAACCTAGTGTTGACGATGCTGAAAACTATAACAATTGGGTAAAGCACAATGAGGATTCAGTGCAAGTTTCTTGCCTCATGTTGGGAACTATGATTCCCGAAATTCAAAAGGATTTTGAACTTCATGGGGCATACGACATGATTACCCAACTTAAGGAAATGTTCCTTACACAAGCTAGGGTGGAGCGCTTCGAAACGGTTCGAGCGCTTCATGCATGTCGTATGGAAGAAACCCAATCCGTTTCCTCCTATGTACTTAAGATGAAAAGCCACATTGATCATCTCGAGCGCCTTAATTGTCCCGTCTCTAAAGAGTTAGCCACGGATTTGATCCTAAATGGCTTAACTAAAAAGTTTGAGACATTTGTTATGAATTATAACCTGAATGGGTGGGACATGAGCATTGGTGAGCTTCATGCAATGCTCAAGACGTCCGAGACGGGAATGGGTAAAAAGGTTTTACCCATTCTCACGATCAATGAGGGAGGCAATAAGAAGAGGCATCACCCAGAACCTAAGGCAAAGGTTGCCAAAGGTAAGGGACAAGTCATGGCCAAGTTCAAGGGAAAGGAGAAAGCGGGACCACCCAAGCCGAAGGAAAAGAAGCCAAAGGTTTGCGCGGATCCGTGCTTTGGATGTGGGGAGATAGGGCAATGGATGAGGAATTGTCCAACCTATCTCAAAGATTTGAAAGCTAAGAGGGATGCGGGGCAAACCTCGGGTACAACTTTCATGATTCATATTGATCTTAATATTGTTTCCTCTAATACATGGGTATTGGATACCGGATGTGGAACTCATATTTGCAATTTGTTGCAGGGGTTCAAAGGAAATGAAGGATTCAAGAAGGGAGATATTAGTCTCTTCATGGGCAACGGAGCAAAGGTTGTTGTCGAAGCCCGAGGGGACTACACTTTGAAGCTTCCAAATGGTTTGGAAGTTATTTTAAACAAAGTTTTGTATGCTCCTAGTTTGACTAGGAATATTATCTCCGTTTCCTTGTTAAGACAATATGGTTATGATTTTAAGTTTATGGATGATTGTATTTATGTTTTCATGAATGATGTATTTATTTTAAAGTAATGCCACCTAATGGCATTTATGAATTGGTTCATAATAACACATCTTATGATAACATGTTATACCAATCAAGTACCAAAAGACTTAAAATGGATTTGAGTAAAACTTATCTTTGGCATTGTCGCCTTGGTCATATAAACAAAGATCGCATACGTACACTTCAAAAGAATGGTCTTTTGGAATCAAGTGAAAGTGATTCATTTGATAAATGTGAGTCTTGTATGTTAGGAAAGATGACCGAGGACCCCTTTAGTGGAACAAACGAAAGGTCAAAAGACTTATTAGGTATCATACATTCGGATGTATGTGGTGCTTTTAAGTAAATTACAAGGAATGGTGAAAGATACTTCATTACCTTTATTGATGACTATAGTCGTTATGGGTATGTGTACTTGTTAAGACACAAAGATGAAGCTTTTGAAATGTTCAAAGTCTTCCAAAATTAAGTAGAAAATCAACTCGATAAAACCATCAAAGTACTTCGTTCGGATAGAGGAGGTGAATACCTAAGTGATGCTTTCCAAGATCATCTTACAAGTTGTGGGATTATCTCACAACTTACTCCACCCGGAACACCACAACACAATGGTGTGTCCGAAAGGAGGAATCGAACTCTATTGGATATGGTTAGATCTATGATGGCTAGAAGCACATTGCCTCTATCATTTTGGGGTTTCACTTTGCTCTCCGCAGCCCGTATTCTAAATATGGCCCCAACCAAGAAAGTGGACAAGACACCTTTTGAAATATGGAATGGAAGGGCTCCATCATTATCATATTTAAAGGTATGGGGTTGTGAGGCTTATGTTAAGAACAACACCCAAAACAAACTTGAAAGTAGATCCACTAAGTGTATCTTTGTAGGATATCCCAAAGATTCTATGGGATATTATTTCTACAACCAACCGAGCAAAAGGTGTTCGTTGCTCGAAAGGTTGAGTTCTTGGAAACTAAGTTCCTTATGGAAGGTACTAGTAGAACGGTGGAACTCGAGGAGGATCGAGAACCACAAGCCGATACACGTTTGGTTGATACTAGCAATCAACAAGAGGATGTTGAGAATGATCAAATGGTTGATCAAAACACACAAAACGTTCGCAAATCTGGTAGAATTAGTCATCCACCCGAAAGATATGGATTTTTCATGGATGGATGCTATGTGGTAGATTCAGATGAACCCACCACATACCGTGATGCAATGTCACAATCCGATTGTGACAAATGGCTTGAAGTCATGAACATTGAGATGCAATCCATGCATGATAACCAAGTATGGGATTTGGTTGTACCACCTCTTAATTCCAAACCGGTTGGAAGTAAGTGGGTTTTCAAGAAGAAAACCGATATGCATGGAAACTTGGATACTTATAAAGCAAGACTTGTAGCAAAAGGTTTCACTCAAACTCAAGGGGATGACTATGATGAAACTTTTTCTCCTGTAGCAATGCTAAAGTCTCTAAGGATATTGTTTGCCATAGCCGCACATTATGACTATGAGATATGGCAAATGCATGTCAAAACCGCTTTTCTAAATAGGCATATTAAGGAAGATGTCTATATGGTTCAACCTGAAGGTTTTGTCGATCCACAACATCCTAATAAAGTATGCAAGTTAAAGAAATCAATCTATGGATTGAAAAAAGCATCTAGAAGTTGGAATCACCGTTTTGATGAAGAAGTTAAGAAATTTGGATTCATCAAAAATGGTGATGAAGCTTGTGTGTATAAGAAAGCTAGTGGGAGCATGATTACCTTCTTAGTATTGTATGTTGATGACATACTACTATTTGGGAATGACATTCCAACCATAGAAGGTGTAAAAGCATGGCTTGGAAGTTGTTTTTCCATCAAAGATCTTGGTGAAGCCGCCTATTTTTGGGAATAAAGATCTATAGGGATAGATCAAGGTGGTTGATAGGTTTAAACCAAAGTGCATACATTGACAAAATCTTGAAAATGTTCAAGATGGAGAACTCTAAGAGTGGTTTGGTACCTATTCAAAGAGGAACGATATTGAGTGCGTCTCAACGTCCAAGCTCAAAGGAAGAGCAAGATAAAATGAATGGGATCCCACACGCATCGGCTATTGGATCCATCATGTATGCAATGGTATGCACTAGATCGGATGTGTCATGCGCTTTAAGAATGACAAGTAGATTCCAACATAATTCGGGAAGTAGCCATTGGATGGCTGTTAAGAGTATATTGAAATACCTTAGAAGGACTAAGGATATGTTTCTAATATATGGTTCGGGTGAAGAGGAACTCGTTGTAAAGGGTTACACGGATGCGAGTTTCCAAACCGATCGAGATGATTCTCGATCACAATCGGGATATGTTTTCATTATGAATGGTGGGGCAGTCTTTTGGAAGAGCTCGAAATAAGATGTGGCAGCTTTGTCCACCACAGAATCGGAATACATCGCCGCCTCATTGGCAGCTCAAGAAGCTGCGTGGATTAGGAAATTCATTGCCGACCTAGGGGTGGTCCGTACCATCTAGAAATCTTTTGTGACAACGAGGGTGCGATTGCTCAAATCAAGGAACCTCCTGCACATCAAAAGATGAGGCACATTGAGCGGAGGTTCAACTACATAAGGGATAAAGTTGAAAAGGGAAAGATATGTATTCGCAAAGTTCACACCGATCAAAATATTGCAGATCCACTCACGAAGCTCCTTGAAAGGCCAAAGCATGAAGGTCACACTTGTGCCTTAGGACTTCGATATTCTAGTGATTGGATATGATTGAATCTTGTATTTGGATATCGGAACAATTTTAATTTGACTCATCATATGATTATGGTTTATGATTATGATATTTTGAGTTATGTTCCATTTTAGTATGTTTAAATCCATGAATAAGTTAATTATTCTAAATGTCCGTAGTCGTTCATATTTGTGGGAACAAATATGAAGGTAAGACTATTATGAACTTGGATTGGTGGATATTCATGGGATATGAATATAGAGCAAGGGTTGCTGCCAAGGTTTATAGATATTTATGGGATATAAATATTGGACTGACCCGCTCTCAAATGTTACTACATGGAATCCTTATGATTGATCATAAGTAAATTTGAGTAAAGGCGAATATCATAGTATCCTCCGACCTGAGATACATATTGGGTCTTGATATTCACCGAATATTGTACTTTGACTTAGTTCTTCGCTGCTCTGAAACATGACAGTACATAAGTCTAAGATCAGGTATGGTACAAGGTGATTGTGAGAGACGTATGTAGTCAAGAAGGGATTTGTCCATCTTATTCGTTGAGAGTGAGATGTCTAATGCCTGAAAGTAATCAATAGAGAATGATCACTCTGTGTCTCTAGATTTGACATGACATCTGAGACAAAAGGATAAATGATAGATTCAACTAAATCATTTCAAGTAAGGGACTTGAAGGGGATGATGTTATTGAATGGCACTTCGTCATCCGTATTAGGGGTAGTAAACCGTAGTTAGGCGGTATTTGCTACTTGCATCAATCTTCTATGTATCTTGTGCAAGTGAGAGATTGAAGGACTCGGTCTGCCCAAGACACATATTATAATTGATGTGGCTAGTACGTTATGATCCAAGTCGGGTCATACCCAATAACAAGCTAGACAAACACCAAGTATATTTGTTTATATATGATATGATCATAAGTAAATAAATATTGACACTTTTGTTATTTGGAAAAGGGTTTGGAAAATGGTTTCTAAATACAATGTACTTGTGAAATGAATAAATCATATGGATGATTTATATTTTGAGAGAGAACATTCCATAGTGTTATTTAAGATGATTAAATAACAATATGTGAAAATGGTTACCTAGCATGTTGCCTATATATTGTGTTATACTTATAAGTAATAAGTTTTATAACACAAATATATAAATGGAAGGTTTAAATAATAATAATAATAATAATAATAATAATAATAATAATAATAATAATAATAATAATAATAATAATAATAATAATAATAATAATAATAATAATAATAATAATAATAATAATAATAATAATAACAACAACAAGGAAGGAATCTCTTTCTCTCTTATTATTTTATTGTTATTCTAAATGTTAGTGGAGACATGCAAGGTTTCTAATTGGTGCCATGGGTGACGCCAAAAGATACACACTTACTTCCTCTTTCACTCTCATTTTTTTGCAAGTAACAAAAAGTTTTCTACTCTCTCTCTTTTTCTCTTTAATTTTCGGCCAAGAGGAGGAGCCAAGGGAGGAAGAAAATTTTTGAGTGCAAATCCTAGCTACAAGGTGTTTGCTTGAAGGCTTGAAGGGTATACAAGCTTGAGGAACTCCTACCTTGAAGTTCTAGCCTACCATTCATCATTCCTTTCACATTTCCTTGGTTTTGAAAGGTAGTCTTAACATGCATGGACTTATACATGCATGTGTTTAATAGTATGTATTTCGTATTTAGATCCGGGTTTGGGTTTTGCATGTATAAAATTGGTTTTATACACTATAAACTAACAAGATTTAAAACATTTATCCGCTGCGTTTTTGGTAAAAGTAAGGTTTTATCACTTTGATAATCTTGTTAAAACCATAAAACCACCCAATTAGTTGCACGCAAGGATGAATTAAGGTGAAAAAGAGTTGTAGACATTTAATACCGACCTGGAATTGAACGTTTGAAGGCCGGTTGATGGCTGGTTGCACGCAAAACGAGAAGGGGTCAGAGCTAGGGGGCGCCGATCGGAATAGAGCTAGGGGTCAGGGTTTATTTTTTTGTATAATATAATAACAATAATACATTCTAGTCCCTCTACTTTATTGATGGATGAACTTATGCGAGAGGTTAAGTAAGATAGGTTCACGGGGGTGACCAGGAGCTCCCCGGAGAGTGCCGGGTCAAACTCGAAAGATATACACGATGCAACAAGGCTAAACCTTCTAACAGAAATTAACGGACGTTACAAGTCCACCTCCCTAAGAATGGGATTCGTCCCCGAATCCCGCCACACAGGAACAAGCGTGGATTGAGACAATTCAAAACATCACATCATACACAGAACAGGTATAAATAGCACCCCTACTGTTGATATCGTACTACCTCCTAGCCAAAAAATTACACACGAAATCTTTTGAGAGGGAGATAAATAGACAGCGCAATTTTAACAAATAAAATGATTACAAGGGGTTACCTGAAATGGTGTCCGCATCCTCCTTTGCCTTCTTCGTCGAGATACTGAAGGCCCTAGCCTTTGCCTTTGGTTCTCCTTCCGACTTAACTCTAGAAGATTCTCCCCGCTCAGGACCTCCCGCTTTAAACTCAGTACATCGAGAGGCCAAATGACCAGACCCCTCACACCGGTAACATGTCAACGACGGCCACTCGTAGTGGGGGTGTCCCGTCTCCCCTCAACGAAAATAAGGGATAGTCCCGAGCCTACACTCCCCCCAATGCGGTTTCCCTCACTTCCTGCATCTGTCGCTATACCTTTTACTCTTACGATCCGACGTCTCTGCCCTCGCTTTCTTCCCTTCCGACACAGAATCATTGCCCCCGTAACGTTTGCCATTGGAGTTAGAGCTCGGTTTCAATCTTTTCCAGATTCAGTTGGGTTCACCATCTCTCTCTGTTCATACAATGTACCTGCCAGGGTAACCACCCATGGAAAGAGCTTATGCCGGTGGTCGCCACACCCCTACGAACATCTACCGGAAGACCCTTTACGTACTTTTTGATTCTTTTACTTTCAGGTGTAACTAGGTCGGGACATAAACAAGCCATTTGATTGAATTTTGTAGTATACTCTCGATGTGACATATCACCTGCTTCTAAAACTAAGAACTCCTGCTCCATCTTATCTAATTCATGCGGAGGTCAAAAATGATCGATAAGCAACTGCTTCAACTCTTCCCAAGCCATCCTCCTAATAGAACGATCACCCATAGCCTGGGCTAGATTATCCCACCAACACAGCGCCTCGGAACGAAAAGAGGCAGTAGCATAAGTCACCATGTCCTCCCCTTTGCACTTACTGACCCTTAATACTGCTTCCATCTCTCTAACCCACTGATGAGTTGCCAACGCATCTTTAGTACCATCGAAAGCGGGAGGGTCGCACTTCTTGAAATCCCATACGAACAACCTCTAGTAGGCATGCTAAACGCACGAGCTTCTTCCTCCTCATCACCAGATACCACTACCTCGTCTTCAACCTGAGTCTCTTGACCCTTTCCTTGCTTATCCGCACTCTTACCAGCCATTGACTCTTTTGCAACCCTAACAGCCTCAGCAACAATCTCGGGAATAACGCTATGAAGAACCTGATAAACCTCATCTGCGATGGCCACGCGTATAGTAGGGCCTAAGGCGGGGCTACCCTGCTTTTCCTGAATCGGGGTCTCTTCCTGCTGGGGAGTCGGGTTCTCTCTCTCAGTCTCGACACGTGGCTTACGACTACGGCCACGAACACTCGGATGACCTCTCTTAGTAGTACGAGTATTAACCATGACTTATCCCTACAAAGAAAGAATTTTAACACGGTCAAGTACAAGTGGCATTTAGAACATGTAAAGTAAGGGTAAACTGCTAATGACGTTGATCAAGTGTAATTAGTCGTTTACTTTACCCGCCCGTCCTAATCACCCCCTGCCCCTAACCACATTGGCATTCTATCTAACATTTAAACAATTGATCACATACTGGAAACTTTAAAATTCAAAGGAATGACTAACAATTATAGTTACCTCTTGGCGTGCAGCTACTCGCAGTGGGCATACTAGTCTCTTCCCTTACAGTTCGAGTCGAAGAATTCGGGGATGCTCGGATCCCTCGAACCTTGGCTCAGATACCAACTTGTAAGACCCCGAATCCCGGGAATCCTACAGTTGGTATTCTTACAAAATACTTACAAAAATACCTAAGCTTAAAAACAGTTCATTCCATTAAAATAACCAATTCAGTGTATAATTTAGGAGAAAATCA
Source organism: Bidens hawaiensis (assembly GCF_021521415.1). NCBI lineage: Eukaryota > Viridiplantae > Streptophyta > Magnoliopsida > Asterales > Asteraceae > Bidens > Bidens hawaiensis. The sequence goes on from NW_027492588.1 coordinate 217,797, forward strand.
TAATTATTAAAACAAGTTCCAAAAACCCGGGAATTATTCCCAAAACCAAATTTCAATGTATTTAATAAAACTTTAAAATAAAATGTTCATTATTAAAACTTCCGGCTAAGTATGCCCTCCACCGTCCAAGTAGCTTCGTGCACGTCCAAGCGGTAAGCATCCTCCTCCCAACCTGAAACTCACACTAATATACACACAAAGTCAGCTTGAGCTAAGTGAGTTCAAGTTTTAATAATTGACATTTAAATAAATCATTCCAAGAGTTTGAAAATAAAACGGGATATAATAGTTAGGCCATCATCATCAATAAGTAGTCATACTTATATATATATATATATACTTATATATATATATATAAACATCCATATAATTATATCCCTATAGATATCATCCAAGTATTAACATCAGGGTCGAGCACACGTACAACCCAAACACGTAATATCCAAGTACTAACATCAGGGTCGAGCACACGTACAACCCAAGCACGTATCATCTCATCCGATGGTGATCATGCCACACGAGCCTCCCCCCTTACGGGCTTTTCAGGGCCCGTCACAGGATTTAAGAACCAGAGTAGCATAGTTTGGCCCGGCCAAACTCACCATCCATCCGCATGCAAACACAAAGTAGGCATGCACAAACATACTTAGTCGATAACGACTAATTAACATCGCCAATTATTGGCAATAAACACATGTATATGTAGGGCCCCGAACCCCGGGAACCCCACAGTTGGTATTCATTCAAAACACTTGTTAAACAATTAAACTTAAAAACAATTATTTTCATTAAAATAAGCATCACAGAGTATAATTTGGCGGAAAACGTAAATAAGTAAATGAGTTCCCAAAACCCGGGAATTTTGCCCAAAATCAACATAATTATCTTTAAATAAAAATTTTTAAAAATAAATGTTTAACAATAAAACTTCAATTCTCGTATGCCCTTCACCGTCCAAGTAACTTCGTGCACGACCAAACGATAATGCATCCTCTTCCTAACCTGAAACTCACACTAACATGCACACAAAGTCAGCTTGAGCTGAGTGAGTTCAAGTTTTAAGTAAATAATATTAGGAGTAATAGTTATGATAGTCATACCAAAAGTTTTAAAAAGTAAAAGGGTGCATCCATCAAATCATCATTACCGAAAACTAAACATCCTCATACATACATATACAAATGTATATATAAACATCCTTTCAATTACATCTCTATATATATAACAGTATATAAATATAACATCCACGTATAACATCAGGGTCGAGCAAACGTACAACCCAAACACGTAACATCAATGCATGCAAACACAAAGTAGGCATACACAACATCAGTAGTCGAAACGACTACAACATCGCCAAATATAGGCCAAGCAATAATGTATATATATATATATATATATATATAACATCCCAAGGCCTACCATATGCTAGCAAGCCTATATAAATTCGTTTAAAAACATTTCATCATGTAAGAAAACACTTAGGTGTGCATGCTAGCCCAAAAGTAAAAAGGGTAAAAAGGGCATCATGAACTCACCTGAAATCAATCGAACACCTGCAACGAGCTAGGAAATCCCTAAGTGCCCAATCACAAGCGAGGGCCTGTAAATTATACACAACACGTTACTAAACTAGACCGTAAGACCACTATTGCCTAATAGGCCGTTCAAGCCCAACGCTTTGGCCCAAGGCCCAACACTTGGCCCAAGGCCCAACAACTTATCCCAAGGCCCAACACTTGGCCCAAGGCCCAACAACTTGGCCCAAGGCCCAACACTTGTCCCAAGGCCCAACAACTTGGCCCAAGGCCCAAGGATAATCAAATCGGGTCGAATGCGCGTGTAATAAACCTTAAAACCATTTCTTAAATGAATCAGCCCCGAATGGACCAAATTCCATTTTAAATCTTTTCATTCATCAAGATTATGTCACCCGAGTTGGTAGGGTTGACGGTTCCTTTTTACAACTCTTACTTTAACGTTTAAACGAAAATTCGCGCACCGCCGACTCGATTGACGAAGCACTAAACACAACAGCCCCGAGCATCAAAAAAATAATTTTTCCACAGCCCTTAAACCCCCCTAGGGCTGTACAAACTGATTCGGTCAGTCACCCGATCAATTAACGCATCAAACTCAACAATTTGCAATTCTACACCCGATAAACCATAGTTTTCGAACTAAAATTGATTGACCGACCTAAACACCTCCAATGACCACGAAATTTTAATATGATGTAAATGTCATACCTGGGGATCTTTCTACACTGGAAACTCTAATTTTTATCCACGGGAAGTGGGTCAATTACACATTGGCCGAAATTCTGTCCAACGAAAAGTTTCGGCAAAATTGAGCATCAAAACGAATAGGGGTGAGCAAAAAGAGTGTTGGGGATTGTAGTACATACCTTGAACTACTTCTAGGAGCTTGGAATCGATCAAAAAGTTGAAGCAATGAAAGGGGGGAGGGGCTGGAAGTGGCCGATCGCTGCTGCTGCTAAACTAGGGTTTAGTTTTTTTTGTTTAGTGTTATATCATAAAACTTTTTCATTCTAACCCCCGGAAAATAATAATAATGCAACTTGGAAGAAATGTTAAGCGATGAGACGTACCGGGATAACGTAAAGGCTTCTGAGGAATGTCGGATAAATCCTGAGAATTATACATACTCTACAATCCTTAATTCTTGAAACCGGAATTAACGGGCGTTACAGTATATATAGATCTATGTATACACACACACACACACACACACACACACATATATATATATATATATGTGTGTGTGTGTGTGTGTGTATCATCCCAAATATATCATCATGAAAGTAAACCTATGGTCATAAAGTAACACCTGCATACACATTAATAAATATCATCTCATGACATACTACAATACGAGTAAGCCTAGATCCTTGAATCTAGACTATAAGTAATATCTATAACCTTATAAAATGTATAACCATAAACGAGCCTCAAATATTCTAAGGCATAGAATATAATTCACCCATATTTTCATAAACCCCCAAACACAAGTTTGGCCATATAAAACCACCCAATTAGTTTAAACGAGCATAGTCGGATAAAATTGTAATATGGTGTGTATGCTAGCCCAAAACGTAAAAAGAGTAAAACAGGCATCATGAACTCACCTGACACAAGGCACGAATTCACCACATGCTAGAGGACCCCCAAGTATCCACAAATCTCAAACGCCTGTCGGTTTACATACAAACATTACTAACGACATCGAAAGGACTCGTTTATCCTACGAGACGTTCTAACATGGTTCGAGTTACCTAAAGCCTCGACCTCGTCAAACTTAAACATAACAGCCCCCTGGGGCCTTAAGTTCACCAACACGACCCTTAGATACTCCTGGGAAATAAGAATTCCCAAATTACCCTAGAAGCACTAGGTGATACTAGCACGCACGTTTAAGAGTTGTTTACGCAATTAACATCCAACTCAGCCCTGTGTCGACCCAATATGATAAATTCACAGCCAACAAGTCCACACGACGCTCCACGAGTCAAATGGGTCGGTAACTCACAAGCACAACGCACCAACTATTCAATAAACGCGAATGTGCGTTGTACCGACCCGTTTGAGTAACCGACAACCAATTCAGCCCCAATACTTATAAATGTCATTTTCCAACAGCCTGTACATTAAACCGAAGCTACCAGAACTGAATTGGTCATCACTTACTTCATCCCTCGCGTTAAACGCAACAAATCACTATCCTAGACAACCGAAAACTAGTTTTCAATCTACAACTAGTTGACCAATCAAACGATCACCAATGGACATGATTTTTAAGTATGTGATATGGGACATACCTAGGAAGATTGTGGTGCAAAAACCTCAGCCGAAACAGCCCCAAAACTGCCCAATTAGACAGCCACCCGGTAAGCCTAAAACAAGCGGTTTAACGACGAATAAACGAGCCATAAGGATGAATTAAGGTGAAAAAGAGTTGTAGACATTTAATACCGACCTGGAATTGAACGTTTGAAGGCCGGGTGATGGCTGGTTGCACGCAAAACGAGAAGGGGAGGGTCTAGGGTGGCGCTGATCGGAATAGAGCTAGGGGTCAGGGTTTGTTTTTTTTTTTGTATAATATAATAACAATAATACATTCTAGTCCCTCTACTTTATTGATGGATGAACTTGTGCGACAGGTTAAGTAAGATAGGTTCACGAGGGTGACCAGGAGCTCCCCGGAGAGTGCCGGGTTAAACCCGAAAGATATACACGATGCAACAAGGCTAAACCTTCTCACAGAAATTAACGGACGTTACAAGTATTGTGACATCCCACATCGGTTGGGAATGAGAACAAAGTCTTCTTTATAAGGAGGTGGATACCTTCCCCATCATAACGCGTTTTGGGCGCTTAATGGTAGTGGATGAGAGGAGAACCCCATAGTTAAGCATGCCCAGGTGGAAGTAGTATCAGGATGGGTGACCTCATGGGAAGTCTTCACCTTGGCAACCAAAAGCAAATCCGTGAGGCGATGGTGATATGTCCCGGCCAAAGCAGACAATATTATGGTGCGGCGGTAGCTGGGCTGTTACAAATGGTATCAGATCCAGTGCCGGACCGGTGGTGCCAGGTCCCGCGAGGACGCTGGACCCCTAAGGGGGGTGGATTGTGACATCCCACATCGGTTGGGAGGGAGAACAAAGTCTTCTTTATAAGGAGGTGGATACCTTCCCCATCATAACGCGTTTTGGGCGCTTAATGGTAGTGGATGAGAGGATAACTCCGCGGTTAAGCGTGCCCAGGTGGAAGTAGTATCTGGATGGGTGACCTCCTGGGAAGTCTTCACCTGGGCAACAAAAAGCAAATATGTGAGTCGATGGTGGTACGTCCCGGCCAAAGCGGACAATATTATGGTGCGGCAGTAGCTGGGCTGTTACAGCATTCAATGCTCACCACCTTAGGGTAGTCAGCTTATGGTAATACTCTCTATGCCTTATCGAATTTCAGTTTCACTATCATTCCTAGGATGAGAACCCACAAAATCTAAGATTAATTAGGTTTATTTAGAATATGCAATGGAAAACCTTTCAAGACTAGTTGGGCCTACCAACACATACCAAGCTTAGTACGCTTTCTTTTATATTATCTCATATATATTAGTAGTTTGAAAAACCAATTTCCAATTATACTATCATCTTCCATTAAAGTGCAAAAATTTTCATTAAATTCTTGGGACATTTTTCAAATTTTTTTATGCTTTTTTTTTTTTCATATTTTTACTTTTGCCGAAAAATATAAATTTCCCATCCCCACACTTAAATTTCACATTGTCCTAAATGTGAGAAAAAGAAAATTACCAATCAAATTTTGCAAAAAATAAAAATGAATTAATGAATTGGAACAGACTCCCCTGGTAAATTGACGATATGCTCGTGAGTCGTGTTCCGTGCCCTCCAATTCAAGCGCGATCAGCAGACTAAAATTAAATAATGTAATCTCTTAAGAACGAAAGTGACAATCCTGAAGCAAGTGGCGTCCCCACACTTGTTTAAAACAATATCTCATCAATCATCTCATAAGCGGCTCTGGAGCGACCTGTAAGTAAGAGAAGCAACACCCGACAGAGCAAAGAAGTAAAACCAAAATAAAAATAAAAATAGAACGAAAACATAGTATCGGGTTGCCTCCCGTGAAGCGCTAAGTTTATAAAAGAGTCTTCAGCCGTACTCGTTCCCAAAATCTCAATCAGGAGGCTTCTCCTTTATCCTCTTCCCATTAGTGCTCTTCAACACTCTTCGTTTACAATTAGTTGAGAAGAAACTAGTTCCCAAACTCACGTGACCACAAAAATAAGCATTCAGCTTGATCACCCAATTATTGAAATTTTTAGGATGTGACAAACTCGGCACACTTTGATTCCTAACTCCAGATATCCTCCTTCTTGGGGCTCTTGATTTACGTGGCGATCCATGAATGAGTATTTCTAAAAACTCGCCAGCTTTCTCGTGCATACACGGATGATGTTTCACAATGAGATGCAATTCTTTATTCTTCAACTCTTCGGATACTCATGTGATTCCTCTTTGACAATTAGCTTCTCAACCGGCTCCCCGAATAACAATTTTTCAAGCTCCTCAATATCTCTTTCAGGGTTAAAATCTCTCTCATCCATATCAGTTAAACTCACTAACTCTTCACCAAATTCATCTCTAAACTCGTCCTCCCAAAAGGGAATATACTCCTCTGTCTGATTCTACAAACCAACATCCTCAACCTCGATCACCGGCTCACTAAGTTGTATTCGACTTTTTAAACCTGATTCAAACGCATCCGTAATGTGCCAAAGTGGTGTACTTGGATTAATGATATGGATGACACACATGAAATCCATTAATATCTCTTCTGGATGTGGTATGTAATCCATCATTGCACCAGATGAGTCTTTGCAACCAACAACATTCCCCATCCTATCATATATCGGACAAAATTGGGCTCATAGTAGCACTCCATGAAGATCACTGCAAAGATAAACTTAAACGGAAAAAGATCACGAGCACCAGATAGCATTGAAATAAACTATATAATACAGAAAAAACTAAACTAATTTAAAGCAATTAAACTAAACTATATTAACCTAATATTATAAAAATAAAATAAAATAAAAATCTACTTAGACTCCTACGACTAAAATAAAAATAAAAATAATAATAGAAAAAAATACAAATAGCACGAATGTATCAAGCAAGTCTAATCAAAGCTAATGAACGCAATCGCCAAGAGTCCCTAGGAACGACGCCAAAAACATGATGTGCTAAAAGTAGTTATATAAAAACACGCTAATCTAGACACTAAGTAATAAATTCTAGACTCTTAAACTTAACTAAAATGCTAACCGGCAAGTGAACTGGTCGACTCTAGTACAGCTAAGTAAGTCCGAATATCGAACCCACAAGACTCTTTTAATTACGTAAACTAGCTAATTAGACTCAACTAATTAACACGACTATTTATGTATAATTATTGGGGGGGGGGGTTGTTTAATAAAACTAATATTAAATTAATCACTAAGATTTAAAGGCGACTTATACCTAGACTTAATTCAAATGATGACAAACAATCACCCAGGCTAGAATCCCATAAGTTTCAGTTATCAATTACCCGGGAAAATATTTAGTTATGGAACTGGGATCGTAAAATAGATGCTTAAAAGAAAACCTGAACAGGACCCCTGACCCTTCTTAAGAAGACACCTATAGGTTTCTAATAAATTTTAACACTCACCAGTGTTAAAAACCAAGTTTCCTTACGGTAACCTAATTAATTACAAACTAGTTCCTTTATACGAAATCATACCTTACAGCGTGGAAATCAAAGGCAGCCTAATATATTCAATTGACTCGATAGACGAAGTTAATCTATCAAAACTAGACGGACTCCTTACGAAGAACTAAATCTAGCAATCCTGATCAACAAAGACCTACCAATAACCTAGCATCTTACAGTTATTTAGGTTAGCAGCACACTTAGGTTTATTTGATTAAATAATGTTATTCCTATGATCTTATTCAAAATCAAATCATAAAATAGTCAAAGACACAAAGTAAATGACCTAATAGTAACCTATCTTAATGACAAACAATAATCAAGGCAACTATGGAATAATAACACTTAATTAAACAACCTCAAGCACACATACGCATCAACTCAATATAATTAAACCTTTTACTAGTTCATAAAACCATAACGATAAATAAAACCCAAGCCAAGATCAAACGTCAACAAAAGTTCATCATAAGCCTAGGCGGTCTAAGGGTTTAGCCAACAACCATACTCAAGACCAAAAGATAATAAATAGGTTCAAACAAAAAATTCATGACGAAAATAATAAATTGAAACCGAATAATAAGGATGTTTGGATGAGTAGGTGTTGAACCCGAACACTCTCTACTTGAACCAAAGTGCTAGGTCTCTCTTTTTCCTCCTTGCCTTCTGTTTGTGTCTCTCTCCCCAAACAAAAAGAAAACAAATATAAATACCCTCTAGTTAGCTTGCTTGCCCTTCTCCAGTATTGTGGTGCGCCCGCTTGTGCTTTTTGTTGACTCCCCCTGACGGCTCTTTAGGTCTCCCCCCTTTATTTCTTTTCTTTTCTTTTTCTTTAACCGACATAAATATGGGCCATAGTTTAATTCTCTTATTAAGCCTTTAATCTATCTTCAGCCCATACTTTGTTGATGATGATGATGTTATGACTTTTTAGTTGTAATCTTTGAATGGCTCCTGTAGATCAAACATCCAGCTTCACCACCTAAATAAATAATAATGTGAACTTTTTATTACACTTTAACGTAAACGAATGTTAATATAATATTTATTGCACACTCTATTTTTGTTCACAAACGAATTGCTAGTGACATGAATTCATAAATTTTAATATAGATCAATTAATTATTTTAAACATCATAAACGTCAACTCAAACCGTCATTAATTAATAGCAACACCAATATATATAACTTATTCAAATATTTACTCCTTGGTTTCAAACTTTGTAACAAAGTATTCCAATTTAGCTCATTGTCTCATGAAACCATTAAAATATGAATATAATCCAACTAAGAGTAAGTTTGAACAAAAACCTAGCTCAAAGTATTTAAAAGTGTAGGAAATATTTATATAAAAATATATATAATTTAGACCACATCACAGCTCTTAATCGAGTAATTCGGTATTACCTTTGCGGTTTTCGTTCGTTTTTGCTCTCTTATTCAAATTTCCTGGTTCTTGTGCTTCTAAGTAAGGTAGATACAGTTCCTATATTACAAACCAAGCATGTATCATAACAAGACCAGCCTTGAAACTTAGGGTTTCAGTTAGGGCTTTAAACCGAACTTTTGAACCATAAAAACGTGATTTAAACCTCCTAATCCGTGTTTATGGCCAAAAACCTATCAATACAGGTTCTTAACCCGAATATGTTTATATGTAATCAAACATGGTTAAACAAGTTAAAATTGATCAAAATAGGTAACTTACCTTAGGGTTTTGTTATGGAGGTGAAGGAGCAATAGTGTTTCTCCAGAAAATAGAAGATTATGATGCCAAATATCTAACTTATTAATATATATATATATATATATGGATATATATATATATATATATATATATATATATATATATAGAATACTTAAGAGGTTCCAACTTGGCAGGTTGGACGTTTTGGGCCCCCTTTGGACCCAATTTTGGCCCATTAGTCTCGTTTTGCGTACCCGAACGTGATATACCGAGTCCAAGTTTATTTCGGGTCCGGTTTTTGGCGAGAAAAATATATCGGATACGAAAAACAGTGCGAAAACGAGTGTTTTTCGGCTAATTTCTTGTAAATTTAGAAAAACATACTATTCGTTTGTAAAAATTGAAAATATTTTCACGGATCACTTAAAACATTCCCATTAAGTGTTTTGTAAGTCTTTTTCGGCTTAACGGATGATACAGTGCTTGTTTCGTAACTACCTTTCACGCTTAAGTTCACAAAGGGTAGTTAAACGAGCATGTTTTTGTTTAACTGGTTTGCTATCATACTAAGGCCTTAATATCAATATGTTGGATTATATTAAACGTTTTGAAAGGGGATGATAGAAATGATGTAGACACTGATTAGGATCGGAAACGGTTACCGTTTATGTCTCGAAGTGCAGAAAACAACGAGATTGAACATCACAAGTAACATTAAGCTCATATTTCATTGAGAATAATAAACAAGTACAAGATATGACTGTTTGGACACTTTCTCTCTAGCTTCTCTCTCTAACATGAATGATCCAGAAGCTACAAAGAACGCATAAGATCACTTATTTATAGGTTTCACATTAAATCACATAGGGCATATATCTTATACGGCGCATATGTTATGCGCCTCATAACATATGCGGCCCTATGGTGACTTATGCGCCATTGATCCTACACTATCAACATATGACATTTAAATCCTATACAACCAAAACTAAGACCCTAGTAATAAACATTAAGCTCTTACAAAATCCCCCTTGGATGTTGCTAGGTCTTGATCTTCAGTCTTCACTCTTTCATACCAAATACTTTTTCCCTGTACTCCCTCCTCATATCTTCCCATGAGCGTTTTGTCGAAGGCTTCTGGTTGGTGGGAATCGACACACCAACACCTTTGTATTGATATTTCTTCAGAGAAGCTATTCTAATATTTTTTTTGATCTCACGTTCACGCTCTTTCTCCTTTAACTCTTCCTCCTCACCCATCTTAAACCACTTGCTCTTCCATACTTCACCAGAATGAATCTTGTATTTATGCCAAATTCTCACAACTTTCTGATACTACATAGCAGACGCAGGATGCTTCTCATGTGAAACTTGTACCATACACTTGTATAACGTCTCTATATCCTTCTCCAAGAAATTAACCAACCACATTAGGTCCATAACATCATTCACGTCCCAAACTCCATCTCTATTAAGCACAATCTGAGCCTCTCCTCGATTCTCATCATAGTATTCAAGGTTTGTGGCTGCTTATATCTCCATGTTTTGACAAAATAATCCGTCTCAAGATCCTTTTACACACGAGACACATGAAGAAATGGTGTTTGTGGAGTCCAACTCTTGAATCTGCATTTCGCCTACCATTTTATAAAATCCCAGATTTCTTTTACCGGCCCTCGCTTCGGACAATACAATAGTTCTTTCTACACAATGTCCACTACATCCATCCAAGGTAATGACCTAAACTCACAAAGACTTTCAAAGTACTGAACTCCATCAGTTCGTCTAACTGCAATCTTCCTTATCTTTGAAAGATAGGCAATGCTCACCACTTTACCGAGCTTAACTTCTTTCTCCTTTTTATAATACTTGACAGGTTTCAAGTATATACGTTTAGGCTCTATCTTTCTCCTCTCAAACCATTCCTCCTGCTCTTGACTATTTACTTCTTCCTCTGTATTCTTGTCTTTGTCAGCAGTTATTGGATTTCCTTGACTATAAAATTCTTGACTCAACATTTCAATTTCTTCGTCAAAATCTTCATCAAATTTCGGAAATACTTGATCAGCATTTACATATGTCAATGGTTCTTTATCAAGTTCCTCCTCCAAAACGGGTTCATTCACCAGAACTTCATTCTCAACTGAGCCCAAATATTTCTCAAAATCAAAAATAAATTCTTCTTCTGTTACGTTCAGCATTCGTGCTAGATCAGCTCTTGTTACCTATATTTCACCCTCTTCTAATTCCTCTCCAGTAGACGAGAATCTAGCTGGAGGCTTAAATGCAATAGGCTCAATATCTAACACCTCAAGCTCATCAACATTTCCACCAACTTGAGTTCCTTCTTGAACAGGTTGATTTGTAACAATTGGTTCTTTAACAGATTCACCAACAAGGTTGATTTGTAACAATTGGTTCTTTAACAGATTCACTAATAACACTTAAACTAGAACTAACCAGCACACCAAGTCTTCCACCTACACTCGGATCATCATTTCTTCCCAAGATGCCAGTCTTCCAGTCCCTACCACGTGCCATCCTCAAGCCAGCTCCTTCAATCTATTTACCTGCATGCATACTAACAGTCAGCTACGTTGAGTGAGTTCTAGTTTATCAAGTTATAGGATTATTCTTACACGTTCCTTTATTTACGTACAAATATAATTTGGTACTATTCTGACATTATTCTTACATTTTCTCACATAGCATATAACTATTCTTACATTCTTGCACAGATATTATAAGGGTCTGCCACCCAACCTCTTGCACAGATATTATAAGGGTCTGCCACCCAACCTCTTGCACCGATATCATAAAGTCGGCCACTCTAATCTTGCCCAGGTATTAGATGGGCCTGCCACCCTGACTCTTTCATTATATTCTATTTGACTCTTACAATCATATTTAGTTATCAAACTAAGCACATACACATTCTTACCACATTATTTTGTTCTTGCATTAGTTATTCTCCTTCAACATATATGTATATAACTGTATGTATATATATATATACACTTCTAGTCTTACAAGTATGCACACAGCCCCGAAAACATTTCAAAGACAAAATGGGGATAGAACTCACATGTAGTTGATTTCTCTATGAGTTAATGGTAATGTCCTTCCTTAGCTGTGCATGGCTAATTGTGTAACATGTCACAAGTATCAATTATCTAATACTACTACTTCATACATCTACATTAAAGAACCCTTCCACTAATGGGGGTCCGGGGGCAGCGCCCCTGGTAGTGGGGTCTAGGGGCGGCAACCCCTAGCAGGGTCCAAGGGGTAGAGTCCCTGGCTGGGTCGAGCTGTGTGATGTAGTAGGCCCTTTTTCAAAAATGCATCAGAAAATGAATCGGGTCATGTTTTACAACAATTTGAAAGAATTCGCATGGAAGAATTCTCTTCGCATGAAAGAATTCGCATTCGCATGGAAGAATTTGCATCGCATGAATGAATTCGCGTTCCCATGAAAGATGTCACTTCGCACGGAAACCATTCGCTTCGCATGGCTATGCGATGCGATTTGTGGAATTCGCATGCAAAACCATTCGCTTCGCATGGCTGTGCGATGTGAATTCTGCTTCATGTGATCAGAATGCCTTTTCTTCGTTTTTACAATTTTAAAGCCATTTTCCTCCGTGACTCTTCCTTAGGACTCGATTTTACCCTCTTTATGGGTTTTGGGTTGTACCAACTTTGTATACTTGTGTTTTATGAGGTCCGAACATCACTTCTTTGTCCTATAACACACCCGTGAGGTTATAACTCACCAAGTTTATGTTTTTCTTACATCCTACGACCCGATCTATGGTTATATCAGTTTGCATGTCGAATCCAACCTTAAAACTTAACCTTTTGCCGAAGCTCACCTTTTTGGTCTAGGGTTCGGGTTCGGATCTGAAAAACTCGTGGATCTTATAAGTGTTTCTTGTTGTTTGATGATGTTGAACACGAGATTCACCCTTCCTTTTTACTCGGATTTGGATCCGGGTGCTTTGAGAGAAAAAGTGTGTGTTCTTGAGTGTGTGTGTGTGTTGTGAAAGAAATGAAATGGAGAAATGAGGAGTGGTTGGGGTTTATATATGGGGTCCATGGGCCCTATGGTCCATGACCCATTCTCAAGCCCAATCCTAATCATAATCTAAACACTAACACAATTAAATTAACGACACGCAGTTAATAATAAAAACTTTTTGTTATTTATTATTCTCAGAAATGCGGATGTTACAATCATCTTGTTCTTCATCCTCAGTTTAATCAACAATAGTTTCTACTGGTATTTCTGGTGCAATCACCGGTTCAACAGATTCAACCACCACCGGTTCAACCAAGTTTCAACAACCATTGGTACAACTATTTGTTCAACAATTCTGGCTTTAACAGATGATGAACCACCAACTTCAAGAATCTCAACTTGAATAACTGGTTTATCTATCTTTCCCTTGCCTTTTGCATCAATCCTATCTTGGTCATACTGCATTCTAAACTCAATCTCTTCAGAACAAGCCTCTCCACCATAAACCTTGGTAAATACTTTGTCATCAGACTTCTCTAATTCTTCTTTCAAATTAATTCCCAGTTTTTTTTCCAACATAGCAAAATATCTCATATGCAAATGTAGCAAATCTGCTTGCTATTTATGCCTTAACTCACCATCATCTCCTATTCTTTGATAAGCATTTTCTTTACGCAATCTCTCATTCTCTGCAACCAGACTCTCGATCTTGATCCCTTCTTCTGTTGGAGACGGTTCTACAACAGATGTCTTCAATACATTGTCGTCTCTCCCTAGATCTACCACTAGTTCCTCTATCACAAACTCTGGATTTATTGGAGTAACAACAACCTCAGGTTGTTCAACATCTGGCTCATCTATAAGTTTCAACTTTGGAGATGTAGCCCTCTTTGACTTCTTCTTGATGCGTACAACCTTCTGCTTAACAGGTTTATCAACCACTACTTTTGGAACATATGATTCATCCTGTTCATATGTTGTTTTCCTCTTCTTTGAACTCCCAACCTTTTTCTCGAAATGGGCACACGGGTTTGCTAGTGCCATGCGTCTACCCTCAGAATCAGAATCTGTCTCTTCAGGATCTTTATCTGATGTAGCAGAATAGACCTCTTCCTGAGTAACTGGAGTTACAACTTCCTTCTTTATAACCTTTCTCTTCATTTTCTTTGGAGCCACAGATTCCCCTTCTGACTCAGACTCAATCTTTATAAACCTTTTACACACTGGCTTATAATCAACCATCAGCCTATTCTCCGTTTCCATATCAGAATCACTCCCATCGTTTCTCCACTTATTCTCTGTTGGTGCAACATAATATGGATTCTTCAAATGACCAAACAAACCCCAAACTTTGGTATATCCTCCCCTCTGACATTCTTGTATGAAGCTCACTTAGCCAAATTGTTGCCAGTCATATGATCAAGAAATATCTTCGGTCCTTCTTTCTTGACGTGGGGAAATATATCCTCAACGAACAGCTGAACGAAATGAGGATACTGCCACCACTGTTCGTCCCCAAAATTCATCTTCATGTTGTCTAGTATCATGCGGGAGAAATTGTACTTCATATTCAAACATAAAGCTGCCATCATACTCACCTGATAGTATAAAATATCATCATAACCTCCTTTTCGATGACCAAGGCAATGTATTACCACATGCACCAGATACTTGAATGGTCGGGATAATGCAGTCTTCTTCAAAGCTAATCTGTTTAATGAATCTCGGTATCCCATTCGAAGCATACACCCTTTGACCTGTTGTTCATCAAGGACAACTGGATCTGACGGTTCGTCGCCAAAATTTAACACCCTCCTGATCAATGCTTCATCAATTAACATCTTCTTTCCTTGCACTGTAGTATGGACATCCATCCCAATCACTGTAGCATTCTTCCAAAATTCTGAAACAACACTCTCATATGGATCAGCAACATGAGTCATGGCTTTGAAGATTCTAGATCGCTTTAGAAATGGCATAATTACAGCAAATTTCTTGGCCTTGGGATCTTCTTCATTCAAGTATGCACAAATGTTATGCCTACTATCTGTAACCTTTGCCTTTTTCCCCATATGAACCAAAACAAATAAACATGTTAGACCCAGATTCAAATTTCAAAAACTATCCAACATTTAATTTTAGCGGATATGTTCACATCGTATATGTCAAATCAGCACGCATATGTATAATTCCAACCCACGTATATGTCATATACGACGGATATGTCGTATAAATATTTTTTGAACTTGGTCCAACGGATATGTTATATACCATGTATAAGATATACATACGTATATGTTTATTTGACTTTAGTCAACGGATAACATATACACCGCATAGTCCTGACAGCTGCGGCGTATTTGTCATAATTTGACCAAAATCAATTAAGCAATATCCAATAATCAGATGATC
Organism: Bidens hawaiensis; assembly: GCF_021521415.1. NCBI lineage: Eukaryota > Viridiplantae > Streptophyta > Magnoliopsida > Asterales > Asteraceae > Bidens > Bidens hawaiensis. Next base: position 233,224 of record NW_027492588.1, read on the forward strand.
AAAACAAGCAAATCATTGTGATTATTAAATGCCGATTAGACCAAATCCACTATTAATTTCCAGACTACAAACGTTTTATGTGGTCAATTGACTAGTATTTAAACGGATATGTATACTTTGCAGATCTGTCCATGTTAATGTCACTTTGCAGATCTGTCCATGTTAATGTCCTTTTAGTTCAATTAACTATGACCAATGAACTCGTTTTAACATTCCTAAACTCATATAATTACTTATCAAGCTTAGTACTATGTAATTTGCTAGATGATACATATACGTTTTACTATTCATCAGATCTATCAAACCAAGATCCAATCCTCACCTTAACTCTTTGGATTGATGTGTAAATCACCAATACAAAGCAAAAAAGATCACAATGACGGCTTAGAAATCGTGAATATCAAAATCAAGATTGAGAGAACTCAAAAGTCCAGGCGCATAAGTAATGAACTTATGCGCCGGATAAGTTCATATATATAATACCACATATGCGGCGCAAAAGTCAGAAACTTATGCGGCGCATAGCCGCATAAGTTATATGACTTATGCGCCGCATAAGTTATATGACTTATGTGTTGCATAAGTATGTCCAATTGCTTCTTGAAATTTCATGCTTATTCACACCTATATGATGTCCCAAGTACAACTTAATGTCCTTTTACATCAATTTAATAACTTAATTTTTTTTTTTTTGAAAATGCACTGTATATTAAGTCCAAATTAATGACTTTGAGTATAACAGATAGACGTTTTGATTTCTTTGGATTTGATTTGAGAAACTCAATAGGATTTATTGTTCTGGAAAACCCCAGAGATAGTTCACCCGCACATCAAGAGTCAAAAACTAAATCAGAAATAAAATCTTTTCATTTTTTTCAAATAAGAACAATAACAAGTAAAACTAATGAATTACAAACTAGTTAACAGGAATTACATATTTTTGTTAGTTTGAGAAGGGAATCATTGTCACACCCCGTTAAGCGAATTGCGAAAGCGTAAAACGGAAATGCAACAGATACAACTGGTATCAAATACATTGTTCATAAAGAAACATTACTAACTACTTTACAATATATTATATCGTTCTAACATCTTTTACCAACTAGGTGATACAATCAAACCGGTTCTTCAATTACTTTACTTCTAACTCAAATGCCCATGACATCAATCACCAATCAGACACGTAACGCACAGGAAATTACTTCTCATATCTGATTACCTGAAAAGCATGTTAAAACAGGTCAACTACAAATAGTTGGTGAGTTTCATAAGTTTAACGAAATCAGTTCTGCGTACCACACAGTCATAGTTTGTATGTACGCGCGTATGTAAAAATATGTATTTACGTTTGTATAAATATGTACAGCCATATCCTTGTGTGTGCATATGCACACATGTAAGTTTATAATATGAATTCGAAATTTCGGTAAAATCGTGACTGTTTGTTCGTACTACCTGTTTCCAATTTCCGTGTTTAACCAACCACTGTGGACCCCCTTCCTCCCACAACGATTCCACGTAAACTCAAACATTATATAGTGTACACGCAAATAATTAGTATATTCTACACATAGTATTTCCTACGGCTAATCACATAGCATGTATATAGACACATATACACATATAGTATTTATCACGTATCACCAAATACTGTGGCTCCCCATCCGCCCACAATACGCGTAATCACATTATTTTTTTAACATTCATGTCATAATCAAGTTAGTTCGTTTAATAAGTTGCAGCAGAACTTGGCTCATAGACCATACTCAACTTTAGTTTATAAGTTGCAGCAGAACTTGGCTCATAGGCCATACTCAACTTTAGTTTAGTAAGTTGCAGCAGAACTTGGCTCATAGGCCATACTCAACTTTAGTTTATAAGTTGCAGCAGAACTTGGCTCATAGGCCATACTCAACTTTAGTTTAGTACTATTGTGGCCCCCCCTTCCGCCCACAATCTATCCGGATTGTCCAGGTTTCTCATAGAAAAGTTCGTTTTTCCTTAATTAATCCAAAAATATGATTTTTGATCACTCTTGGTGTTTTGATATTCCCGCAGGTTCGTTAGTCGCGAACTTGCCGGTTTTTATAAAAACTGAATTTGTTTAATCTTCAAATTAGTATAATTAATTAAACATTAATCATTAAATTATGAAAATTTAGTTACTTATCAATTAAAATATTTAGATTTTTATAAAAATATTTCTGGAATTATTTACTGATTTATTAATTTATAAAAATTCATTTTATCAGCTATATTTCGCTTGAAAATCGTCCGTTTATCCCAAAAAATTTCCAAAAATTCCAAAAAAATTCCTGAATACTCAAATCATGTCCCAAAACAACCTGTATCAATTCCAGAATGTAAAAACCTTGTTCAATATTCTTTTCGGTCCAAATTCGGCTATAAAAATTCGCACGAACGCATATGTACAAAACACCTTTAGACTTCTCCAAATGATCTCAAAATTCATATGTGATCAAAATACATCAAATCTGAGTTCCCATAAAAAATTTCATAATTTTTGAAGTATTTTAGCATATTTTCCCAAATAAACGTCCCAATTCGGTAATAAATTCGCCAAATGTTCTCGGATGGTCAAAATATTCCCAAATTTGAACAGGGACTCAATGACATGGTCCCTGATGTCCCTGAAAAATTTCAAGTCCTAAAAATATGCAGATAACAACCATAACCTAAGCAGCCCGTAAGCGAGTGTTTCGGCATTACCTTAGCGGTTTTGGTTCGTTTCTGCCTTTCTAATCAACTTTTCAAGCTCTTGTGCTCCTATGTAGGCTAGATAAAAGTCCTATATCACAAACCAAGAAATTTTTCATCAACATAACAGCCCTTAACTTAGGGTTTCGGCTAGTGAACAAAAACGAACTTTTAAACCGTAAAAACGCCGTTTCAACCCTTTAATCCGTGTTTATGGCCAAAAAAACTATTAAACCAGGTTCCTCACCATGTTTATGATCAAAACATGTTTATGGACCATTTTTAAGGTTTTTACATGGTTAGGAATGATTTTTGGCAATCAAGCTATGTTTATATGGTATTAATCGAGTTTAAACGAGCCGAAAATCGATTATTTATGACATCTTTACCTAGTTCTTGCTGGGTTTTGAGAAGACCAGGTTGATATCCAGATTCTTCACAAGAAAATGACTTCAAAATATTTTGAACTTGTTTAATATTTAAAGGAAAACCAAGGGTAAAAAAGTCATTTTTGGCGGGCTGGGATTGTTGGGCCCCCTTTTGGGCCCATTTGGCCCACTTTTCTCGATTTACGTGCCCGAATGTGAAATGCCGAGTCCAAATTTATTTTGGGTTCGGTTTTTGGCGACAAAAATATATCGGGTGCGACAAACGGAGCGAAAACGAGTGTTTTTCGGCTAGTTTTGTGTAAAATTATAAAAACATACTATACGTTTGTAAAAATCAAAAATATTTTCACGGATCGCTTAAAACATTTCAAATAAGTGTTTGGTAAGTCTTTTTCGGCTTAACGGATGATACAATCCTTGGTTTGTAACTATCTTTCGCGTTTAAATCTATAGCGGGTAGTTAAACGAGCATGTTTTCGTTTAACTTGTTTGCTATCGAACTAAGGCCATATTACTAATATTTTAGCTTGCATAGATCGTATATCACTTATAGATGGCACCCCGGGATATCCGGACCATAACCAAACCGGTTTGGTTATTCGTTTGTTCGTTACGCAATAAGCGGTTAAACGCTTATTCGAGTTTGTAAGTACTATGGTGTACTCGGTTTTGCCACGGATGTCACATTCTCTCCCATTTAAGAAATTTCGTCCCCGAAATTCAATATGCCAAATATGCTCTTTTTGGGGAAAATTTTATAATCATTTGTTTCGGAATTCGTTTTTCTGTTTCCAAACACGTTCGATTCCCCGTTGTGGATTCCACTGAATTTTATTCAATGAGATTTTATTGTGTCGCAACTGTTTGATTTTCCCTGCTCAGCATTTTCACGAGTCTCTTTATAGAGTTTAGTTGTATAAAGTTTTCAAATAGTACTAATTCCGCCCTGTCAATAAGGCACTCGTTTTGATTCGATATATATATATATATATATATATATATATATATATATATATATATATATATATATATGAAATATCAGGAGTGAAATAATTTTGTTTAATACACTATGGGGTTAACTTTTGAGGCAATTTTGTACAGTTCCATATATTTTAGAATCAACTCATCGTTTTCCTCAACTCAACTAACAACTTTCAAAATTTGATAACTTCTAGCATTTCTCAGTATAGCCCTCTTGTTAGCCTTAGGCGGCCTTCGGTTTGTTATTAATATTACGAGCTTTATTTATGATTATCGAAATCGAATCGGATTTTTTATTTTGGATGTCGCCAATTTTTCAATTTTAATAAGATGGCGAGTTACATTCTTGCTCGTATAATATAGTATATAGGCGTTTGCATAATATTACGATGATTGTTAATGTACGAGGATTGAAATTACTGGTCTTACTTTCCTCTAATGTTTGAATAGTTTATTTGATTTGATTATTTTATAGAGGATTATAGACCGTGCTTAGGCCAATTAGGGATCTAAAATTTCATACACAATTCACCAAGAGTAAGATTTTGTTAAGGCGAGTTTTTCAGTTGGATAGTAGTTACAATTCGGAAGAAAGTATTCGGAGTGGATCAGTCAAGAAACTATCATTCAGCTGGCATTGCTTTCTCGGGATGTTTTAGGAATATGTGTTAAGAGATCCATTGTAGTTTGTTTCCCACTTCCAATGGGGTATCTCGAATTGTTGTAGCATCTCTGAGGATCTTTAGTATTCCCTGTTAACTTATAATAGTGCACACTTTACAACACATGTGCCTATGATTCCTTCATATATTTCGCTTGCATCTTTATACTAGTACTCAGTTTATCCGAACATCTGGCTTGACTTTTCCTTGTTCATCACTCGGTTATTAAGACTATAAAAGTTTAAAGTTCAAGTTTCGGTTACGGATAGTATAGTTCTTCTCATCCGTGTTTCGTCATTAGGGTACTAGATTTTGTTCCGTGTACGGGATCACTTCTTTATCTAGAAGAGGCAGTATAACAGTTCTATTTCTATATATAACCTTCATTTGAACTCAATTAACTAGTCCATACTGACTATTACACAATGACTCCTCACTTTCACCGGGAGTGCATCGATAGGGAATAGCTAGTTATTTAGGTTAAGAGGGTAGTTTTTCGAGTAATATGGTTAGTATTTATAGTCTTACTTTTGGTGGTTTCTATAGTATACAGAATTGTTATTTTACTAAACGGTATATTTTCCAAGGTAATAACTTGTAGGAACAAAACGTCTATCAGTGTCCGTAATAAATAAACTAAAGTATATTAGGCATTACTAAGAACGTACTTGTCACTACATTTGTTCTATCCGGTTTATTCACAATACGTGACCCCTAGTCGAGTTGGACGTCGATGCCGGTCCTTGCCTTTGTCTTTCCATCGCAATTGGGTTCAATCTAAGGCAGTCTTTCTTGATGTGCTCCATACTACCATACTCATAACAGACATTACGGTTTATTATGGGTTGGTTTTGGTAGACTGGTTGTTGTCGTGTTGGTTGCGGTTGGGGTAGTTGTGAGTCCTGGAGTTGGGTTGGTGTTTATAGTATTCATAACGGTTCTACAATTTCGGGTATAGTGTCCCACCTTCCCACATTTGTGACACACATTGGTCCGACATTCACCAACATGATGATAACCACATTTTCCACATCTAGGCAAAGGCCCGTTATACTTATCTTGCTTCACATCGGAACTGATCATAGCGTAATTTTGTATTGCAGGGCGCGCACATTTATTCTGTTGTCTTTCTTGTATTCCCGCTCCATAATTGGTTCGTTTTGTACCAGATGATTCCCCGGGCATTCTTAACGCACCATTTCTAATCAAATCAGAAGTTACAATGCCGGCTTGTAACACGGCATTTTCGAAAGTTACAGAGCCAGTTGAATTAACCAAACTCCTGACTTCGGGGGCTAAACCCCAAATGTAGCGTTCAGTACGTTTAGATTCTGGAGTAACTAACCATGGGACTAGACGAGCCAGTTCGTTAAAGCGGTGGGTATACTCCAAGTGATCTGCACCCTTCATTTCTAGATTCCAAAGTTCTTGCTCTAATTTCTGAATTTCGTTTATCGGACAAAAGTGTTTTATCATAAGATTTTTAAGTTCTGTCCAAGACATACGATTGGTTGCCTCTTGTCCTCGAATTTGCACAACAGTATTCCACCACATTAGCGCGTGGTCTACAAATGTAGAAGTAGCAAATTTGACAATACAATCTGGTGGACAGTTAGTGATATTAATGATGGATTCAGTCTTTTCGATCCACTTTACCAGTCCATTTGGTCCTTCAGTACCGCTAAATTCCATAGGTTTACATAGCATGAAGTTCTTAAGTTGATATCCGTGTTGCGAGGGATTTTGATTGTTACAACTATTGTTCAAGTTTAGTGGGAGATTATCATTATTGAAAGTAATATTAGTATTCAACGGGGGAGTATTAGTTGTGATAGTATCAGTATTTATAGGGGGAGCATTTGTGGTTGTATTAGTATTTGTCGGGGGATTAGTATTTACGGCCGCGTTAGCGTTCGACACTTGATTTGTATTCGTAGTTGTATGGATACCAGCAGCGAATTGTGCTGCTATTGTCGGAAGTACTGTTTGTAGTTGTCGAGCGATCTCTCGGCTATATCTGCCTCAGACAATGTGTTTACTTTCTTCGGGGACATTCTATTACTGGTTATCCCACAATTAACAAAATTCACATACGCTAATGATCACAAAAGGAATTACAACAACAAATAATCAGGTATTTCAATTAACACGTATATATCACACGGGTTTGTTCTCGAGTTTGAATACTAAGGATAGTACGTAAAATTGGCCTAGCAACCGCCAAAGTTTGCATATATATTAAAAGTTGTCATCTCATGACAAGAAATTTTAACCCAATAGGGGTCAAGTTTGTATTAAAAATGCCCAAATCGTCCTCCATATTAGCATAGCGCACCACCATATGCTTGTATGGAGTATCAGAAGCTATACATAAAATACCGTACTATCCTTATCTATCAAAGCACACGTTATAACAATTATAAATAGTTCACAACTAGTACGCCAATTGTTCCGATACGATCCCATTATTGGGAAGCTGTTTTTGTTCGGTCTCTCCCGTAGGTAGATATTTGCTTGTTACGAGTTTAATCAGTACGTTATAATGGGAATGCATGTGTATATTCCACCTGACTTCTGAATGTTTGTTAACTAATATGGTAAAATATATTCTTTCGCCAGGTCATTCAGTATTCGTAGGCATGTCGGACTTAATAAAATTATTAGTTTATTGGTTGGAGATAAGTAGGTTCCATTCCAGTCGAGGCACGTCATCATTTCGTGATTATGGAGTTTTCATTTTATAATAATCGATTGAAACCGCGTAATATAGGAGAGGTTGAAGGTTGTCGAACATAGATGATTCGAAGAGTTTGCTAGTTAAGGAGGTTTATCAGAATTAGTTGTACTGGTGATATGTAAAGGAAATTATTATTATTAATGTTTCTTTTTGAAATATCATTAATACATTATATGTACTGGTAGTCACGGTCTGTTTATAGAATTAGGGACTCGATAAAGTAGTTACTATATTTATAATTCAATAAGTTGGATTCATCACTAAGTATTTCCCCCAGGGATGGTGTTTGTTTTTCAAACAACAGAAATCGAAGGATGACCAAAAAATAGTTTAGTTTAGTGTCAAAGAAACGAGTACATACAATAAAGGTTAGACCCATGCTGAGAGGTATTATATATATATATATATATATATATATATATATATATATATATATATATATATATATATATATATATTCTTGAAATCATTGTCTGCAGGACACGCCTCCCATGGTTCTTTCCCGGGCCTTTCATATTAAGCCCCTTGGTGGTTCCGTCACATCACCAGAATTAGTTAAACTTTTTGAAGCATTCTCATATTCCCACTCACAAGCAACACCGGTTCTTCATATGTCGTAAAGCTACTCGATTTCGACATCTTTCGGTGCAATCGTTAATCAGAAGAAAACGTTACTTGATAGTTTAGATCAGCGTATAGGATATTATTAATTAGTACTGAAACTAAATATTTTATTTGTTATGAGAAGGAATAATATTAATTATAAAAAAATATAATATAAATTTTTATACGATATAATTTTAATCATAATAGGAATTAATATTGATTATAACCGAATATAATATTTGTTACAATAAGATTCAATGTCATCGGTAGTACCGTACGTACACATATCCCTATACCTCGTCTCAGATAAGCACGTATGCACATTTCATATATACTTCACATCACCTTTATGCACGTATGTTTCCATTTTTACCTATCAATATGTTCCGCGACTTCTCCCCGAATTCCCTCTTACAAGCAAGTTTGTTATTACGTTTCGGACCATAATAACTCACTTGCCCTCCGAGTTCATCCAGGCATCCATTAGTATCTATCGTTACTCATTATTAACTTCCCCAGTGATAATCGAGCCTACAGTTATATTACAGGTATCCTATGGGATAACCTAATTCTTTATAACCAATGGCTCTGATACCAACTTCTGTCACACCCCGTTAAGCGAATTGCGGAAGCGTAAAACGGAAATGCAACAGATACAACTGGTATCAAATACATTGTTCATAAAGAAACATTACTAACTAATTTACAATATATTATATCGTTCTAACATCTTTTACCAACTAGGTGATACAATCAAACCGGTTTCTTCAATTACTTTACTTCTAACTCAAATGCCCATGACATCAATCACCAATCAGACACGTAACGCACAGGAAATTACTTCTCATATCTGATTACCTGAAAAGCATGTTAAAACAGGTCAACTACGAATAGTTGGTGAGTTTCATAAGTTTAACGAAATCAGTTCTGCGTACCACACAGTCATAGTTTGTATGTACGCGCGTATGTAAAAATATGTATTTACGTTTGTATAAATATGTACAGCCATATCCTTGTATGTGCATATGCACACATGTAAGTTTATAATATGAATTCGAAATTTCGGTAAAATCGTGACTGTTTGTTCGTACTACGTGTTTCCAATTTCCGTGTTTAACCAACCACTGTGGACCCCCTTCCTCCCACAACGATTCCGCGTAAACTCAAACATTATATAGTGTACACGCAAATAATTAGTATATTCTACACATAGTATTACCTACGGCTAATCACATAGCATGTATATAGACACATATACACATATAGTATTTATCACGTATCACCAAATACTGTGGCTCCCCATCCGCCCACAATACGCGTAATCACATTATTTTCTTAACATTCATGTCATAATCAAGTTAGTTCGTTTAATAAGTTGCAGTAGAACTTGGCTCATAGGCCATACTCAACTTTAGTTTATAAGTTGCAGCAGAACTTGGCTCATAGGCCATACTCAACTTTAGTTTAGTACTATTGTGGCCCCCCTTCCGCCCACAATAGCCTCATGGTCATTACAGACCACGTTATTCACCAATGGCCATTACAGACCACGTTATTTCCTCAACCTGTTGTGTTTAGCATTATATAGCGTATTTGTATAAACAGGTTGTCACGTATGATTTCATTATGTTTTGGCATTCGTAGTGTTTCCATTTAATATATCAATCACGATAATAATCACCTTTCCTCAGCACGTAGTTTATCATTATGTTTGTAGGAATTTTTCATATATGAAGGTTCAGGTATTTTTCGTTCTGAACCGTTTTCAGATAGATAATGCATATGAACATGCTTTTCACCCCAAAATTTTGTAAACAGTTTGAAAATAGGGGTCATGAAACTCACGGGTTTGTAGGCACTCAGTGCGAGATCAGCTCGGGGTTCGTTTCCCTTTCTGTCACTTAGTCCCTATAGTCCATATTATAATAATATTAATATTTTAATATTATTATAATCTCGGTACTAAACTGGGCTGTATAGCTAGTTTGGGTATAGATGGAACGCCCAAAAGGTGGCAATAAGCTTAGGTTGTGATGTTGTTCAATGTCTAATACTTAAAAGCGAACTTGGCTCAGATTCCCGTTTTCCCAGCTGGGCCAAGTTGTTCGTTTACATGTACAGAAAACAGTTATGGGGAAATAAACTTGGGTAAATGTATTGGTTAATAAAATGATTAAGTTATAAAAAGGATCACATACTGGGGTACCGGATTAGCCTCGGGGCCCGTTTCCGTTTATTCAGTTTGATTTAAGAAGAAACGCGCACAATCTATCCGGATTGTCCAGGTTTCTCATAGAAAAGTTCGTTTTTACTTAATTAATCCAAAAATATGATTTTTGATCACTCTTGGTGTTTTGATATTCCCGCAGGTTCGTTAGTCGCGAACTTGCCGGTTTTTATAAAAACTGAATTTGTTTAATCTTCAAATTAGTATAATTAATTAACCATTAATCATTAAATTATGAAAATTTAGTTACCTATCAATTAAAATATGTAGATTTTATAAAAATATTTCTGGAATTAGTTACTGATTTATTAATTTATAAAAATTCATTTTATCAGCTATATTTCGGTTGAAAATCGTCCGTTTATCCCAAAAAATTTCCAAAAATTCCACAAAAATTCCTGAATACTCAAATCATGTCCCAAAACAACTTGTATCAATTCCAGAATGTAAAAACCTTGTTCAATATTCTTTTCGGACCAAATTCGGCTATAAAAATTCGCACGAACGCATATGTACAAAACACCTTTAGACTTCTCCAAATGATCTCAAAATTCATATGTGATCAAAATACATCAAATCTGAGTTCCCATAAAAAATTTCATAATTTTTGAAGTATTTTAGCTATTTTTCCCATATAAACGTCCCAATTCGGTAATAAATTCGCCAAATATTCTCGGATGGTTGAAAATTACCAAATTTGAACAGGGACTCAATAACATGGTCCCTGATTTCCCTTTAAAATTTCAAGGCCTAAAAATATGTACATCACAACCTTAACCTAAACAGCCCGTAAGCGAGTGTTTCGGCATTACCTTAGCGGTTTTGGTTCGTTTCCGCCTTTCTAATCAACTTTTCAAGCTCTTGTGCTCCTATGTAGGCTAGATACAAGTCTTATATCACAAACCAAGAAATTTTTCATCAACATAACAGCCCTTAACTTAGGGTTTCGGCTAGTGCACAAAAACGAACTTTTAAACCGTAAAAACGCCGTTTCAACCCTTTAATCCGTGTTTATGGCAAAAAAAACTATTAAACCAGGTTCCTCACCATGTTTATGATCAAAACATGTTTATGGACCATTTTTAAAGTTTTTACATGGTTAGGAATGATTTTTGGCAATCAAGCTATGTTTATATGGTATTAATCGAGTTTAAACGAGCCGAAAATCGATTATTTATGACATCTTTACCTAGTTCTTGCTGGGTTTTGAGAAGACCAGGTTGATATCCATATTCTTCACAAGAAAATGACTTCAAAATATCTTGAACTTGTTTAATATTTAAAGGAAAACCAAGGGTAAAAAAGTCATTTTTGGCGGGCTGGGATTGTTGGGCCCCCTTTTGGGCCCATTTGGCCCACTTTTCTTGATTTACATGCTCGAAAGTGAAATGCCGAGTCCAAATTTATTTCGGGTTTGGTTTTTGGCGACAAAAATATATCGGGTGCGACAAACGGAGCGAAAAAGAGTGTTTTTCGGCTAGTTTTGTGTAAAATTATAAAAACATACTATACGTTTGTAAAAATCGAAAATATTTTCACGGATCGCTTAAAACATTTCATATAAGTGTTTGGTAAGTCTTTTTCGGCTTAACGGATGATACTATGCTTGGTTTGTAACTATCTTTCGCGTTTAAATCTATAGCGGGTAGTTAAACGAGCATGTTTTCGTTTAACTTGTTTGCTATCGAACTAAGGCCATATTACTAATATTTTAGCTTATATAGATCGTATATCACTTATAGATGGCACCCCGGGATATCCGGACCATAACCAGACCCGTTTGGTTATTCGTTTGTTCGTTACGCAATAAGCGGTTAAACGCTTATTCGAGTTTGTAAGTACTAAGGCGTACTCGGTTTTGCCGCGGATGTCACAATCCTATTGACCAAATTATCCTTCCATCACAGTTTTATTTTCAGCATTTATTTTGACTGGTGTTAAGTCAGTCACTGGTATTGTTGTCCACCTAAACCTTCTAAACAAATGATTCAGGAATTTCTGTGATACATTTAATTGGTTCAATTAAGCACAAGATATCCGGATTTATCAGTTCTAATCTTGATTCAGGCATAATTTGATTTTTACACAGTCACCCTAACTTGACTTAAACATTAGAATCAGAAGATTAAAAAAAAACTTTTATTTTTAAGCATATCAGCAAATAATCCCCACTAGAAGACATACCCCCGTTATCAAGCAATACCCTAAGGTCCTTTCCTATGGATGAGTATGCACGATTTCATCTGTCGGCTTACACACACTGTGTCCCATGTGGTCCATTTCTTAATGGTAATTAGACGCGAGCAAGGGGACAATTTATGTCTAACAACGTAATTTGATCAAGTCAGTAATGAGTTTAGTACATAAGTACGTATGCGATCAAGTTTAATGACTTATAAAGTAGCTTAGACTGCGGGTTTGCTTTTTTAAAGAAATTTTAATATTCATCGAAATGAATACCCAGATGATAAGCCGCAAAAAAACCCGATGGATCCAGGAACCTTAAAGCATCCCATCAATACAAGATTTAAGGCCATAAGACCATACATCGTTGATGCGCTAACCACTTACTGATAGCTATGTTTTAACAATTTTATAAAATTATTTTGATTAAAAGGCTTGAGTATGACCGGCTTATTACATTTTTGAAATCATCATCAAGACTTTTGCTAGAAACTAACACCCCATCAATTTGACATTTTTAAGTTTATATCACTTACTTTCCCTACTTGTTTGTTTTAAAGGCCTACCAATGCACTAATACAGTTAAGCACAAAGCCTTTAATGCCTACTTATTACTGGATTTGGGACCAGATGATCAATGTATTATCATCTTCCCTTTTTGCTTCAAAAACTCATTTTATGAGGAGCAACATTTTTACTATTTTTGACATTTTTGAATTTGATAATGTTTTTGGCTTTTTCAATATTTTTAGTTTTTTAGAAATTTCTCCCCCTAAAATCAAAAACCATATGAAAAATATTTACATAAAACAAAGGTGACTCTGATGTTTAGGTTCATATAGTATACTGTATTTCAATATGTTTAGTTTTAGTGTGATTTACCGGATTCTTTGTAATTGCAATAGCTGTAGTATTATATACGAAGATAGGGGTAGTAAGAAAACTTAAACCGTAGTCCCGCATCTGTTGTTGAATCCATAGAACCTGAGAACAGCAACTAGAGGCGGCTACATCCATAGCTTCACAGGTAGATAGCGATATTGTGGTTTGTTTCTTGCATTGCCAGGTGACAAGATGCTTGCCAAAGAATTGACACCCTGCCGTGGTATATTTGGCATTCCGCTTACAGTTTCCATAGTCCGAATCTGAGTATGCCCTCAGCACAAACTCATCGTCTTTTGGATACCAGAGACCGACCCCTGGAAATCCCTTGAGATATCATAGAATTCTTTTGACGATCATGAGATGTGAAACCTTCAGATTCGACTGATATCGGGCGCACAAACATGTGGCATATATGATGTTTGGCTGAGATGCAGTGAGGTACATCAATGAGGCAATCATGGATCGGTATAACGTTTGATCAACCTTTTCCCCGTTGGGATCAGGACCGATACCATGATTCAATGGTAGAGGAGTACTGATTGCCGTTGCATCAGCCATGTTAAAATTTGCCAGGACATCGTTGACATTCTTTGTCTGGTGGATAAAGATACCATTTGATAACTATTCCACTTGAAGTCCTAGAAAAATTTCATCTCCCCCATTGCACTCATTTCAAACTTCAGCTTCATCACCTCCTCAAACTGCTTGCACAGATCATCGTTTGCTGACCCAAAAATGATATCATCGACATAGATTTGCGCGATCAGAAGATGTCCGCCAACCAATTTGGTGAATAGTGTACAATCGACTGTTCCTCTAATAAACACATTGTCCAAAAGATGCTGGGACAATGTCTCATACTAGGCTCTCGGGGCCTGATGGAGACCGTAAAGGGCTTTATCAAGGAGGTACACTTTGTCCTTATGGTTCAGATCGACAAACCCCAGTGGTTGTCCCACGTAAACTTCTTCACTGATTTTCCTATTGAGAAATGCGGACTTGACATCTAGCTGATAAACCTTGAACCCTTTCCATGAAGCAAAAGCCAGAAAGATCCGAATTGCTTCTAGCCTTGATACAGGTGCATAAACTTCATTGTAGTCGATACCCTCTCTCTGGTTGAATCCTAGAACAACCAATCTTGGTTTGTTTCTGACGATTACCCCATTCTCATCCCGCTTGCATTTAAACACCCATTTCGTGTTTATCTATTTCTTGTTTTCAGGCATGTCGACAAGTTTCCAGACCCCGAGTTTTTCAAACTGCATTAACTCCTCTTGCATTGCGTTGACCCAGCTCTCTTTGGTCAGGGCTTCTTTATATATCTTTGGTTCAATCTGTGAAATAAAACATTTGAATGAGAACCGATTCTGTAACCGAGATACACTTGTATAGAAACATTGTAGCTTTGATCAATTTGACTTCTAGTCTGAACCCCAGCATTTAAATTTACAATGATATTATCCTCTGGATGATATGATAATGTTCTTGGCACAACTTCAGTAGAAACTGACACTTCAGTTTGAAGATTGGTGACATTCTCTTTTTCAACAACAGTGGATGGAGAAATAGCCTCAATAATCTCCTCGTCTGTTTCACCGTCATCGTCAAACATAGGTGTAGTCTCTGGAACAACATCTGGTAGAACAGGATCTGGGACATCTTGAGGAACATCCATAACAAGAACTTCTGGTATTGATACAGGATCTTCTGATAAATGTTGTTGATATAACAATGTCACGGTCTCATCAGAAAGAACTTCCCCAGGGAGTTTGAAACTCTCCCAAAGGCTCTCGTAATCGAACAGCCGAGAATCTCCTGGTCTTTGAACTGTAGGAGTGTACCATTGACAGTCAACGTTCAGGACATGAACTGTAGGAGTGTACCATTGACAGTCAACGTTCTCTCGAATTGTGCATGTAGATCCAAACGGTTCAAGCCACTTAAGATTTGGTTTTCATTGATTAAGTAACTCAAAACACGTTTTGCCAAACTTCTTTACGGTAAGTACCCGGTTGAGAGTATAACGAGCTGATGCCACTACTTCAGACCAGAAATTCACTGGTAATTTTGAATCAGAAAGCATGGTACAAGCTGTTTCAATCAAAGTGCGATTCTTTCGTTCAGGGACCCCGTTCTTTTGTGGAGTATAAGGTGCGCTAGACTCATGAAGAATCCCTCAGTCATTACAATACTCAAGCATCTTGTTATTCTTGAACTCAGTCCCATTATCACTTCTTATTCTTCGAATAGGTAAGTAAGTTGTACAAAGTTTTGAGTTTCTTGAATAAGATCATCAGGGAATCATAAGTTTCATCCTTAGACTCCAAAAACATCACCCATGAAAATCTGGAATAGTCATCAGTAACCACAAGACTGTAGAATTCTCCCGTGATACTTCTAACATTCACCGGACCAAAAATATTCGTATGTAGACGTTCGAAAGGTAAGTTGATGGAATTGACAAGTTTCCTCTGATGTGGTTTCTTCGTTTGTTTTCCCTTCTTGCAGTCCAAACAATCTTCATTCAATTGAAAACTCCTTAAGTTCACTCCATCGACCAAGTTATTATGAACCAAATGGTTCATCTTCCTCACGTTAATGTGACCCATCCTACGATGCCATAACACGGACTCTTGATCTGACGCCTTGGATATGAAACATTGAGCAATCGACGAAGACGTTGATGCAATACTCATGTTGAGAACATGGAGATCATTCTCTCGAGGAGCACGCTTTAATATCCAGTCATCAGGAATTATGAAACTAGGTTTCAAAATTTGGCTCTCCTTGTCTGTGAAATGAGTTGAGAAGCTCTTATCACAGATTTGTGATATGCTGAGAAGATTGTTCGCCAACTCTGAAATGTAGTTGACTTTATCAAATATGACTTTCCCGTTAGTCAATGTTCCTTCTCCAACTATCTGACCTCCTTGATTTCCCGTGAAACCGACATACCCTCCTCGAATAGATTTGACATTTTTAAGTAAGTGAAGAGCACCCGTCATATGCCTTGAGGCTCCACCATCCATAATCCAATGTGAATCGTGGGATCTTGGAAGCCCCTGCACACACAAAAAACTGATTTAGTGAAATAAGGAAACCCAAGCCTTCTTGGTCTTGGGTTGTTTGAATTTCTTGTACAACAACTTAACATCTTCAAAATCTGATTCACATGATAATAAATCATCACTTGTTACATGTGACTCAGATACATCTTTCTTTTCCTCTACAACACTTGGTGGTTTTGACACAGTTTTGGCCACCCAATTCTGACCAGCAACTTGTTTCTTGTTGTAAAAAGAGGATTGTGTAGTCTTGGAAGTATTAGTTTAACATCCTCACTTTTAACCGATTCAACACGTGTTAAAATTCTCATAGGTTCGGAAACACCAACTGATTTATCCACATGTCCAAGACCTGGTTTCTTGTTAACAACCTTTTGAGGCGGAGCGTGATCATGTTTGAATTGATTGGGACATGCGTAGAATACGTCCCCAACTTCATTACAATTAAACAACGTCTTCGATCAACAAACTTATTGATCTGAGATGTCGTTTCAGCCTTTTCACGCTCGGCCTTTAGACGATAAAACTCTTGATTTGACTTATTTCTAAAAAGCAGCCTCTTTCTAAGACTCAGACGTTTTACCATGAACAAACACAATCTTTTTAACTTGTGTTGGTTTAATTCGATGAGATTGCTTATGATAAAAGCTAGTTTTAGCGAATCTCTTCAATTCAACACAATTTTCTTTTTCCAAACCATGATCTTTAACCTTTTCCTCCGTTAAAACAGACTCTGCAACTTTAATTCCAGTTGACACATCACATCCAGAACTTTCATTTTCAACTTTCTCAGACACAACATAATCATCATCATCATCAGACTTGTGGTATCATGAAGTGGAGTTTTAACTTCCACATTCAATACCTTCTTAAAACCTTTTGGTTTCTTAGGAATATATGCATTCCAATTGGGTGGTTGCACAACATGATAATCTGCATTAGATGTTATGTTCTCATTCATATCATCTTTTGATTTTGATGAGTTTCTAGGCATAATATGATTGAGAACATAAGATGATGCAGTATAACTCACTAGTTATAAATTGACTCTTTCAGTCTCAATCTTGAGTGTTTGTAACTCAAGCTTGAGAGCTGCATTCTCATATATATGTCTGTTGATGGCTATTTGTTTATCCTCAATCGTGTGTTTTAACATTAAAATGGTTTTTTCATCCGGTAGAATTTTTGTCCACAAATTCTTCTCACACGTTTGAAGTTTCACGTAAGCCTCATTAACATATTTCAGATCCAATAAAGCATTGTCATAATGCTTTTTCAACTCTTTAAGTTCAAGTTTTTTAAAATCACATTCATCACATGGCAACTCACACTTTTCACACACATTTGAGTTTAGAGTTACCTGGTTAGTCATGAATGCATGATCTGTTGGTGAACATTCTTTTGAACTTTCAGACTCTTCATTAGTTATGTCTTCAACGATTCAATCAACCAACTCCTCATTCTTCTCAATTGATTCCTCAACATCACTTAAATCCTTGATCTCTGATTCTTCCACATTATCTTCTTCTCCAAAATCAATCTTACCATGTGGTACCTCTTCGCCATTAAACCATCCTGCAAAACTTTCAATTATGTCAGGAGGAAATAAAAAAGTAAGATAATCGGAGGGAACCATGTGAATCTTGTCATAAGTTCTTGGATGTTCGTTGTTAGAATCAATTTGATCAACCTCTTGATCATCCTTGACACACTGTTTGTCCTCAAAAACAACTTTCAAAACCTTATCCAAACTCTCATTCTCAACCAACTTGTTCTCAACCACATTCTCAAAATTTTCAACCACCTTGACCTCTTCCTTTTTCTCAACCATATCAACTTTATTACTATCCTCAACAACTTCTGCTATGTTTGCCTGAAATACCGAATTCCAGTTGATCCCCTCGTCCATTTGTGCAGTAGCAGCCTTTTGTTGTGATGTAGAAGCCTATGACGTTTCTTACCTTTGGAGGAATCAGCCTCGTTTTGAGAAGGACGATGATATATTGCCTACTTGTAATAATCCCTCACAAACGGATTTGCAGCGTTGTCATCCACACTCTTTGTCATACACTCCCGTTTGAAGTGTTCTTTCTCCTTGCATCGAAAGCATCTAACTTTGGATTTATCATATCCCAATTTTGAAGTAGACCCATCCAACACATTCCTTCCAGTAATCTCCTTGAAACGTTGAGCTCTCCTGATCACACTAGCCATACACCAACGAATATCAATCATTTCCATCTCTTTCGGGTTAATTTGATCGTAATCTTCTTTGGTCATGTGGTAGTTACCAATCCGACCAGCAACTAAACATTCATATGACTCCAAAACTGAACCCAGAAATGCCATATGTTCTTTGACTGTTTCGGTGGTTAGGCATCCTATTTTCTTCAAGTTTACAGCAATGTTGCATTGTAGAACATCAGGGTCTTGTGTGTTAGGATTTGAGGCTTGAGATACTGGAATAGTGCCAGAATAACTACTACTATATTGTGGAGTAGTAGGTACATTAGTTACAAAGGCCTGTCCAGTCTGTTCAGCACAAAAAACTGTTGGAATCTAGGGATTTGAAGAAACCTAATTGCGAACCCTTGTAGTACAATCTAACATCTTGTGATATAGCAGGTGATTTCATCTTTTACTTCTTCCTAAACTCCAGCTCATGCACGTCGAGCTTCTCGATAAACCTTGCTATATTAAGATGGGCAAATGCAACTGGTTTTAATTGCTGAATCATTATAAACGTGCCCTATTCTTCTCGTAATGCATCAGCAAGCTTATCAATATACTCGTACTCAGGCTTGTCAATACCTAGTCTATCCATCTCGTTTACCAGATGACAATATAGTTCAATCAATTATGCAAACGATTCTCCCTTGACTTGAGTGAAAATGTCAAATTCTTTCTCGAGTAACGCCATTTTACTCTTTCTCATATAAGGGTTTCCTCTTTCTTTCTTCAACAATGCTTGCCAGATCGAGTAACATGAACCATTGTGCTGTAACAGCTGAAAGATTTCAGCCTTGATGGCTTGTTGAAAGAGATTCAACATTTTCTTTTCCTTTAAGAACAAAGCTTTGTCACGATCTTCAATTTGCAACCAATAATTGATGCCATTCTCGTTCTTAGGAATGATATACTCTTCTTCAACAGTAGTCCAAGTCTCATAGTTTAAAGCCTAGACATAGGTTTCAAACTTATCTGCCTATGAGGGATAGTCTTCCATACGAAGAAGCTTTGGTGGTTTGTTTGACGTCCCCATTTCGTTCTGTAGATTAATATTCTGAAGCAGAGCAGAAGCTTGTGTTGGTGCATGATGTCAGTAGTTCAGAGTCTAGTGTCTGTAATCGAGTTAGTAATGTTTTGTATTTGTATTAAGCGAAGTTAGCTAACAAGTTCGCTGATATAGGCGAATTTGTTAGACAAGCAAAGTTAGTGACAAGTTCGCCTGAACATGCCAAGAGAAGTTGTCGCCTATATAATCAGCTAGGTTACGGCTGAGTTTATAGTGAATCAGTAGAAGTTGTTAATCGAGTTGTAACGAGTCAGAGAGTTTGTGTGATCATTGTATCACGTGTTTACAGTTGCAATACAACGTGTCTTTGTTTGTTGTAACGTGTGTTTAATCGTATCGTCTTCTACACAGAACCTACTGATTCTGTGTGCTTAACTAGTGAAGTTATTAGGCCTAAAAGACTTTAGAACAGTCATTGTATGTCATGGTAGCTTTTTATGGTGCGTAAAAGTAGAAGTGATACTAACTAAATCTACTCGATTTTACGTGGAAACTCCTTAAGAGTTGTGCATGTCTTCATATATATCTTTCCGAATGATAGGCAGAAAAGCGATTACCCAGTCATACACGAGCCCGTGAGTGTTCTGATTCCCGTGAAGATAGCGTGTCAAGACACTGCAGTGACCCAGATTCGGGACTTGCAGTTGTTTACTACTCTGAAGTTCTGTAAAAAAAAAAATTGTGTGTTATAGAGATATTCTTGAGTTCATAATGTTAATACTTCTCAATCAAGATGTAAGAAAGAGAACGGGAAGCAGAGTCTGAAGAGCGCAGAGTATTTACTATTTAATCAGACACTCGGGTCGAGGTCAACTCGGGGTGACTTGGGGAAAGCCAAATACGCTTTGAGAATAGATAGGAGGCATCATAATCTCTGAGTTGTTGCCCATTTAAGTTTTGAGCTTAATTGAACCTAACCCGTATCACAGAAACGATGAAAACCATTTTAAGTTATTTACCTGCTTACAACCTGTTTCTTTATGTCATAATACAGCTGAACACGGATCTATGTGACAGTCACGTAATTAGTATGATTCCTGTTCGGATCTTTTCTAAAACATGGTAGTCCCTGTCGAGACTGAAATTTGATCCCGTGTACTTTATTGTTAAAATTTTTTTTACTTATGTAGTTGTATGATTTTATACCTGGTTACTTGGTCTTGATCGTATAATTTAACTCTTTAAAGGATGTTTTAAAACTTAATTGCAAATTGTTCAGATTATAGGGGTTTGTTTTGTAAAATATCGGCGAACTTGTCCATAACTTCGCCTGCAATAGGCGAAGTTATCCACAACTTCGCCGGTATAACTCCGCCCCTATATAAAGAAGTTTTAAGGTCAAACAGTTCATTATTTTAAAACCCAGCGAACTTATCTTCCAAAACCCTAAGCGAACTTATCGATCGACTTCATCTGTGTTATTTCATTCTTCGATTCTAATCCGATTAAAGGTGTGTAGGGTTCTAGTATCGTATAATCATTGTCATGGGTGTTAATCATAGGTCGTATCGACCCGATTCTCGACCTCGTCTTTCGAAACTTCGAATACCCGATTTTCAAACTTGTTGTTACGTGGTCGTAATCAACTTGCTCGTCTAGAACTTCATAAAACCATGTTTTACGGAGTCCTTAATCTCCAAATTCACCAACTACACGTCGATTCGAAAACCTAACTGTTGCCGATTCATATTCAGGCGAACTTACAGGTTAGGCGAAGTTATTCTTAACTTCGCCTGAGGTTTAACTTCGCCTGATAATTAATTATGTAACAGTATTGGAGGCGATGTTGTGGTTAGGCGAAGTTGTCATTAACTTCGCCTGGCCCTTTTTACTTAACATTTATTAGAGGAAGTTCAAGTTGAGGCGAAGTTGTTCCCAACTTCGCCCCACCTCTAACTTCGCCTATACAGAATATATCACAACTTCGCTCATGGTAACAGGCGAACTTGTGATTTGCCTCGACGTTTATTTAACTTAGCCTGTTTGTTGCAGAAATGGCTGCTGTAGCTGGAGCAGGTGGTGCAGGTGGTGATGACGGTGGAGATAACCAACGACAGTTTTTCCCGGGGCACAACATGTACATCACACTGGACCCGGATGCTAGCGGTGTTGATGATTTCCGCGAGATCATCACATTTCTACTTCGCTCGCGTATATTCCACGCGATTACCACAACACTGCCGATATCTTTGCCAAACATCGAAGATTTCTGGCAGACCGTGGAATATGACTGTCGTGTCGAGCCCCCGGTGATGCGTGCAACGGTCAATAATCAGATTGTTCAGTTCTCATCTGAACAGATCCGGGCGGCTTTACGGTTTGGAGATGAGACTAGAGACGATCCGACAGATTTTGTAGCTCCTTTCTGAGATGGAGCATTTCTGAGGATGGGATATTCTGGTCCCTTGGGGGATACTCAGAGAAGGAAGGGGTTCCTGCTAGACCAGTGGCGCTTTCTCATGCACGTAATGATAGTATGCATGTCGGGGAGAAAGGCTGGTACTGATGGTATGGGCGCGACCATGCAGTCGGCGATGACTGCTCTGACTTACAATAAGCATTACAGCTTTAGTCAGATGGTCTTTTACGAGATAGATCGACAAAGAAGAGCGATGGCGCGTGAGAGATTTCTCATGTATCCAAGATTTCTGCAAATGATCTTGGATCATGTTGCTCCCACGTTGCCTCAGCGTCGCCCAATCAGATACGTAGAAAGTGTGAGCAAGCGGATCTTTGCTCAGTGCAGATCTTCCAGTGCGAGGAGCAAACCTGAGCTCCGTCCTCGACATACTCCATTATTCGGGTACTTGATCAACCCAGAGTATGTTCCTGCTCGTGGGGACGAGTTTAGGGATCCTCAACCACAACAGGCAGGAGTACCTCAAGCTATACCTGCTGCTCCTGTTGTGTCACCAGAAGAAAATGTAGACCTTGATGCACTGTTTGGTGGTCAAGGATTCTTTGATATGGACCGGGTTGATCCTCAGGAGAATGTACAGGTCTCGGTTGCACAAGTTTCGAGTGTGAATGTGACTAGGGCAGCTACGACGGTGGCTGACTCTGATTCTGATGATGAAGTGGATGAAGCGAGACGAATTTTGGTAACCCAAGAACGGATTCAAGGGAAAAGAAAGAGAACCGATGATGACAGCGAGTCAGATTATGAGGAAGAAGTACATCAGTTGGTTCACAGATCAAGAAGGGACAGGACAGGTGCAGGTTCGGGAGCTGGTGAGAGCTCAAGGGTGGTACGTTTCACTCCACCCGCACTGTCCGGTATGTCTATAGTCCCTACATCATTGCCGGTTACAAGGCCAAGCGCCACGGATGTTCCCGTGGTGGCTACCTCATCTGCATTCGGCCTCCCACCCATTTCATTCCAACTATCGGCTCCGGAGATCGTACCTTTGCCGCCTCCAACTCTTACTCCAACGGAGGTCGTGGCAACATTTATTGAGTCGACGGTTGTAGCGACTGCAGGGTTGTCAGGAACGATACCACCTGCGGTTACGTTTACGCCTACATCTGAGGTCCCAGTTACATTGGAAATCCCTCCTCAGTACACTCAAGATATATCACATCTGAGGTTTGATTTCGATACAACCTTATCAGACTCAGAACGAATAGCAGCACTTGAACGGGTCGTGGCAGAACAATCAAGGGTGAATCTTATCCAGACCCATGCTATTCAACGCCTTGTTGCAGAGAATCAGATACAGTCGTCCCTGCTGGTAGAACATGGCAAAATCATAGATGCTTTGAAGCAGTTCTTGGCATCTCAGGGGGAGACGAGCTGTAAAGGCGATGAGCTGAGGACGAAGAAGCGAAATGATCGAGACGATGATCCCAATGCATCGAAAGGTGCAGGTGGAGAGTTGCCAAGAACTGAACAAGCTCTTGGGACTTCCACATCTCAGGGGGAGTCAACAAGTGCGGCTGGCGGTACAGGTGATGAGGTGGTGGTTGTGGAAGTTGAGGAGATGGATGATGAGTGTGTAGGTGATGATGATGTATTACCAGTTGAAGAGATAGAGAAGATTGGTGCACAGATAGTTATTGATAATGAGATTGAAGAGGGAGAGATTGTAGAAGAGAATATTGAGCATGAGATTCCGGAAGTGGATAAAGCAGATATGAGTAAAGAGATTGGAAGTGATGAGACAGAATGGGAAAAGCAGCCAAGATGGAAAGAAGGCTATGCTCAGTGGTTTGTAAAAACGAAGAAACCGGCGGTCCCTACTATGTTTAAGAAGAGTTACAACATTAGAGGTTATGCTGAATCGAGAAAAGGGATTATATGCTGGATATATGATGAGGAGTTGAGGCTCTTCGTGATTAAGAGATATGATGGTGTTCAATACTTCAAAAGGATGTTGAGATCGTTGAATACATTGCTAGAATGTGAAGTGAAAGACTTAGCCAGATTGGGATTGATAAACCGAAGTGATGATAATATGGCTAGAGTCATTGGAAAGATTGTTTGGAAGGAAAGTATAAAAGAAAAGAAGTTCGAGCTGTTGAAACCACAAAAGGGAAAACTTATTGAAGACAAAGATAGAGGGTTGAGAGCAGATGGCAAGCCTTGGATGATTATGAAGTATAAACCGATCCGGTGTTTGAAAGAAGTACCGATGAAACGAATGCCCAAGGATGTGCTGAAAGATCTGAAGTGGTGGTATGTAGATTGTGAAACAGCTGAAGCAGTAATGGAAGACGAAGATAAACAAGAGCTGCTGAGAGTGTATGATCCGATGCATCTAGTGAACTTGTCTCAAGCAGATCTGCAGGTGCTGAATGAGAAGAAAATATTTTATATTCCTGCTTGGAAAGACGAAGCGAGGAAATATCAAAGAGTTGTTTCGGTTTGTGTACGAGAAGGAGTGCATGCTTAAAGATGAAGATAAAAGATTGAAGATTACAAGACACGTGTTTGAAGATAAAGATATGAAGCTACTGCCAAGGGGGAGTCTGTTGGTGCATGATGTCAGTAGTTCAGTGTCTAGTGTCTGTAATCGAGTTAGTAATGTTTTGTATTTGTATTAAGCGAAGTTAGCTAACAAGTTCGCTGATATAGGCGAACTTGTTAGACAAGCGAAGTTAGTGACAACTTCGCCTTAACATGCCAGGCGAAGTTGTCGCCTATATAATCAGCTAGGTTACGGCTGAGTTTATAGTGAATCAGTAGAAGTTGTTAATCGAGTTGTAACGAGTCAGAGAGTTTGTGTGATCATTGTATCACGTGTTTACAGTTGCAATACAACGTGTCTTTGTTTATTGTAACGTGTGTTTAATCGTATCATCTTCTACGCTCGTAACGTCTTACGTAGGGATTCCGCACCTACGTAGAACGAGATATTCCGTGTAGATCCGGATGGGAACCTACAGCTTGAGACACGAAAGCATTTAGATTATCCATGATGATGAGATCAATTAAGGAATACAACACCAAACAAAAATAGAATAGGAACTGAATGCAAATTGGAACAACGGATATGAGAAAAACAGAAATCCGGATATCTCAGTCAATGGATATGTGATGATCAACGGATAAGTGTGAGACAACGGATATCAATGGACAACGGATATCAATGGACAACGTATAAGTGAGAAAGTCAACGGATATGTCATAAAAGTCAACGGATACTCAAATAATATGTTTGTCTTAACGTATATGTTTCAACGTGTAACATATACGGCGTATATGATATACGCCATATAAGTTATATGTTATAAACAGATTTGTGAAGAAAACATATGCACTCAGAATATCCATGTTGATATTTTGACAATTTGATTGACCAAATGATGATGAATTTGAATGAAACTTTGAAGGATTTGTCACGAAGGTATAAGAAACAACTTGTGAAGATTTGAAGGAATTTTGACGGTCAAATTTGAAGATAGAAAGAAATGCTTGAAATAATTGTGATATCCAAGTGAGTAACGAGCCAATATGCTTTGATACCACTTAAAAGGGGATGATATAAATGACGTAGACACTGATTAGGATCGGAATTGGTTACCGCTTATGTCTCGAAGTGCAGAAAACAATGAGATTGAACATCACAAGTAACATTAAGCTCATATTTCATTGAGAATAACAAACAAGTACAAGATATGACAGTTTGGACACTTTCTCTCTCTAGCTTCTCTCTCTAAGAACTTACATGAATGATCCAAAAGCTACAAATAACGCATAAGATCACCTATTTATAGGTTTCACATTAAATCACATAGGGCATATATCTTATATGGCGCATATGTTATGCGCCGCGTAACATATGCGGCCTTATGGTGACTTATGAGCTATTCATCCTACACTATCAGCATATGACATTTAAATCCTATACAACCAAAACTAAGACCCTAGCAATGGACATTAAGCTCTTACACGTATATCACTTATAGATAGCCCCCGGGATATCCGGGTCATAACCAGACCCGCTCGGTTATTTGTTTGTTCATTACGCAATAAATGGTTAATCGCTTATTCGATGTGTATACTAAGGTGTACCCTGTTTTGTCATGAATGTCACAGGTTCAATTCTGATACGGTCTGGTTCGTTTCCTGATCCTCCGATTCTCCGGTTTGGCTTGTTTTAGCTCTTTTTTCGCCCTTTTTAACCATGAACAAGTCTCGGAAGCTACATTATTCAAATATGCTAGCAATATACAAATTTTAATAAAAATTGAACAAAAAATAAAATAAAATATTATATTAAATACACAAGGGAATTATATATATTTAGAATTATATCATGGATCCCAACCCTTAATAGTCTGTAAGTACATCTGGCATGGCTCTTCTCTTTCTTGTTAACTTTCATAGACCTGACCTTGCTTGAGTTACTTTTCTCAGTCCCATCATCCTTCTTAGTTTCATCCACAGTTAGCTCAGTAGCTTTGGTGTTATCCTCACTTGACTTCCTTGTACTCTTACTCCTACTGCCCGCAGACCTTTCTAGTTGCATGTCGTTTACTGCATCGGCCACAGCTTAAGCAATGGCATCTTAAATAACAAGATCAAATTGGTACCCCTCATTGTTACTCTAGTCTCGCATAGTTACGCTTCCTTCTTTTCTGGTGTTAGTAACCGGTTCTCCAGAAGGAGACGGGTTAACATGTGGCCTACCACCCGTGCAACCTTCTTAACCGGTAGCTCTCCTTACGCCAGCCATTCGTATTCTATAAGAAAACACAAACGTTCTCACTTTAGGAACTATTTAGTATAAGGATAGTAAGGAAATAGTTAACAGAAGTGGCCAGCTATGATTACCTAATCAAGTTACTTTTTGTGTCCTAAACACTTCCCTTTGTGATTCCACTTGTGCCGGTTCTACTTTTAAATAGTTAGACAATCATTTAAACATTCCATATAATCATATAATCCTATCTCTAACAATTAAGCTAACTTTCTTACACATTCTTACCTTATACTTGAAATTAATCATCTACCTTACCATTACCAAGCTTGCCTGAGTGACACATGGCTTTCCTGAACTGGCATCTTCTTTCTTTTCTTCTTTAAGTTCCATTCTCTGTTCGAATCTAAGCATGTAGGATGCTTATTTCTATCAAACTTATGCTTTGATACCAACTTGTAAGGCCTCGAGTCCTGGTGCCCGACGTTGTCATTTTATTTACGCATAAACATAGTTCTAAATATCAGAGTGATTTAAAACTTTGCACGGAAGACATAACATTCAACCATAAGTTACATAAACGATAAATCTTGTCTTAAAAGAATTTAACTTGCCTTAAACATAACATAAAATGCCATAACATTTCTTCTCAAGATTCCAGCCTCTTCAGTCCAATTCCATGTGCCTCCCTCAAGCCAACTGTTTTATCCTATTTGCCAGCGTGCATATTAAAAGTCAGCTACGCCGAGTGTGTTCAAGTTAATCAGACACATACTTACATATATGCATCAGAAGATACGTGTTGCGTACTTAACCTGCTTACCTTTCATTCATACATACTTACATACATTAATACTTTATTACTTTCATACTTTCATATTTTCGTACTTTCATTCTTTCTTGATTTAACTTACTACACAATTATATCTGTATTTTAAAAAGAATTTTCCTTACGTCCTCGGATATTATTAGGGTTCGGTCCCTCCTTCCTCGGATATTATTGGGGTCTGGTCCCTTCTTCGTAGGATAGTATTAAGGTCCGGTCCCTACTTCCTCGGATATTGTTTGGGTTCGGCCCCTACTTCCTCGGATATTATTATGGTCCGATTGTTGGACTTGGTCTGCCCAAGACACATATTACAATTGACGTGGCTAGTACGTTATGATCCAAGTCGGGTCATACCGAATAAAAAGCTAGAAAAACGCCAATAATATTTGTTTATAGATAATATGATCATAGTAAATAAATATTAACACTTACGATATTTAAAAAAAAGGGTTTCTAAATACATCTCACTTGTGAAATAAATAAATCATATGGATGATTTATATTTTGAGAGAAGACACTTCATAATGTTATTTAAAGTTGGTTAAATAACTAAATGTAAGGCTTATTACATTTGCATGTTACTTGAACCATGCTATGTCACATTTTAAAATGAAACATAACATAAGTGTTTAATAAAAAGATTTTTGCATTTTGAATTGGGTGGGAGCCAAAGTGCTCCCCCCCTTCCCACCCCTCTCTCAACTCTTTATTATCAATAACATGCAAAGTGTATGATTGGCCAAGAGGGGTGGTGCATTTTACATCCATCTTTCTCTCTCACACACACAAGAAGCAACCAGAAACTCTCTCTTCTTTCTCTCCATTTCGGCCAACATAGAGGAAGAACAAGAAGGGAGTTTTTCAAGTGAAATTCCTAGCAATAAAAAGGTGTTTGTTGGAAGCTTGAAGGGCATACAAGCTTGAGGCTCTTCTCCTTTGAAGACTAGCCATTCAACCATCGTCTCCTTCATCTTTCCTAGCTTCCTTAAAAGGTTGTCTTGCATGAACACCTTTTGTGTTGGTAAGCATGTAGTTTCATATATGGATCTGGTTTTTGGGTTTTACATATAAAATGGGTTTTATATTCATCTAAATAACAATATTTAAAACTAAATTATCTGCTGCATATTATATGACTTTGATAATCTTGTTAAAACCCAACAATGGCATCAAGAGCCGCTTATACGAATGCATGCTTCAATAGATCCAAAAAATTTTCGGGTTTTATGGTGTGTTTCACCATATGGCCAAAAGTTTTGGGGTTTTTGGTTACCCCTTGGTTTTAAAGATTATACTTTACATGCATGTGGTAATCTTAAAGAATTAAGTCATTTGGATGATTGGTTGTTTTGTTTGGACAAAACCCAAAACTTTTGGTTTTCTTAACCTTGGCCGAAAGTTTGAGGTTAAAAGGGGGAACCATTTTAGACTTGTAATAATTGCATATTTGGATGTGTATTGGATGTTCATAACCTAGCCATGGCCTAGTGTTTAGATGAATGTTTGTGTTGTGGTTCATTTGACTATTCAATATGGTTGTAATATTCTTTTATTTCGGTTTGTAATCTATTTATTTATTTCATACTGGTTTGTAATAATAAGTAGATTAGTTGTATTTCTTTTACTATAGAAAAACTGTATTAGGATATAATTTTGTAAAAGAAGATGCACAAAAGGAAGCCCAAATAGAGGAGTCACAACACAAAAGTGGACACTTGAGGCATTTGGATGCGGGATCAAGTGGGAGTTCACCGACACGAGCCTTGTGTCAATATTTCCCCTTAGGAGAGCTTTTTTGGCACACTTGTTTCGGTCAACAAGTGTTGTCAAGATTAGGTGGCTAAGCTTATAAACTTGTGATTGTTTTATTTATGCTTGCTTGGTTGATTTGTGTTTTGTTTTTATCTTATTTGCATATGGATAGTTAACAACTTAAAATCAACCACTTACATAAAATAGGTTCCTTAGAAATCATTAGGTAATAAAATTGGTTTTATTAAAGGTTAATGATTTCACAATAAAATGGGTTTTATTAAAAGGAACTTTGAAAATAAGTTTTCAACTAAGTACCATACATTTGAATGCATGCAAATACAAGGTACATAAATTGTTTTCCAATCTAGAATTTAGAAAACGAAAATCCCTTTTTAAAACAAGTCAAACACCATCCTTTTATATGACACTCGAATCACTTGGGAACTCGATGTGGGATAAAGGTCACCTAACCACTTATATGTGTAAACTCACACGCGTGTCTAAGTAGGACGACTTAATTTGGAAACCATGTGAATAGGGTCACCGAAGCATGGTGTACAATGGTATTGATGGGATTAAACATGCCAACTAAACATAAGATGTTTAACTGATCCCATAAAACTAGAAATTGCAAAGGGTTGCAATCGTCAAGTATTGACTGCCTTGTTAATTTAAATAGTAGGATAAAGGTCACCTAACTACTATTTGAATGTAACGCTGGGTTCTAGATTTTAATCATTAATTTTCTTGGAGACATAAAGGGTATTAACGATTAAAATTTATTAATGATATCGAAAATACTAAACTGAGCTTTGTTAAATTATGTAGATGGCTGCAATCAACAATCCACCTAACGCAATTATCCCACCCGTTCATAACCTATCACTAAGAGCCACACTTGATAAGGATCGTCTCAACTATAACAATTTCATGGATTGGTATGGAAACTTGAGAATTGTTCTTAAGAAAGAGAAGAAATCCCACATATCGGACGATCCCATTCCCGATGAACCTAACATTGACGATGTTGAAGCCTATAACGATTGGTTAAAATACACCTAGGATTCGGTGCAAGTTTCTTGCCTCATGTTGGGAACTATGATTCCTGAGATTCGAAAGGATTTTGAATATCGTGGGGCATACGACATAATCACCCAACTAAAGGAAACGTTCCTTACATAAGCTAGGGTGGAACACTTCGAAACAGTTTGAGCGCTTCATGCATGTCGTATGGAAGAAACCCAATGGGTTTCATCTTATGTGCTTAAGACGAAAAGCCAAATAGTCGACTTGAGCGGCTCAATTGTCCCGTCTCAAAAGAGTTAGCCACGGATTTGATCCTCAATGGCCTAACCAAGAGATTTGAGACTTTTGTCATGAACTACAACATGAATGGATGGGATAAGAGCATTGGTGAGCTTCACGCAATGCTCAAAACAGCCGAAGTAGGAATGAAGGTGGAAATAGGAAGAGGCATCACTCGGAACCTAAAGCAAAGGTTGCCAAATGTAAAGGACACATCAAGGGTAAGTTCAAAGGGAAGACTAAAGCAGAACCACCCAAACCAAAAGAAAAGAAGCTAAAGGTTAGCGCGGAGGACCCGTGCTTTGATTGTGGTGAGATAGGATATTGGATGAGGAATTTGTTGGGTTTCTATGGAAAATATATATTTAGTTAACCATTTAACTAGTCACAATTAAGGCGGAAGCGTGATATTTACAAACTAAACATATCTATCCATATGTATATATATATATATATATATTACAAGTTTAGATGATATGTGTTCATGAACAACCTAGTTTATTCATGTCATAAGATTACCAATAATCTATATGTTAGAAACCCGAGACAAGGATCAAGTAATACGAAAAAACTAAACTATCAAAGCTCATAAAACTTACATTCTTAACCTTTAAGAGATGTAGTTGATGGTTGAAGAAGATGATGATGTTGATGCTAGACTTTCAAAGGAAAATCCTCAAATGGAATATACCCCGAGCCTCCAACACACACCGAGCTATGTTAGGGAGCTTGAACACCAAAAACCGAGACCCGAGCCTCTTCCTTTTGTTTGGCCGATAACAAGAAGAAAGAAAAGAAAGAGTGGAGTGGTTTTTGGTTACTTGAAAGTTTTTGATAATGATAAAATCTTCCAATCAATATCATATATTGTGTTAGGTTTTTTAGTCAAGTAACATACACTCAACCTTTCACCAAATCCATGACAAAACTTGACCAAAACCTTGGGGTGTGGGGCCCACCCAAAACCGGCCCCAAAATATCTTTTTTTTTTTTTATTTTTTTTTATTTATTTATTTTATACATTATAAAATATATAAACACCCCATCTTTTATAAACCATTTTATAAAAGAACACATAGTTAAATAATCATTCCAATAATAATTATTTGAATAAATAAATTAACCAATTAATTTATTTAACACTTTCAAGTAGGTATTCAGAAACCCGATTTTCTGAATGTATCGTGTTCTGTATTTGTCTCATAGATCTTATCTTAACAAATACATAATTGGTGTGTGTCTAACTCGTTATTGGGTATGACCCGACTTGGATCAAACACAACTAGCCACATTAACCTAATTATGTGTCTCGGGCATATGGTATTCCAACAATCTCCCACTTGCACGTGACTCATAAAAAGTTAATGCTAATGGTGAATACCGCCTAACAACAGGTCACCACCCCTAGTGTGTTTGACTAAGTGCCATTCAATAACATCATCCCCTTCAAGTCCATACTTGATATGATATAGGTAAGTCTTATCATTATATCCCTTTGTTACTAGATGTCCTGTTAAATCGAAGAGACACAGAGTGATCATTCTCTCAATGATTTAACTTAACAGGCCTTAGACATCTAAACTCTCAACACATAAGAGGAACAAATTCCATCTTGACCGCATACATCCTCGTTGACATCTCATATGATATCTGAGCTCTTTCTTACACGTCATCGTGTTACTGAAATAACAAAGAAGAGAGTCAAGATATCAGACTTGATGAAAAACCAGATCCGATATGCATCTCAGGTCAAAGGACACAATGATACTCGCCTTTACTCAAGGATTACTTATGATCAGTTGCACTAACTCCATGCAGTGATCCTTGAGAGCGGATCATGTCCAATATTTGTATCCCACAAATATCTATGAACCTTGGTGGCAAACCTATGCCCTATATTCATCACATGAATATCAACCAATCCGGGTTCATAATAGTCTTACCTTCATACTTGTTCCCACAAGTATGATCGACTACGGACGTTTAGAACAACATAAGTCATTCATGGATTAAACATGCAAATATAGAACATAACTCATTGAATAATTAAAACATAATTAATTTTCATGAGATACCCATTACATTCGTTCTTATACAAACACTAAATACAGATTAAATCCACTCACTAGAATACCGAAGTCCTAATGCACAAACATGACCCTCATGCTTTGGCCTATCGAGGAGCTTCGTGAGTGGGTCCGCAATATTTTGATCGGTATGAACTTTATGAATACATATCTTTCTCTTTTCAACTTCATCCCTTATGTAGTTGAATCTGCGCTCAATGTGCCTCGTTTTCTGATGAGCACGAGGCTCCTTGATCTGTGCAATAGCACCCTCATTGTCACAGAATATCTCTAGGGGCTCCTGAATGGTAGAGATAATCCCTAGATCCATGATGAACTTTTTCATCCATGCAGCCTCTTGGGCTGCCATTGAAGCGGCGATGTACTCAGATTCTGTAGTGGATAACGCGACAACATCCTGCTTCGAACTCTTCCAAGAGACAGCGCCTCCATTCAAAATGAAGACATATCCCGACTGTGACCGAGAATCATCTCGGTCAGTTTGGAAACTCGCATCCACGTAACCCTTTACGACGAGTTCTTCCTCACCAGACCCATATATTAAAAACATATCCTTAGTCCTTCTAAGGTATTTTAATATATTCTTGACAGCCATCCAATGACTGTCACCTGGGTTGTGCTGGTATCTACTCGTTATGCTTAAAGCATACGAGACGTCCGGTCTAGTGCACATCATTGCATACATAATAGATCCTATTGCCGAAGCATAAGGAACATGCTTCATCCTATCCTGCTCTTCCTTTGAGCTAGGACTTTGGGATGAGCTTAACACGGTTCCTCTAGGAATAGGTACCAAACCTTTCTTAGAGTTTTCCATCCTGAACCTTTTCAGGATTTTATCAATGTATGCACTTTGATTGAGTCCGATCAATTTCCTTTGTCTATCCCTATAGACCTTTATTCCCAAGATATATGTCGCTTCTCCAAGATCCTTAATTGAGAAACGACTACTTAACCATGCTTTAACATTTTCCATACTTGGTATATCATTTCCAAATAAAAGTATATCATCGACATACAAAATAAGGAACATGACTATACTCCCACTAGCCCATTTATACACACACGCCTCATCACCGTTTTGGACGAAACCAAACGCTTTGATTTCTTCATTAAAACGATGATTCCACATCCGTGATGCTTGTTTCAACCCGTAGATTGATTTCCTTAACTTACATACTTTGTCAGGATTAGATGGATCGACAAAACCTTCATGCTGAACCATATGGACATCTTCCTCAAGATATCCATTAAGAAAAGCGGTCTTGACATCCATCTGCCATATCTCATAATCAAAATGAGCTGCAATGGCAAATAATATCCTGATCGACTTAAGCATCGCGACCGGCGAGAAGGTTTCATCATAATCAATCCCTTGAGTTTGTGTGAAACCTTTTGCTACAAGTCGTGCTTTGTAAGTATCTAGATTTCCATGCATATCGGTCTTCTTCTTGAAGACCCACTTACATCCAACCAGTTTGGAGTTAAGTGGACGATCAACCAATTCCCAAACTTGGTTATCGTGCATGGATTGCATCTCGGCGCTCATGGCTTCAAGCCACTTGTCACAATCAGGTTGTGACATAGCATCTTTGTAGGAGATCGGTTCATCCGAATCGACCAAGTAGCAATCATCCACGAGAAATCCATATTTCTTGGGAGGTCGACTAATCCTACTAGATCTGCGAGCAACGTGTGTATGATCAACCATTTGATCACCTTCAACATCCTCGTGTTGAAAACTAGTATCGACCAACTGTGTATCATCCAGTGATTCTTGAACCTCTTCAAGTTCCACTCTCTTTTCACTAGGTCCTTCCATAAGGAACTTAGTTTCTAAGAAGTATCCTTTGCGTGAAACAAACACCTTTTGTTCACTAGGATCATAGAATATATATCCTATATCATCCTTTGGGTATCCTATGAAGATACACCTGATGGATCGAGCCTCAAGCTTATTTGGGGTGTCACGTTTAACATAAACTATGCATCCCCATACCCTTAAATATGAAAAGGATGGAACCTTTCCATGCCACACTTCATAGGGTATTCGATCCACCTTTTTGGTCGGGGCCATATTCAAAATACGAGCCGCTGTAAGTAGCGCATATCCCCAAAATGATGGTGGTAGTGAGCTTCTTGCCATCATTGATCGAACCATGTCCAACAGTGTTCGATTCCTCCTCTCGGATACTCCATTATGTTGAGGAGTACCAGGAGGAGTGAGCTGTGAAATAATTCCACAATCTCTAAGATGACTTTGAAAAGCATCACTTAGGTATTCGCCTCCTCTATCGGAGCGGAGTACCTTGATTGTTCGGTCGAGCTGATTTTGTACTTCATTTTGAAATTCCTTGAACATTTCAAAGGCTTCATGTTTGTGTTTCATTAGATACACATACCCATATCGACTAAAATCGTCGGTAAAGGTAATGAAGTACCTTTCACTATTCCTACTAGTGGGCTTGAGAGGTCCGCATACATCCGTATGTATGATACCTAACAAGTCCTTAGCCCTTTCATTTGTACCTTTAAAAGGTTCTTTGGTCATCTTGCCTTGAATACAAGATTCACACTCATCAAACGAACCTAACTCATTTGTTTTCAAAAGACCATTCTTTTGGAGAGTATTTACACGATTCTTGTTTATGTGTCCAAGACGACAATGCCAAATGTAGGAATCACTCAAATCCTTTTTGAGTCTTTTAGTGGAAGTTTGATATAATGAGCTATTTAAGGTATTGTCATGAACCAATTCATAAATACCGTTGTTTGGTACAGCTTTAAAATAAAAGATACCATTATATGATACATGCATTTCTGATTTTACAAATTTAAAGTCAAAGTTACATTGTCTAAGAAGGTGCACAGAAATAATGTTCCTAGTCAAACTAGGAGCATACAAAACATTTCTCAAAACAACTTCCAAACCACTTGGAAGCGATAAAGTGAAGTCTCCTCTAGCGACCACGTGCACCCTTGCACCGTTGCCCATGAAAAGACTCACTTCGCCCTTCTTTAAGTCTTCATTCCTTTTGAACCCCTGCAACCAATTGCAAATATGAGTTCCACATCCGGTATCCAATACCCATGTGTTAGAAGAAATAAGATTTAGCTCAATATTAATCATAAAGACATTACCCGAGGCATGCCCCGCATTCCTCTTGTCTCTTAGCTCCTTTAGGTAGACCGGGCAATTGCGTTTCCAATGTCCGGTCTCACCACAACCAAAACAAGGATCATCCTTATGACCCCTCGGTTCCACAACCTTTTGTTTCTTTGCCATAACCGGTGATTTGCCCTTACCTTTAAGATGCATAGGAGGACCCTTTCTTTTTGCTACCTTAGCCTTAGGATTGGGTTGAGATCGATTCTTGGATCTACCTTCATTGATCGCAAACACGGGTAAAACCCTTTTACCCATGCTCGCCTCGGCTGTTTTAAGCATTGAGTGAAGTTCTCCAATGTTTTTGTCCCACCCGTTCATGTTATAATTTAACACGAAAGTGTCGAACCTTTTCGACAAAGAGTTAAGGATCAAATCTGTTGCTAACTCTTTTGAGATGGGACAATTGAGCTTGGCGAGGCGATCAATGTAACTTTTCATCTTAAGTACATAAGTTGAAACTGGTTGATTATCATCCATTCTACATGCATGCAAGGCTCGAACCGTTTCGAACCTTTCAACCCTCGATTGCTTAAGGAACATTTCCTTAAGTTGAGTAATCATGTCGTACGCATTATGGTTTTCGAAATCCTTTTGGATTTCGGGAACCATAGTCGCCAACATGAGGCATGACACTTGAATGGAATCTTCCGTGTGTTGGACCCAATTCATATATTCGACCTCACTTCCCTCTTCCGGTTCATTGGGGATAGGTGTTTCCAAAACATGATATAATTTTTCTTGTTTTAGAACAATCCTTAAATTTCGGAACCAATCCGAAAAGTTATTGTGGTTAAGACGGTCTTTAGCGAGAATAGATCGGAGAGATACGTTTTGGACGTTAGGGATTATGTTGTCGTCGACGTGTGCGGCCATCTGCAGAATTTTAATTAAGTTCATTTTAGTGTTTTACATATTTTAATTATTAATACCCTTTTATATATATACCAAATATAATTAATAATTAAAATCTAGAATCCAACGATAAACCCGACTCCGGTTAGGTGACCTTTTTTCCCATTGTCGGTTTATGAAGGTAGTTATTCATAACAATTGCAAACCCTTTTGCAACTTCTAGAGTTTATGGGACCGGTTCGAAATCATATTTCGTGTCGGCATGTTTATCCCATCAACACCTATTAGACCCCATGCTTGGGTGACCCTCTTCACATGGTTCTAATTTAAGTCGTCCTACTTGTATCAACTTGTAATATTAACATACAAACGGTTAGGTGACCTTTTTCCCATTTATATGCCAATATTACCTCAACATATTAATTTACTCTACGCGGTTAGGTGACCTTTTTCCCACTAAGAGCTTACTAATATGTTAAGCGTTAATACAAAAGGATGGTGTTTAACTTGTTATCCTTAATTTCAAAAAGGGATTTTTAGTTTTAATAATTCTAGTTATAAAACTTTAAATCATGTTCTAACATGCATTTAGTAACATGATTATTTTGAAACCATTTTCAAAATTCTAATTTATAATAAAACCATTTTATCATGGGCGTGAGACGGCTAGTTAATAAATCCATTTTATTAAACTACGTGTCACGTAATTACCGATAATTATTAGAACCCGTTTTATGCTTTGTTAATTAATTCTATGTGACGAAGTTGATATCCTAATATCTAGCAACCACATAATCAAACAATCAATTAACAAGCATACACAATTATACTAGACACGAGCCACTAAGTTAGACCACACTTGTTAGCCGAAACAAGTGTATGTCTTAGGTCCGATCCTAAGGGACACATGACACATGGATGTTGTAGCTCCCACTCAATCCCGCATCCAAATGCTTCGAGCATCTTCTTCAACCCCGTTGTGATCCATTGGGCTTGAACTTGGGCCTTAGCTTCCATAAGCTTCCATTTGGGCTTAATTGGTGGGCTTAGGTCCTTTTGGGCTTGAATCCCCTTAATGGGCTTGTGAGACCCATTATCACCATACCCGGCCCAATAAGGCCCAAACTTCCAATTTTGCAATCTTCTTTAAATTTACATAACAAATGTCCTAATACATTTTTTTTCTATAAAATAAAGATATTACAAATAAACTATTTATTACATACCCATATGAATAAATAATTACAAAATTGCCCCTAATTAATTATTACAAACCGAAACTTTGAATAATTAATAACAATCACAACAAACATCCATTTGGTCTACGGCTCGGTCTAGTTTTAACAAACATAACCCGTTATGTCTTAGGAACCCGTTCCAAAACCCCTTGACCTTATCGGGCCTAGCCCAACCCATTTGGGCTTGACCCAATAACTTGATTATGGGCTTCGGCCCACATGTGCAAAACACATGGGCTTCGGCCCAATGAAAAGTCTAATGGGCTTCGGCCCATTTAACCAAAATGGGCTTCGGCCCATTTAACTTTCTTCCCTCCTTTATTTTTCTTCTCGGTTAACCCATTAACCTAATGAAGTGGGCTTCGGCCCAATCACATCCGAATTGGGCTTCGGCCCATGAACTCGGTTTTATATTTTTTTTTTTTTTTTTTTTTTGAACAAAGCCAAAAAAAATAACAAGATTAAATACAAAAAATCATGCATGTTTATTTTTGTATAGAATCTTTCAAGGGGAAAAATATAAAACCGAAAACCCGAAGCTTAGTTTCCCGTATCCCGGCTCTTGATGCCATTTGTTGGGTTTCTATGGAAAATATATATTTAGTTAACCATTTAACTAGTCACAATTAAGGCGGAAGCGTGATATTTACAAACTAAACATATCTATCCATATGTATATATATATATATATATATATTACAAGTTTAGATGATATGTGTTCATGAACAACCTAGTTTATTCATGTCATAAGATTACCAATAATCTATATGTTAGAAACCCGAGACAAGGATCAAGTAATACGAAAAAACTAAACTATCAAAGCTCATAAAACTTACATTCTTAACCTTTAAGAGATGTAGTTGATGGTTGAAGAAGATGATGATGTTGATGCTAGACTTTCAAAGGAAAATCCTCAAATGGAATATACCCCGAGCCTCCAACACACACCGAGCTATGTTAGGGAGCTTGAACACCAAAAACCGAGACCCGAGCCTCTTCCTTTTGTTTGGCCGATAACAAGAAGAAAGAAAAGAAAGAGTGGAGTGGTTTTTGGTTACTTGAAAGTTTTTGATAATGATAAAATCTTCCAATCAATATCATATATTGTGTTAGGTTTTTTAGTCAAGTAACATACACTCAACCTTTCACCAAATCCATGACAAAACTTGACCAAAACCTTGGGGTGTGGGGCCCACCCAAAACCGGCCCCAAAATATCTTTTTTTTTTTTTTTTTTATTTATTTATTTTATACATTATAAAATATATAAACACCCCATCTTTTATAAACCATTTTATAAAAGAACACATAGTTAAATAATCATTCCAATAATAATTATTTGAATAAATAAATTAACCAATTAATTTATTTAACACTTTCAAGTAGGTATTCAGAAACCCGATTTTCTGAATGTATCGTGTTCTGTATTTGTCTCATAGATCTTATCTTAACAAATACATAATTGGTGTGTGTCTAACTCGTTATTGGGTATGACCCGACTTGGATCAAACACAACTAGCCACATTAACCTAATTATGTGTCTCGGGCATATGGTATTCCAACAGAATTGTCCAACCTATCTTAATGAGTTGAAAGCAAAGAGGAATGCGGGGAAAACCTCAGGTACAACTTTTATGATTCACATTGATCTTAATGTTATTTCTTCTAACACATGGGTATTGGATATCGGATGTGGAACTCATATTTGCAATTTGTTGCAGGAGTTCAAAAGAAGTAATCATTTCAAGAAAGTAGATATAAGTCTCTTCATGGGAAATGGAGCAAAGGTTGATGACGAAGCTCGAGGAGACTACATTTTGAAGCTTCCAAATGGTTTGGAAGTTTTTTTGAATAACATTTTGTTTGCTCCTAGTTTAACTAGGAATATTATCTCTGTTTCTCTTTTAAGACAATATGGTTATGATTTGAAATTTGTGGACAATGGTATTTGTATTTTTATGAATGATGTCCTTTATTTTAAAGCAATGGCGTCTAATGGCATTTATGAATTAGTTCATGATAACACATCCTTTGATAACACGTTGTACCAATCAAGTACCAAGAAACTCAAAGTGGATTTGAGTAAGACCTCTCTTTGGCATTGTCGCCTTGGTCACAAAAACAAAGATCGCATACATACACTTCAAAAGAATGGTCTTTTGGAATCAAATGAAAATGATTCATTTAATAAGTGTGAATCTTGTTTACAAGGAAAGATGACCGAGGAACCCTTTAGTGGAACAAATGAAACGGCAAAAGACTTATTAGGTATCATACATTCGGATGTATGCGGTCCTTTTAAGGAAATGACAAGGAATGGTGAAAGATACTTCATTACTTTTATTGACGATTATAGTCGTTATGGGTATGTGTACTTGTTAAGACACAAAGATGAAGCTTTTCAAATGTTTAAAGTCTTCCAAAATGAAGTACAAGATCAACTCAATAAAACCATCAAAGTACTTCGTTCGGATAGAGGAGGTGAATACCTTTGTAATGCCGTTCAAGATCATCTTAGGAGTTGTGGGATCATCTCACAACTTACTCAACCCTGAACACCACAACATAATGGTGTGTCTGAAAGGAGGAATCAAACTCTATTGGATATGATTCGATCTATGATGGCTAGAAGCACATTGCCTCTATCATTTTGGGGTTTCGCATTGCTCTCCACGGCTCATATTCTAAATATGGCCCTAACCAAGAAAGTGGACAAGACACCTTTTGAAATATGGAATGGAAGGGTTCCATCATTACCATATTTAAAGGTATGGGATTGTGAGGCTTATGTTAAGCACAACACCGAAAACAAACTTGAAAGCCGATCCACTAAGTGTATCTTTGTAGGATATCCAAAAGACTAAATGGGATATTATTTCTACAACCCAACCAAGCAAATGGTGTTTATTGCTTGAAAGGCCGAGTTCTTGGTCACTAAGTTCCTTATGGAAGGAACTAGTAGAACGGTGGAACTCGAGGAGGATCGAGAACCACATTCCGGTACACGTTTGGTTGATACTAGCAATCAACAAGAGGTTGTTAAGAATGATCAAATAGTTGATCAAGACACACAAAACGTTCGTAAATCTGGTAGAATTAGTCATCCACCCGAAAGATATGGATTTTTCATGGATGGATGCTATGTGGTAGATTCAGATGAACCCACCACATACTATGATGCAATGTCACAATCCGATTGTGACAAATGGATTGAAGCCATGAACGTTGAGATGCAATCCATGCATGACAACTAAGTATGGGATTTGGTTGTACCACCTCTTAATTCCAAACCGGTTGGAAGTAAGTGGGGTTTCAAGAAGAAAACTGATATGCATGGAAACTTGGATACTTATAAAGCAAGACTTATAGCAAAAGGTTTTACTCAAATCCAAGGGGTAAATTATGATGAGACCTTCTCTTCCGTGGCAACCCTAATGTCGATTAGGATATTATGTGCCATAGCTGTATATTATGACTATGAGATTTGGGAAACGGATGTCAAAACTGCTTTTCTAAATGGGTATCTTGAAGAAGATGTCTATATGGTTCAGCCTGAATGTTTTGTCGATCCACAATATCCTAATAAAGTATGCAAGTTAAAGAAATCAATCTATGTATTGAAACAAGCATCTAGAATTTGGAATCACCATTTTGTTGAAGAATTTAAGAAATTTGAATTCAGCAAGAACGCTGATGAAGCTTGTGTG
This sequence comes from Bidens hawaiensis, assembly GCF_021521415.1. Lineage (NCBI taxonomy): Eukaryota > Viridiplantae > Streptophyta > Magnoliopsida > Asterales > Asteraceae > Bidens > Bidens hawaiensis. Next base: position 275,059 of record NW_027492588.1, read on the forward strand.
TATAAGAATGCTAGTGGGAGCATCATCACTTTCTTAGTATTGTATATTGATGACATAAATGGAAACGACATTCCAACCATTGAAGGTGTAAAAGCCTGGCTTGGGAGTTGTTTTCCCATCAAAGATCTATAGGGATAGATCAAGGCGGTTGATAGGTTTAAACCAAAGTACATACATTGAAAAAATCTTGAAAAGGTTCAAGATGGAGAACTCTAAAAAAGGTTTGGTACCTATTCAAAGAGGAACGATATTGAGTGCATCTCAATGTCCAAGCTTAAAGGATGAGCAAGAGAAAATGAAAGGAATCCCATACGCATCGGCTTTAGGATCCATCATGTATGCAATGATATGCACTAGACCGGATTTGTCATGCGCTTTGAGCATAACAAGTAGATACCAACAAAATCCGGGAAGTAGCCATTGGATGGCGGTTAAGAATATATTGAAATACATTAGAAGGACTAAGGACATGTTTCTAATATACGGTTCTAGTGAGGAGGAACTCGTTGTAAAGGGTTACACGGATGCGAGTTTCCAAACCGATCAAGATGATTCTCAATCACAATCAGGATATGTTTTCATTATGAATGGTGGGGCAGTCTCTTGGAAGAGCTCAAAACTAGATGTGGTAGCATTGTCCACCACAGAATCAGAATACATCGCCACCTCACTGGCAGCACAAGAAGCTGCGTGGATAAGGAAGTTCATTGCCGACCTAGGGGTGGTCTGTACCATTCAGGACCGTCTAGAGATCTTTTGTGACAACGAGGGTGCAATTTCTCAAATAAAGGAACGTCGTGCACATCAAAAGAAGAGGCACATTGAGAGGAGATTCAACTATATAAGGGATGAAGTTGAGAAAGGAAATATATGTATTCACAAAGTTCACACCGATCAAAACATTGCGGATCCACTCACGAAGCTCCTTGAAAGTCCAAAGCATGAAGGTCACACTTGTGCCTTAGGACTTCGATATTCTAGTGATTAGATTTGATCTATTTTATATTTGGATATCGGAACAATTGTTATTTTCACTCATTCATATGATTATGGTTTATGATTATGACATTTTGAGTTATGCTCCATTTTAGCATGTTTAAATCCATGAATAAGTTAATTATTCTAAATGTCCGTAGTCATTTATATTTGTGGGAACAAGTATGAAGGTAACACTATTATGAACTTGGATTGGTGGATATTCATAAGGTATGATTATAGAGCAAGAAGTTTCTGACAAGGTTCATAGATATTTATGGGATATAAATATTGGACTGACCCGCTCTCAAATGTTACTACATGGAATCTTTGTGGTTGATTATAAGTAAATTTGAGTAAAGGTGAATATCATAGTATCCTCCGACCTGAGATACATATTGGGTCTTGATATTCACCAAATATTATACTTTGACTTAGTTCTTCGCTGCTCTAAAACATGACGGTCATAAGGCTAAGATCAGGTATAGTACAAGGTGATTGTGAAAGACATTTGTCCCTCTTATTCGTTAAGAGTAAGATGTCTAAGGCCTGCTAAGTTAAATCAACAGTGAATGATCACTCTATGTCTCTTGATTTTACATGACATCCGAGGCAAAAGGATAAATGATAGTTTCATCTAAATCATTTCAAGTAAGGGACTTGAAGGGGATGATGTTATTGAATGGCACTTTGTGATATGTATTAGGGCTAGTAAACCATTGTTAGGTGGCATTTGCTACTTCATCAATCTTCTATGTATCTTGTGCAAGTGCGAAATTGTTGGAATCGGTCGGCCCAAGACACATATTACAATTGATGTGGCTAGTACGTTATGATCCAAGTCGGGTCATACCCAATAACAAGCTAGAAACACACCAATAATATTTGTTTATAGATGATATGATCATAGTAAACAAATATTAACACTTACGATATATGGAAAAGGGTTTCTAAATACATTGCACTTATGAAATAAATAAATCATATGGATGATTTATATTTTGAGAGAAGACATTTCATAATGTTATTTAAAGTTGGTTAAAAAACTAAATGTAAGGCTTATTACATTTGCATGTTACTTGAACCATGTTATTTCACATTTTAAAATGAAACATAACATAAGTTTTTAATAAAAAGATTTTTGAATTTTTAATTGGGTGGAAGCCAAAGTGGCCGCCCCCCTCCCTTCCCACCTCTCTCTCATCTTTTTATTATCAATAACATGCAAAGGGTATGATTGGCCAAGAGGGGTGGTGCATTTTACATCCATATTTCTCTCTCACACACACAATAAGTAACCAAAAACTCTCTCTTCTTTCTCTCCATTTTCGGCCAATATAGAGGAAGAACAAGAAGGAGTTTTTCAAGTGAAATTCCTAGCAAGACAAAGGTGTTTGTTGGAAGCTTGAAGGGTATGCAAGCTTGAGGCTCTTTTCTTTTGAAGACTAGCCATTCAACCATCGTCTTCTTCATCTTTCCTAGCTTCCTTGAAAGGTTGTCTTGCATGAACACCTTTTGTGTTGGCAAGCATGTAGTTTCATATATAGATCTGGTTTTTGGGTTTTACATATAAAATCGGTTTTATATTCATCTAAATAACAAGATTTAAAACTAAATTATCCGCTGCATTTTTCATATAAATAAGGTTATATGACTTTGATAATCTTGTTAAAACCCAACACCGCTCCTTTCTTCCTCGGATATTATTAGGGTCCGGTCCCTTCTTCTCATACCATACAACAAAACAAATATACGTACTTTTCCGTACAACCATACATACATTTTCGTATACATCTACGTACATACTCTTAACCCTTTCAAAATCATTCAAATATCATTTATAAACATTCATATAGGAGTATACACATAGCCCCAAAAAGAACATAGCAGAGAAGGGGGCTAGAAACTCACCTGAGTCTTATTTCTTTCGGAATTGATTGTAACACCTATCTTCAGCTAGGCACGACAAACTATGTAATAATTGTAAGTACCAATTAACTACTTTTACTTAGATTATAATTTATAAATTAATGAACTACTTTAACTTAATCAACGGGCTACTATTTTCCATGATCGCACAACCAAACTAATCGCATGGCGGAACCAGTCGCATGCAACTGGATCGTATTGCATACTTGCAAAACAAATTGGATTGCATGTTTGCAAAAGGATTCAGATCGCATATTTGCAAAACAAATCGGATCGCATTTTGAACGAGTCACATCGCATGGAAATGCGATGCGATGTGACTCTATCCTTCTGCGACTCGAACTGTTGTTCGTTTTACTCATTTCAACCCTCCGTTAACAACCTATAACCCTTCTTTATGACCCGTCTCACCATTTAAACGAGTTATGGGTCATGTCAACCCCTCTACGCGTTTTCACGTGGTCCGAACGGTACCTGGTTGGTTCCGGCTTATATTCAATGACTTGTTTGCCACAAAGTTTACACTTTTCTTACTAGTTTTAGTATGGTTCATCTTTCTATCAAAGCGTATGGAAAACCGACGCCAAATACACGATCTTTTAACTAAAACATACCCTTTTGGATCGGTTCTTGCTTCAGATCTGATTCAATTCGTGTGTCTTGATGTGTTTCTTGTTGCTAGATGATGATGGACATGAAATCTGCTCCTTTTAGCTCGGATCTGAATATGGATTTGAAGGAGAGTGTTTGTATGTGTTTTTGAGTGTGTAAGGAGGCAAGGATGATGTAAATGAGGGTTTTAGGGTTTTGGGGAGGTTTATGGTGCTTATATAGGATAAGCCCATGGACCATAAGGCCCATAACCATTCACTTAATCCATATTTTGATTCCATGCCCACAACTCTACTTATTCTTATTTAACTTAATTAGATAATAATGCTTATTAATATAAATATATAGAATTATTTTATTTTTTATTTCTAAAAGTAGGATGTTACACCACTTAGAATCTCCAAAGTGCATCTAGTCATTAATGCCGCTCAATGATTATTATGGAAGTAAACGATTAGTGTAACATCAAAGATTTGATGTTGCGTGTTTAGAATGTACATTAGACTTTTGGCAAGAGCTACGATGCCTACCTGTCTCTGATTTAGTCTATACACAACATTTTGTTATCGCACACGTAAAAACACGATGCCAATTATTATACAAGATATGTGTAAAAGAAAGTTTAGATCGATATATAAAGTGAAGAAGTCATCGGCCGTTCACAAAGATGTTACATGTTCACGCTTAGTGTCAACATTATATATGACAAGTAAGATTATTCAACTCACTTTTAAACTCCAAAAGAGGCGATTCTAACAAAAATATGATATATGCCCCTCATGGTCAACTTCTTTTGACGAATTTACCAAAGTTAACTGTAATGACCTAAATTCTTAAAGGATTTTGCACGAACTTTAACCTGATGATATGATAAACAAAATTTAATAGCTGGAGCGTGACTTGTATAGGAATAAGAATCAATACATATGTTGTGAGGAGCTCAACAAAATCAAGACATGTGAATGTGTTCAAGGTGCTAAGATCACAACAATATAACATGAATAAGGCCATTGACGGTCGAATGATTACTAGAGAACAAAAGAAAGAGTTTATGAAGATCTAAAACTAGATTTTTACCTCAATAAAATCCTGATTAAGGAATCCAAATTGTGAGGGCACGCCATTATACGAATTTATGGATGACAGAATGATTACGATTGTGTAGTCAATAGTAATTAATTATTATATTATAATATGGGCCATCACAATAGAATTTCCAAGAATTCTCTCGTACATGTAAATTCACAATTACGTGATATCAAGTGTAATTGTCAATTCACCTTACAAGATCATTCTAGTGTTCTCTTATTGTTGGTCATAATATAGATAACACAAGTATACATAAGGTACATGTATTAAATACTAGACACGTATTCCACCTATTTATTTTTTTATAATTAATGCAACGAATTCTATTTACTATGACCACATACACTAAAGCTGACCAAGTTTTCACACTACAGGTTGAATATTTACACTTTAATAATAGGTGTTCTTTTGGTACCCTTGGTTAATATTTTAATGTTCTAAAATCGTGTTAACATGTTAAATTATTATATAAGCTAATTCTTCAAAGGAGGTCGGTAATCCAGGTCTTTTACTAGCAGAATGACTTCTTATTTTCAGTGGCATATTGTCATTTATATTAATTTTGGATAACAAAGATAAACAATATTCATTATTAATTATTAAATGCATGTGATTATATATAGGAAATAATCGCATTCACACAATAATCAATAAATTAGCCGAAAGACCATCATGACATTTTAAATTGGAAAATATAATACTTTTAGAAGTTAATAAAATAACTACTAAAATGGGCATGAATACGCATTAGCACAAATCACAAGATTTTAAATTTTCCATACAAAAATATCCAAGGCCTAGATGTCTATATAGATGAACAAGAGAAAGTTATTGGAGGTCCAAGTATCAATGATTCAAACACCTGAATCGAAACAGCATTAGTGTCCACAACATAGTTACACAACCTCGAAAATCAGTAGAGGTAGGTTCACATTGTCATCTTCAATCCATTTATTGTTTGAGTTAGCTAAGGATAGCCAATGGTAACACATGCAGACTGACCTGTGTAGAAATACAACATGTAAAGCTAGTGGGCGAGTAGACTGTGGAAGTGTATGCAGGATCGCTGCTATAATAGAGTTCGATGGAGGCGGTCCCCCGACTCATTATCACCACTGCGAATTTCGATAATAGTGTGTGTTGGGCGTCCGTCACAAAATCTGAAGTAAGTAAGCTTGATAAAATAAAATCATATATATATATATATATATTATATATATATATATATATATATATATATATATATATATATATATATATATATATATATATATAACATGTAAACCTGATCAACTAAATTTCACATAATACATAAACAATAAAATGCAACATTTTCTTTTGCATTTCCTATTAAAATTTGTTTATAAAAATTTTCATCTTCGTGACTGGGGTCATAGTCTAGAAATTTTTCATCAAAAATTTCTAGTTCGCTATAACAATTGGCTATGATACCAACTTCTGTCACACCCCAAAATCGTTAACAATTGGCTATGATACCAACTACTAAATTATGCTAATTTGGGTGGTGACAGATACTGTAAAGCCAATCATATTCAAATATAATGAATCATGAGTTGGACTTTATTAAGTATCAGAGTTTACACATGTCAAATATGCATAGTTTAATTTTAAATTACAAGTCCAACTATCATTCATTCAAATGCACAACCCCATTTTCCAGAATCCTTCACAAAGCATCCATTCTCTTCATTTACCTAAAAAGCATGTTAAAATATTTTTGTCAACACGAATGTTGTTGAGTTTCTCAATTAATAACCGGGATGTAACAGTTCTCGACTACTCATCCATTTATTCGTCATTCTTATTAATGAGAATTTCAATCATTCACCATTCTTTTCAATGTGAATATAAATTTCCAAATTTACCAAAACATAGCAATATATTTCTTAAAACAAAACTTGTTAGTTGTAAACGAGCAAAGTGTACAACACATGTATGACTACCATTATCAAAAACACTGAAACATACCAAATCAAAACATTCCCACCTTTTCAACCAGAGTGACTAGAAGAGTGGGGGTGTCGCCTCAATAAATCTACCAATATTTTAGTCCCTTTCACTAGGTTGACGGTTTTCCCTTTCATGGTGACTCTTAACACAATTTGTAAAATATATAGCCCTTAAATTAAATACTTTTCCCCCAAAAGAATTATAAACCATTAAAACATTTAAAAATGGGGATTTATGAAACTCACATTTGCCTCAGCACAACTGACAAATATATAGTCAATCATTGTCAAGATCTTAATACAGTCATCCTATTAGAGCATAATTTCTATTGCTAGGGTCTTAGATGTATTAGATATAATTGTATAGGGCTAAAAATGTCAAATGTATAGTTTGTGCATTGAAGTCAACACATAAGTCACAAGTCAACGCATATCTTATGCGGCGTATATCTTATACGTTGTATAACATATACGAACTTGATGAGCTTGTGGATGTTTCCTATAAATAGAGGACTTATGTGTTTATACTTAGACTTTTGGTTAATGTTAGAGAGAGAGTAGAGAGAGAGAGAGAGAAAGTGTGCAAAGTGTCATATCTTGTAATCTTTCTTGATATAATTGAAATTATGCTTAATGTTTACTTGTGTGTGTTCAATCTCAATGGATTCTACACTTTGAGATACAAGCTGTAACAATCAGAGATCCTTATTGTAATCTACATCCAGATCACAGATCTTTTCAAGTGGTATCAGAGCATTATGGCTCATTACTAGCTTGAGCACTTCAAGTTTTCAATGATTTTCTCTCTACATTCAAATTCAACCGTCAAAATTTCTCCAAACTTTCACATATTGTTCCTTACCTATCCGTGACAAACCCTACCAAAATTCATTCAATTCCTACATCATTTTCACCTTCAAATTCCAAAATTACCAAAATGGAGATCTTCATCGTATATGTCATGACAACGTATATGTTCTTCACGTATAACATATAAGGCGTATAACATATACACCTCATATGTTATAAGGTGAACACTTATACGTTGACCACATACATATACGTTGAACATTCTTTGACCACACTACATATCCGCTGACCAAGAAACTTATACGTTGACCATCTTTGACCAGATTCATATACGTTAACTATGGAAAACCTAAGTGCGTTTGCGTCACAGCCGTCTATTCTTCTTTAGAACATCAATTTGGAAAATGAAATGGGAACTTCCAACAAAACTCCTAAGCTACTCAGAATGAAGGATTATCCTTCGTGGGCCGATAAATTTGAGACGTATGTTTAAACGTTGAACTACGAAAGATGTTCTGTAGAGTGGCAGTAAGGGCGACTTATCTGTCAACTTTTCCACCATCACCCCAAAAAAACCAAACTCTGCCTTACGTAAAGTTGCCAAAGTACGATTAACCTCTGGATTTGAAATCACTGCTTATATACCCGGTATTGGCCATAATTCACAAGAACATTCTGTAGTCTTAGTAAGAGGGGGGAGGGTTAAAGATTTACCCGGTGTGAGATATCACATTGTTCAAGGAACCCTAGATGTTGTCGGAGTAAAGGATCGTCAACAAGGGCGTTCTAGTGCGTTGTAGATTCTTATCCAAGACTTGTATCATTTAATGATGCCATGTGAATCGCTAGAAACATGTGAAGTGTATGGCTAACCCCTAAGAATGAGAATGGAGAAAACTACCGACTATCCCAAATTGCTGATGCATATAAGGATTTGTTTCTAAGAGAAAAGAAGATGTTAAATCTTTTCCAACAAGCCATCAAAGCCGAGATCTTTCAATTTCTATAGCATAATGGTTCATGCTATTCAATTTGGCATGCACTGTTAAACAAAGATCGAGAAAACCCTGAAATGCGTAAGAGTAGAAAGAATTCGATATTTTTGCTCAAGTTAAGGGTGAAACTTTTGCTCATTTGGTTGAAAGATACTGCTATCTTGTGAATGAGATGAAAAGGCTGAAGATTGATAAGCCTGAGTATGAATACATTGACAAACTTGCTGATGCTTTGCCTGAAGAGTGGGGTACTTTCATAATGATTCAACAGTCTAACCCCATTGCTTATGCTCATTTGAATCTTGCAAGTTTTATCGAGAAGCTTGAAGCTAATGACCTGGAGCTGAGAAAGAAACAAAAGATGAAATCTACAACCATATCACAAGATGTGGGATTATATTACAAGGTTCTCAACAAGTTTTTCTTCAAATCCCAAGATTCCTACTACGTTTTGTGCTGAGCAATCTAATCAAGCATTTGTTACAAGTGTGAATACTACTTCTGCTACTCAACAATATAGCAGTAGTTACTCAGGAACCATACCAATTTCAAGTCAACAGGATTCTGATGTGATACAATGTAACATTGATGTGAACCTGATGAATACAGGAAACATGACCACTGACACTGTCAAGGAACATCTAGCTTTTCTGGGATATGTTCTAGAATCTTATGAGTGCTTGGTTGCGAGTCACATTGGTAATTATAATATGACCAAAGAAGATTATGATCAGATTGACCCGGAGGAAATGAAGATGATTGATATAAGATGGTGCATGGCTAGTGTGATTAGACGTGCTCAGAGATTCAAAGAGATAACTGGTCGGAACGTGCTTGATGGTACAACTTCTAAATTAGGCTTTGACAAGTCTAAGGTTAGATGTTTTCGTTGCAAGGAGAAAAGTCATTTTAAAAGAGAATGCGCAAGTAAGTGTGTTGATGATAATGCTGCTAATCCTTTTGGACGAGACTACTACAAGCAGGCAATATATCACCGTCCAGAGGAAGAATCATCTAAAGGAAATAAACCCACTGAAGCATCAACTTCACAACAAAAGGAAAATACAGCTCAAGCTGATGAAGGTTTCAATTGGAATTCAGTATTCCAAGCTAATTTGGCTCAAGTGGTTGATGAAGACAAAAAGGAGGTTAGTGATGTGGTTAAGATGGTTAATGGGATTGAAGATAAGGATGGCAATGTGATTGAGTCTGAGATTCAAAAGTATGAGGTAAAGGTGAATCGTGATGATGAGATTGAAGTTGTCAAGGATGAGGACTTGGACAAGGATGTGAATGAAGATAATAACAATGAAGTTGATCGTAATACTTCCGATGACGAACTTCCTCGAACATATGATAAAATTCATGAGGATCCTTCTGACTATCTTATTTCATTATTTCCTCCTGATATTATCGAGAGTTTTGCAGGTTAGTTTTATGAAGATATTCCACAAGGAAAAATTGACTTTGGATTGGAAGAAGATGATGAAATTCCAGAAGTCAACTTGTCAGGAACTAAGGAGAAATCAGTTAATGATATTGAAAAAATCGATGAAGAAAAATTTGTTGAAAAAGTGGTGGAAGTAATCACTGATGATGTCTCGGAAACTTCAAGTGAGGAACAAATTGATCAAGCATTCATGGAAAATGAGGTAATTCTTAACTCAAATATTTGTGAAAATGTGAATTACCTTTTGATGAATGTGACTCTAAAAATCTTGAAATCAAAGAATTAAAGAGAAACTATGATAAGTCTTTGTTTGATCTCAACGTTGTTAATGAGGCATATTTGAAACTTAAATCATGTGAAAATAATTTATGGGAAAGAATTTTACAAGATCAGAAAACGATTTCAATGTTAAAACACATGGTTGAAGACAAACAAAAGGCCATTAACAGACACATAGATGAGAATGTTGCTCTCAAACTTGAGCTTCAAACACTCAAGATTGAGACGGAAAGAGTGAACTTGAAATTAGTGAGCTATGCTTCATCATCATATGTTCTTGATCACATTATTCCAAAACCAAAGGATAATGAGACTGAGAATATCAAAGAAAATTATCATGCTGTGCCTACACCAATGTGGAATGCTTATGTTCCAAAGAAACCAAAAGGTTTCAAAATGTTGTTAAACTACCTGATTATGTTGAGAAAGTGAAATATGAATTTGAGTCACCAACATTAAGTGAAAATTCATTATCATGTGATTCAGAAGTTGAAAATGATAGGTTTTTGTTTAAACATATTAAACAACCCAAGACCAAGAAGGCTTGGGTTTCCTTGTTTCACTAATCCGATAACTATATGTGCAAGGGCTTCCAAGATCCCATGATTCTTGTTGGATAATGGATAGTGGAGCCTCTAGGCACATGACAGGTACTCTCTACTTGCTGAACGATGTTAAATCAATAAGAGGAGGGTATGTCATCTTTGCTGAAAATCAAGGTGGACAGATTGCTGGTGAGGGAACATTAACTAATGGAAAGGTTACATTCGAGAATGTCAACAACATTTCAGAGTTGGAGAATAATCTGCTAAGTATATCACAGATTTGTGATAAACAATTCTCTACACATTTTTACGGATCGAGAGTGCTTGATTTTGAAACCGGGTTTCAAAATACCAGAAGAATGGATCATTATGCATGCTCCTCGAGTAAATGATCTTTACGTCATGAACATGAGCACAACATCTACTTCATCAGGGTCTGCTTAGTGTTTCATCTCAAGAACATCTGAACGGCAATCCGTATTATGGCATCGGAGGATGGGACATATAAGTTTGAGGAAAATGAACCATTTGGTTCACAAGAATCTGGTAGAAGGAGTTAACTTGAGGAATTTTCAGTTAAGTGAAGAGTGTTTGGATTGTAAGAAGGGAAAGCAAACAAGGAAATATTATCCAAAGAAACTTGTCAACTCCATCAACCTACCTTTAGAACGTCTTCATATGGATCTATTTGGTCCAGTGAATGTCAAAAGTATCACAGGAGAACTTTACTGTCTTGTGGTTACTGATGACTATTCAAGATTTTCATGGGGAATGTTTTTGGAATCAAAAGATGAGACATATGATTCCCTTATGATCTTATTCAAGAACCTAGAAAATCTGTAAAATCTACCAATCTGGCGAATAAGAAGTGACAATGGGACGGAGTTCAAGAATAATAGATTGCTTGAGTATTGTAATGACTGAGGGATTCTTCATGAATTCAGTGCGCCCTACACTCCACAACAAAATGGAGTCGCTGAACAAAAGAATCAAACCCTGATAGAAATAGCTCGAACTATGCTTTCAGATTCAAAGTTACCAGTTAATTTTTGGTCAGAAGCAGTGGCGGCAGCGTGTTATATACTTAACCGGGTCCTTACTGTGAATAATATGGCAAGACGTGCTTTGAGCTACTTAATCGGCGAAAACCAAATTTGAAGTGGCTTGAACCGTTTGGTTCATCATGTACCATTCTTGAACCAAGGGGAAAATTTGGTCCCAAATCGATTGAAGGTTTTCTTATGGGGTATGCTAGTCCTCTCAAACGTGTCTACATTCCTAGCCTCCACAAGATTATTCAAGTTCAAAATGTCGACTGTCAAAGATACACTCCTATCATACAACGACCTGGAGATTCAAGGCTATTTGATTATGAGAGTCTTTGGGAGAGTTTTCAACTACCCGAGGAAGATTTATCCAAAGAAACTTTGACAATGATTTACAATCCATACTTGTCGGAAAATCAAGTGTCTATGCCTCAGGATCTGTTCCTCAAGAAGTTCATGACCATGTTCAATCCGATGATGTACCAGAAACTGTTCCAGTTTTTGATGACAATGGTGATTCAGATGAGGAGATAATTGAAGCTATTTCTCCATCCACTGTTGTTCCTGAAATGTGTGAGAGCAATCTTCAAACTGAAGTGGTAGTACCTTCAGAGGTGGTGGCGAGAACGTTATCCTACCATCTTGAGGATAATATAATAGGAGATTTGCACACTGGGTGCAAACGCGAAGTCAAACAGAACAAAATCTACATTGTTTCTACTCTCGTGTTTCTCCTTTACAAAACCAGTTCTCATTTAAATGTTTTATTTCACAGGTAGAACCAAAGACGTATAAAGAGGCCCTAACAGAAGAAATCTGGGTGAATGCGATGCAAAAGGAACTTATGCAGTTTGAAAAGCTCAGGGTCTGGAAATTGGTGGATCTACCTAAAGATAAAAAGCAGATTAACACCAAGTGAGTGTTTAAGTGCAAAAGGGATGAAAATGGGATCATAGTTAGAAACAAAGCAAGACTTGTATTGGGATTTAACCATAGGGAAGGTATCGATTACAACGAGGTTTATGCACCAGTTGCAAGGCTAGAGGCTATTCGGATATATCTAGCATTTGCTTCTTGGAAAGGCTTTAAGGTTTATCAGTTGGATGTGAAGTCAGCATTTCTTAACGGTAAGATTAGTGAAGTAGTCTACGTGGGACAACCACCGGGTTTTGTCAATCCGATCCACAAAGGCAAAGTGTATTTACTTGATAAAGCCCTCTACGGTCTCTATTAAGCCCCGAGAGCTTGGTATGAGACGTCACAACATTTATTGGATAACGGCTTTATCAGAGGAACCGTTGACTGTACACTTTTCACTAAACTTGTTGATGGACATCTACATATCGTGCAGATTTACGTCGATGACATAATCTTTGGATCGATGAATGATGATCTATGCACGAAATTTGAAGAATTCATGAAGAAGAAATTTGAAATGAGTGCTATGGGTGAGATGAGGTTCTTTCTTGGAATTCAAGTTGAATAGTTGTCAGATGGTATCTTTATCCATCAGACAAAGTATGTGAATGACGTTTTGACAAAGTTCAACATGACTGATATATCGGCAATCAGCACTCCTCTAACATTAAATCATGGTATCGGTCCTGATCCCAACGGGGAGAAGGTTGACCAAGCCTTATACCGATCCATGATAGGCTCATTGATGTATTTGACTGCTTCTTGGCCAGACATCATGTATGCTACCTGTTTGTGTGCCCAATATCAGTCAAATCTGAAGGTTTCACATCTCATGATCGTCAAAAGAATACTGCGCGCTATCTAAAGGGATGTCCGGGGGTCGGTCTTTGGTATCCTAAAGATGATGACTTTGTGTTAAGGGCTTATTCTGATTCAGATTATGGAAGCTATAAACTGAATGCCAAATCTACAACGGCAGGGTATCAATTCTTTGGCAAACGACTTGTCACCTGGCAACGCAAGAAACAGACCACAGTTTCATTGTCTACCTGTGAAGCTGAGTATGTAGCTACTCCTAGTTGCTGTTCTCAGATTTTGTGGATACAACAACATATGCGGGACTACGGTTTGAATTTTCTTACTACCCCTGTCTTTGTAGATAATAATACGGCTAATCGATCACTAAGAATTCGGTAAATCACTCTAAAAATAAACATATAGAAATACGGTATCATTTCATTCGTGACTGTTACGAAAAGAAGTTGGTTACCGTAGACAAAATTCACACCGATGAACAAAAAGTAGATCCTTTCACCAAAGCTTTTGATAAGTTAAGATTTAACTACTTATTAGAACTTAATGGTTTAAAAGTTTTGGGCGGTGTTGATAAGGGGGTTACCGAGATTACAGGTGTGTTAGATACCTAGTGATCTTGCACATCAGAGTCAAATTTTCTTTTGTACATATTTTTCATATAATTTTTTATTTTAGGAGGAGTAATTTTCAGAAAAACCAAAAACATTTAAAAAATGCTGCTCCTCAAAAAATGAGTTTTTGAAGCAAAAAGGGAAGATGATAGTACATTGATCATCTGGTTCCAAATCCAGTAAAAAGTAGGCATAAAAGGCTGTATGCTTAAATGTATTGTGGCATTAGTAGGCATTTAAAAACAAACAAGGAAAAGTAAGTGATATAAACTAAAATTGCCAAATTGATGGGGTATTAGTTTCTAACAAAAATCTTGATAATGATGGAAGAAATGTAATAGCTGGTCATAATCAAGCCTTTTAATCAGAATGATTGTTTAAAATTTGTTAAAACATAGCTATTAGTAAGTGGTTAACGCTTCAACGATATATGGTTTTATGGCCTTAAATCTTGTATTGATGGGATGCTTTAAGGTTCCTGGATCCATCGGGTCTTTATGCGGTTTATCATCTGGGTATTCATTTTGATGAATATTTAAACAAGCTGTAAAAAGCAAACCCGTAGATTAAAGTTGCTTTATAAGTCATTAAACTTGATCGCAAAAGTACTTATGTACTAAATTTATTACTGACTTGATCAAAATCCGCTGTTAGACACACGATGTCCCCTTGCTCGCGTCTTATTACCATTAAGAAACGGACCACAAGGGACACAACGTTTGCAAGCCGACATATTAAATCGTGCATACTCATCCATGGTAAAGGACCTTAGGGTATTGCTTGATAACGGGGGTGTATCTTGTAGTGGGGATTATTTGCCGATATGCTTAAAATAAAAGTATTTTTATCTTCTGATTCTAAGGTTTAAGTCAAGTTGGGGAGATCTAGTAAAAATCAAATTACGCCTGAATCAAGATTAGAGCTAATATTTCCTGATATCTTGTGCTTAATTGAGCCTAATTAAATGTATCACAGAAATTTCTGAATCATTTGTTTTGAAAGGTTTAGGCGGGCAACAATACCAATGACTGACTTAATACTAGTCATAATAAACGCTGAAAATAAAACTGAGATGGAAGGACAATTTGGTCAATATGATTCCCTGCTCAAACTCACAAAAATATGTGATTTCTGTATAAAGTTCAAGTTTGAATTTTCATTTGTTTGATTTCAAATTGATTTCTGTTTCTATCTGAAAAACCAAAAAGATTTTCTTTCTGATTTAGTTTTCGACTCTTGATGTGCGGGTGAACTATTTCTCTGGGTGTTTTCTTGGAACAACAAATCTTGTTTTGCCAAATCAAAAACAAAAGATTCAATGTTTATCTATTTTATTCAAGGTCATTAATTTGGACTTGGTAAAATAGTGATTTTTCAAAATTTAACTTATTTAAGTTATTCTTCTAATGTACAAGGACATTAATTTGTACTTGTGACATTACATTGGTGTGAACAGGACATAAAATCAGAGTTTGATTGGACATACTTATGCAACGTATAAGTATGAGACTTATACACCGCATAAGTTATGCGCCGTATAAGTCTTAGACTTATACGCCGTATATGTGTAACATCCGTACTTTTGATATTAATAAATAAAAGAAAATTTATTATTCCGTGTGTGTCGTTAATTTGATTGTGTGTAAATGTTTAGATACTAATTGAATTTGGAATTATGAGTAGGTTGTGGGGCCTATAGCCCCCCCCCCCCCCTATATAAGCCCAACCCCTCCACCTCTTCACCATTTTCTCTTCCTCCACACACACACACACACACACACCCTAGAACACACATACTCTCTCAAGACCCGAATCCAAATCTGGGTTAAAGTAAGAAGATTTTGGTGTCAGGTGTCTTCAAATAACAAGAACACGTCCAGATCTACGTGTTGCCCAGATCTGAACCCAAACTCGGACCAAAAAGGTGAGATTTGGTTAAAAGGTTAAGTTTTAAGGTTGGTTTCGACATGCAAACTGATAGAACGTTAGATCAGGCTGTAAGATGTAAGAAAAACATAAACTTGGTGAGTTATAACCTCACGGGTGTGTTATATGACAAAAAGGTGATGTTCGAACCATGAAAAACACGGGTATTCAAAGTTGGTACGACCCAAAACCCATAAAAAAGGTAAAATCGGGCCCTAAGGAAGAGTCATGGAGGAATATGGCTTTAAAATGGTAAAATCGAAGAAGGGAAAGAATTCGCATCGCACAAGCCACGTGAAACCATGAATTCGTATCGCTCAGCCATGCGAAGCGAAACTTCCATGCGAAGCGAATTTCCATGCGAAGCGAAACTTCCATTCGAAGCGAACTTCCTATGCGAAGCGAAACTTCCATGCAAAACGAAACTTTCATGCGAAGCGAAACTTCCATGTGAATTTCTAAGCGAATTTTTATGCGAATTTCCAAGCTGGACCCCAGCCAGGGGCTCTGCCCCTTGAACCCTTCTAGGGCCTGCCGCCCCTAGACCCTGCTACCGGGGCACTGCCCACAGACCCCCGTTAGTTGAGGGTTTCATTAACTTAGATGTAAGAAGTAGTAGTAATGGATAACTGATACTCATAACTTGTTACACAATTAGCCGAGCTCAGTTAAGGAAGGGAATTACCATTAACTCAGAGAGAAACCGACGATAGGTGAGTTCTAGCCCCATTTCTCTTTGAAATGTTTTCGGGGCTGTGTAGATACTTGTAAGACTAGAAGAATACATATATGATGAAGGTGAATACCTAATGCAAGAAAGAAAGAATGTGGTAAGAATTTGTATGTGTTTAGTTTGAAAACTAAATATGATTGTAAGAATCAAATATGAATATAATATAAAAGTCATGTTGACAGGCCCTTCTAATACCTGGGCAAGAATAGAGTGGCCGACTCTTTGATATCGGTGCAAGAATTCGGGTGGCAGACCCTCATAATATCTGTGCAAGAATTCGGGTGGCAGACCCTCATAATATCTGTGCAAGAATAGGTTGGCAGGCCCTTCAAATACCTGGGCAAGAATAGGGTGGCAGGCCCTTCTAATACCTGGGCAAGAATAGGGTGGCCGACTCTATGATATCGGTGCAAGAATTCGGGTGGCAGACCCTTATAATATCTGTGCAAGAATGTAAGAAATATTGTATGCTATGTAAGAATAATGTAAGAAATATTGTATGCTATGTTAGAATAATGTAAAAATAATTGCATGCTATGTAAGGATAAATAGTACTGAGTAATACTTGTACGTAAGGAAAGAACGTGTAAGAATAATCATGCAACTGCTAAACTAGAACTCACTCATCGTAGTTGACTTTTAGTATGCACGCAGGTAGATAGAATGCGGCAGGTTGCTTGAGGGGAGGCACGTGGCAATGAAGTGAAGACTGGCATCAAAGAAAGAAGATTCATGTGCTATTTATGTTGTGTTTTTAGACAAGTTATCTCTTGTTAAGACAAGATTCGATGTTTTGTAATGAAGTGCATGAAGTTTTAATTATTCCGCAAAAGTTTTTTAACGCTCGTTAGTTTTCGGTTCAAGGATTCGAAGCTTGTAAAGTATGTATAATTCTCGGGACTTAACCGACATTTCCCGAAAACCTTTTCGTCATCCCGGTACATTAAAACATTTAACTTTCCTTACAAGTTGCCAAATCTTTCAAATTTGAGGGCCTTGGATGAAACATTTTTATATTATAACAATAAACAAAAAAAAACCCTAACCCTAACGTTCTTATCCGATCGGCCTAGTGCAGCCCCCCCCCCTTGCGAATTTCTTCTGTGCAGCCAATATTAAGCCATAAAAATTCAATTCAAGGTTAGTTTTATGTTTCCCCAGGTCTTTTACACCTTAATTGATCTTTATATTACACGTATTGATCGATAAACGACTTGTTTTAGGTTAACCGGGTGGCTGTCCAATTGAGCGGTTTTGGGACTGTTCTGGTTGAGGTTTTTGCACCAAAATCTTCCTAGGTATGTCTAGTATAACATACTTAAAAATCATCTCCATTGGTGTTCGTTAGATTGGTCAACTAGTTGTAGTTAGATTGTTAGTGTTCGGTTGACTAGAATTGTAGTTTGATGCGTTTAACGCGAGTGTTGATGTGATTAACGACCAATTCAGCTCGGGGGCACTCGGTTTGATGTACGGGCTGTTGAAAAATCACTTTTATAAGTTTTGGCACTGAATTGGTTGTCGGCTACTCCAACGGGTCGGTACAACGCGCAATTGCGTTTATTGAATAGTTGGTGCGTTGTACTTGCGAGTTACCGACCCATTTGACTCGTGTAGTGTTGTGTGGACTTGTTGGCTGTGATTTTATCATGTTGGGTCCACACGGGGCTGAGTTGGATGTTAATGGCCTAAACGACTCTTAAACGCGTGTATTGGTATCACCTAGTTCTTTCGGGGGTAATTTAGGAATTCTTTATTCCCAGGAGTGTCTAAGGGTCGTTTTGGTGAATGTGAGGCCTCGGGGGCTGTTGTGATTTAGTTTGATGAGGTCGAGGCTTTAGGTGACCCGAACCCCGTTAGAATGTCTCGTAGGATAAACGGGTCATCTTGATGTCATTAGTATTGATTGAATGTAAACCGGCAGGTGTTTGAGTCTTGGGATTACTTAGGGATTCTCTAGCTCGTGGTGAATCCATGTCTCGTGTCAGGTGAGTTCATGATGCCCCTTTTAACTCTTTTTAAGTTTTGGGCTAGCATGCACACCTAAACAATTTTGCTTGATGAAACATTTAAACTATTTTATATAGGCTTGCTCGTATATGGTAGGCCTTGGGATGTTATAGTATGTACGTATGTATATATTATTGTATGGCCAATATTTGGCGATGTTAGTAGTCGTTATCGACTACGGATGTTACGTATGCCTACTTTGTGTTTGTATACGTTGATGAGATGTTACGTGTTTAGGTTGTACGTTTGCTCGACCCTGATGTTATTACTTGGATGTTATATATATATAGGGATGCACTTATAAAGATGTTTATATGTAGGTTTGTATATGTATATATACATAAGGATGATTATTTATCGAAGATGATGGCCTAACTGATGTATCCCTTTTATAGTTTAAAACCTTTGGGAATAACTATTATGATTATTATTATTGATGTTATTTATTAAAACTTGAACTCACTCAGCTCAAGTTGACTTTGTGTGCATGTTAGTGTGAGTTTCAGGATAGGAGGTGGATGCATTACCGCTTGGACGTGCACGAAGCTACTTAGACGGTGGAGAGCATGCTTAGTCGGATGTTTCAATAATAATAAACGTTTTCCTTTTTAACATTTATTTAAATACATTTAAATTGATTTTGGGCATAATTCCCGGGTTTTGGGAACTTATTTTATTATTTATGTTTTCCGCTGAATTATACTCTGAATTGGTTGTTTTAATGGAATGAACTATTTTCAAGTTTAAATAATTTTATAAGTGTTTTGTATGAATACCAACTGTGGGGTTCCCGGGGTTCGGGACCTTACAAGTTTTAATTAACTCTGATTTTGGAACTGTGTTTATGAGTAAATCCAACACCAAGGTAGGGTTACCGGGAACGGGGCCTTACAATATGTCACTTTTGATCCAGTTTTAAGCAAATACTTATACGCCGTATATGTATCTGATTCAATGCTTATCCGTTTTGCATAACAACAAAGGTGTCCTAACTGCTGAGACAGGCTGATCACGAGGGAAATAGTGTTACACAGTGTAAAGATATTTTACTATTTTTGGTTATAAATATAAACAATCGGATATCCATAAAACATACCCACAATAATCATTTGAGTGAAATTTTCATATCTACTTGTTGATTTACTTCAGGTAATCCGATTAAGAAGTGAAATTGATAGTGTTGGAGAGTTGTTTTAGAATTTGGTAGTAGATTGTGTGTAAAATCGTTCATATCCAACTTTGCTTACACAAACCAATTTGTTTTGTTGTTTGTAGGTTATCACAGGCTGAGAAAGGAAAATGCTGATCAAAGAAAAGTGATTGAAGATGGTGAGTTGAGAAGGAAACATCAAGCAGATCTGTTAAATCTTCATAAGAAATATTTTGCTATGTTGAAAGCAAAATTGGGTATTAGTTTAAAAGATGAAGTTGAAAAGTCTGATGATACCGTATTCACAAAAGTATACAGTGGTGAAGCTATGATGGATGAAATTGAGTTTAAAATGCAATATGATCAAGACAGAGTTGAGGCCAAGGGAAAATAAAAGATTGATGAGCCAACAATTCACGTTGATATATCTGATGTTGGTGGATCATCATCTAGAGTCATACATGAACTAGAACATATTGTTGAACATGTGTTGGAGCCAATCATAGAACCAGTTGATAAACAGGTGGATGAACCAGAACAGGTTATTGAGTCAAGAGTAGAACAAGCCAAACTAGGTGAGCCAGAGGAGGAAGACGATAAAGAAGACGAAGAATTATTGGATTATGGTGATTCTCCTGGGGATGATGGTCAGGATGATGATGATAATGATGATCCAAGTTCAGGTGGTGGTTTGGGTATTAAAGTTGGTACTGGAGCGAGTGTTAGTACTGAGACTATGATTGAGCCAGTGACTGAAGCCGAACCTGCTCAAGATACGACTCATACTGGTAGTAATGTTGAAGAAATGGAGATACTGGATGTTGATCCAATTGCTTATAAGCCTCCGGTAAGATTTTCATCAACTGGAGAGGAGTTGGAAGAAGGTGAGATTGAGATTACACGTGCAGATTTAGCTCGTATTCTAAACATTACTGAAGAAGAGTTTGAATTTGATTTTGAGAAAGATATGAGTTTGGTGGAGGAGAATGTGTTAGTTAATGAACACATTGTCGAGGAGGAACTGGAGAAAGAACCAGTAACGTATGTGAATGTTACTGATCAAGCATTTCCCGAATTTGACGAAGAGTTTGATGAAGAGATTGATATGATCAGTCAAGAGTTTGATGATCAAGGAAATCCTATTCCTGCAAAAGACAAAACTGCTGAAGAAGCTGAAGTGAATAGTTAGGAACAGGAGGAGTGGTTTGAAAGGAAGAAGATCAAACCTAAATGTATATACTTGAATTCTGTCAGGTATTATAAGAACAAAGAAAAAGAAGTAAAATTGGAAAAGGTTGCTAGTATTGCTTATCTACCAAAGATAAGGAAAATTGTTGTGAGAAGAACATACGGCGTGCAATACTTTGAGAGTTTATGTGAAAGATCCTGAAATGGATGACTCCTTAAACCCCATTTCGTCATGTTTCAAAAGTTAAGAAAGATCCTGAAATGGATGACTTTGTGAAGACTTGGAGGTACAAACAGCCTGAAACTCTGAAGGTGATTCCTATGTACCCGATGGAACACGACTTTCATGTTTATTTTCGGTGGTGGTACTATGATGAAAACCATGAGGAAGCTCAAATTGTGTTAAACAGACATGGAGTGTGGGATGTAATAGATGTGATGGATCCTATGTGGTTGGTGAATTGCTCTGAGAAGGATATAGAGACGCTGCATAAGTGCAAGATTCAAGTGTCACGAGACAAATTTCATGCATCGGCTATGCAATACCAGAAGGTCGTAAAGATTTGTTACAAATACAATATAAACTCTGGTGAAGTCTGGAAGAGCAAATGGTTTGATTTTGGAGAACAGAAAGCTGAGAAGGAGAAGGAAAGAGAGGAGGAGATTAAGGAAAAGATGCGTATTGTAGGATTGAAAAGATTTCAATATAAAGGCATTGGTGTTTCAATTCCCACAAATCAGAAGCCCTCAACGAAACGTTCAAGGGAGGATATGAGGCGGAAATATCGAGAAAAGGTGTTTGGTAAGAAAGATTGAGAGATTGAAGATCAAAGACCTAGCAACATCCAAGGGGGAGTTTGTTAGAGCATAATTTCTATTGCTAGGGTCTTAGATGTATTAGATATGATTGTATAGGGCTAAAAATGTCAAATGTATAGTTTGTGTATTGAAGTCAATGCATAAGTCGCAAGTCAACGCATGCGGTGTATATGTTATACGCCGTATAACATATACGGACTTGAGAAGCTTGTGGATGTTTCCTATAAATAAGGGACTTATGCGTTTCTACTTAGACTTTTGGTCACTGTTAGAGAGAGAGAGTAGAGAGAGAAAGTGTGCAAAGTGTCATATCTTGTAATCTTTCTTGATATATATGAAATTGTGCTTAATGTTTACTTGTGTGTGTTCAATCTCAATGGATTCCGTACTTTGAGATACAAGCTTTAACAATCAGAGGTCCTTATTGTAATCTACATCCAGATCATAGGTGTTTTCACATCCATTGATAAATGAATTCCTATGTTTAATACAAATATATTAACACATAAACATAGATACAAATATGCTCTTATCCTATATTAACTCATTTATCCTCACATTTCTTATTTATTTTAATCTTAATAATTAAATTACAACTTCGTGTGTTTAAGTAAATCATATCTGAATCAAACGATTAAAAATATCCTATAATTATATTAAAATGATTTAGTTTCCATTAATCATTGTAAAACTAATATATGTTTTTGAAACTAAACTTGGATGTTGTTTAATAAAAAGTATATACTCATAATAAATATGTATTCTTTTATTTATCATTTATCCGAATAAATAATTTTAGTCCAAACATCGTGTGTGTGTGTGTGTAGTTTTATAAACTAAATATGTACGAAATCGTCCAAGTCTTGGTGGTACCGTTTTTAACACAGGTTGTTGCGACTTTATGTTAGTTATACACTTTTAAACTTTATTTTTAACGCTCATTCGTAAACTAATTATAGTTAAAATAATCATCTACCAAATTTTTTTAGTCCCATCTAAACTAGGTTACAATATTTAAACCAATCTATCAAAATCTAACTTTATCAAACTTTTAAGTGATAAAAGTTATACTCTCTCACATGCGGGTCACGCCTAGAAATTTACTCATAGCTCGCATGCAACGCGATCTGCATATACCAATGTGTTCGCTTTTGCATCACGAACATTTCTCCGGTCTCGGTTTGTCCATGCAATACCTCAAAACCTACATGCAACCCGTTTTAAGAAACTAATTTTGTTTGACAATCTAATTACAAACAGATAGGACTAAAAACCAACCCTACTGACATTTTATAGAAGGTTCCTTTGGTAGAAAAGATTATCTATGTGTTAGGAAGGTTCACTAACAATTTTATCTCCTTTCGACTTCCAGAACGTCGGGAATCTGTGTTTCTTTAGTGTTGCGCTTTATAAATACGCCCCAAAATTCATTCGCGATAACAAACCTCAAAACCATACTTAGATAGCTCAAAACCTCATCTACACTATTCACAATGATTATCTATGAGTTATGAACCTTCTGTAGAAAAATCAAGATGATCAGACCATTAGATTTCCCGCTACAGATCAATCTTTGCAGACATGCAAAATAATTACAATATGTTCATATTTTAAAACTCATTTTTTATGAGCTTAGGCTTAGATTTAGGAAAATCAAAGCTTACCATCTTATTCGAGACATCGAAAAATGCTTCCCAGTGAAAATAGTCTTCGTCCGCCTTCAGCTGGAATTGGACCACTGCTCGCCGCGCAGCCGGACCATTGCCTCTATAAAGCTTCCAGCCCCCCCCCCCCCTCTCTTTCTCTCTCTCTAATTTTTACTAATGAAGAGGAGAGTGATTAAATGGGATTTATATAGCCGGATTTTATGTCGCGGTCTATGTTTGCGTGATGGTCTCTTGCTACAGCAAACCCGTTACTTCGAGTGACGCTATATTTTTCAATATTTTTCGTCAAAATGGATATTTTTTCTCGACTTAACTTATTATTCCCGATAATAATGTGATAACTGAGCCCCGGTGCGGAAACATGTCGAACGGTGATAAACGAGCTCGAATCCGAGATCGAATCAACTTGTATTCACTTTTGAAAGATAATAATGGACGGATGTGGAGTGTTCGATTCAATTAGCAGTCAATAATATGATGAACAATTTTAATCGAAACATAAATAGATACATGCAAAAGTATGATTTCATTAACCAAATGATTTACATGAATAATCCTCACATACATACATACATACATACATACATACATACATACATACATACATACATACATACATACATACATACATACATACGTACATACATACATACATACATAATCATAAACGCTTGCCACCCGGGGAGAGCTCTTCCCAGGGTGGAAACTCTCAATACATCAAATATCACACATAAAATGAAACACGTGACTTAATCATCTATTTGTAGTGGTCTTGTGCCTTAGTGTTCACTCCATCCGCCTCTTGGATAAGACCAACAAAATGATATGAAACTCATTTAATTCACCTGAAATATCTTCAATTACTCGTTATTTTTCCTTGTCGACTTGCCCTTTATATTTGTTATAAACGAGTAATGATTCGATGTGTCGGTCTAAAATATAAAGCCCAACAATATTCCCCTTAGACCGATGCCATCGAATCACTTTCAAGATCACCTCATAACCCAATGCCTTTCATTGAAATTCTCCCCCTCACAATAAGCATCTCCCGTTGTCCATTTAGATCATCTTCTCTTTTATCTCATTTGGATATAGTTGTATAGACATAAGAAGGAGGATTCAAACTCCAATAATCGGATTCGTGGCAATCGGTCACCACGAAAGGAAATAAACTCGGTACAATCATCAACTAATCCAACTTTCTTTAAAAGCGCATTTCTTTCTTTGAAAACTCTTTTCAAACCTTTCCAGAATTAAGAACCGAATTCGGAATTAAACTATAACCCGTTCTTGAATTTCAAGTGACTTCTTTTCTTTCGAAGAGATACCAACTATTTACACGTACTAGGAAATCCCATAACTCACAAACCAACAAACGTCTTTGAAGAAAATCAAATTGTGAACCGATCCTGATCATATTTTCCTTTGCATGAGTCTTTCACATGATTTGAAGCTAACAATTTGCAATGAAATTTACGGAATTTTTCTCCCCCAATTTCGTTTCAATTATCTTTAACGAACGCGTCTTCAAATCAAGTGCGGGTGAAAACATGAAACCCTTCAAGTCTAACAATTTGACCATCCCTATCAAGAACTGTTGATAAAATTCAAAATACATGAAATAAAATGATACTTTTGTGGTTGATAGTTGACGTTTGACTTGCTCAACTCTTGAAATGAACCGGAAAATTAACAATCTTGATTTTGTAAGCATCTTTTTGAAGTTGTGAAGTTTTGGTGAATTTTGCCCAATTTTTGCTCAAAAAGTCTCTAAAAATGACCATAATGCCCCTCGTTGACCCGACACGGTCAACGGCTGAGTTGACCAGAATAGTCACTTCCACACGGTCACCCAAACTTTGGTAAACCATTTTCATTTAGAGTACATGGTCAAAAAGTCAACGGATAAGCGAATACTAAATCTTTTCTCCATCTTGGCTCGTTTGACTTTAGAAAGTCAACTGCTGAAAATATAGAAAAAATTCTTCTAAAAACTTGAAATATATCACAAGCACAAACTTCTGTTCATGAGCACAAGTAATTCCTTTAAATCCATTCATGAGCATGCCCAAACATAGATGTTTCAGTTAACCACACATGCTCGTAAATAATAGGTGTGCTTGAGAGTAAAAGATATGCTAGTGAGTAATCATGAAGGTTTTCTTCACGAGCACCAAACATGCTCATGAGCAGAAAGTGTGCTCCAGACACAAACTTTTGATTTCCCTTCATGAGAACGTATGCTTAGAATATTTTTCAAGCAAGAAATATGCTCGAGATAAAATTCTAATTGTTCATGTCAAAACAAAGTGTGCTCGAAACGATATGCTCGATTAAAAACAAGATGTGCTCGAGAAAAGATTATATGCTCCGAGTAAAAACTTAACTTTTTCTACACACATAATACTCGTTTCAACTTCAAAATGACCCTGATACTATTGCTTCAGCTTGTATTTACCAATTTGCCCCTTCTGCAACTAACTTGTGCATTCTGTTTTTGTGCATCAACTGTTCGTTCCAGACTTGAAATTACTAAACTGCCGATTCATTCTGCCCATAGCAGCTGAATTTTTAAGTGCTTGTGACTTATCATATTTCAGCAGCAAGCAGTTAAGGATCGGCAACATTTCATTTTCATATCAGCAAAATCTTCGTGAATGAAAACCATATCAGCAGCGGTAACGAAATACCCCTATTGAATGGGATTAGCATCTTCTACAATAAGCAGATTAGGTTGTACCAACAGCAAAAATTACCAACATGCCCTTAATATTTTGCACCAATAGCCCGTATATGTTCATGAGTCTGCTGCATATCATCAACAAAAATTACAAGACTACCCCTGGCTTTAACAGCTTGTACTCAATGCTGAAAGACTCGTGTTCGTAAGTGTTCGGGCCCATTATCCGCATATCAGCTTGTAAAGTAGTGCAGCATCAATGCACACATATTAGCAACAAACAGCCCCAATCTGCCTCAATTGTGAAGTAAAGACAACTGTTCCACAACTCTGCAAACAACTTTGACTTTCGTGGCAACAGCTAACTATACGGGAGCAATTTTCTACTCAAGACTAGCTACTATAATAACTGTACGGGAAATAAAATCAGCAACAAAATAACTGATATATCCCTGCATAAACTGCATCAGCAGCGAACAGTTTATACAATCTGCCCATATCAAATAATGCAGCAGCAACATCCTAAAATACTCGTGAATAATGAAAATTCAGCGGTGGCTACGTCTTGTATTACCCTCAAGTGTTTGAAAAGACGTGACGCTGACGTAAGCATGTATGTAGGATCGCAATGTTATTAGCTCTAACTTTGAAGTGCGGAAATCAACAAAGTCGGAAACACACAAGAAACATTAACATCATCTTCATTAACTTTAATCAATCAATACAAAGGTATGACAATATTAAGCACAGTTTCTCTCTCTAGTTTCTCTTTCTAGAATATGACAACTCTCCAAAAGGTTTACTCATGATACGTGCAACAATGGTTTCTGAGGAGTCCAGCTTCTGCCTCTTTATGAACTCCCAGATCTCTTTAACCGGGCCTTTCTTCGGCAATATAATAACTCTTTGTCTACAATGTCTACCACGTCCATCCATGGCAACTACTTTAGTTCACATAAACTCTCAAAATATTGCACCCAGAACGTTCTCCTTACAGCAATCTTTCAAATTTTAGACAGATAAGCAATACTTACAACCTTCCCAAGCTTCACCTCCTTCTCCTTTTTGTAATACTTGACAGGTTTTAAGTATATACGCTTCGGTTCCACCTTCTATCGCTCAAACCAATCAATCTGTTCTTGACTATTCACCTCTTCATCATCAACTGCCTTACCATTATCAACAGGTACCGGATTTCTTTAGCTATCGAATTCCTAGCTGATCATCTAAATTTTTTCATCAAATTCTTCATCAAACTCGGGAAATTCTTGATTTGCATTAATGTAAGCCACCAGTTCTTTTTCCAATTCTTCAGCCAGAATATGTTCATTTACGAGCATAGCATCAACACTTTCAACTTTATCCAAATCTTGTTCAAAATCAAACAAAAAATCTTCTTCGGTAACCTCCAATAGTTTAGCAATATCCACCCTTGTCATCTCAATTTCTCCTTCCTCTAATTCATCACCGGTAACTGAAAATCTTGCAGGAGGTTTAAATGATATGGGCTCAACATCTAATATCTCAAGATCTTCCACATTTCCACCAGTAGTTGTCTTTCCCTGACTTTGTTCAACATTACCCGATGGTTCAGCCAGAGATTCAACATTAGCTTCTGAACCTGAACCAATTAGTATACCAACTACTCCAGCAGAACAAGGATGATCAGGATTATCATCATCAAAATAATCATGAGTCAGAGAATCACCAAAATCGAATTTCTCCTCATCAAAATAACCCGATGAGTTACAACTTCCTTCTTCACAATTCTTTTTCTTTGGCGTACAAGTCTCAACATCTGAATTAGACTCAATCTATATAAACCGTTTGCTACCGCCAACCGGTTTAAAATCAGCCATAATCGCTTCTTTGGCTTCCCGATCTGAGTCACTTCCATCCTTACGCCACTTGTTATCTGATGGAGCAATATAATTCTCATTAGTCAGGTGCCCAAAAAACCCTCTAAACTTTGGAATCTAGTTCTCAAACTTGTTCAAATATGAATACAACTTGGCAAGTGAGTTACCAGTCATGTGATCTAAAAACATCACAGTCCCCTCTTTCTTGACATCACGAATCAACTCATCAACAAACATCTGTATAAAAATCGGATATTGCAACCACTGATCTTTGCCAAAGTTTAACTTCAAATTGTCCAACACCATTCTCAAGAAATTATAATTCAAGTTTAAGCATAATGCAACAATCGAGCTCATCCGCTAGTCCAAAAACTCATCATATCCTCCTTTCCAAACAATGTACAACTATGTGCACAGGAACTTGAACGATCTTGATAAAGCAGTCTTCTTAAATGACAACGAGTTGAACGAATATCTGAATCCCCTTCTCAAGAAACATCCGTTCACCATCTTCTCGTTGAGATCTACAAGATCGGATTCACTATCCCCAAACTCCAAAACTTTACAAATAACCGCTTCAGATATGACAATCTCCTTCCCTTTAATAACCGTTTTGATATCCTTCTCCACCACCTTAGCATTCTTCCAGAATTCCAAAACAATACTCTCATATGGCTTTGTAACATGTGAAATAGCCTTGAAAATCCTCGATCTTTTCAAAAATGGCATCATACGCGTAAAACCAGTAGACTTCTTGTCGGCTTCGTTGAGATAAGCGCATATATTGTGCTTAGGATTTGAAATTTTAGCTCCCTTAACCATCTGAAATCAAAACAAACAACATATAAATATGTCTGAACATTGATCTCATTTTTAAATTTTTTTTATCTGGACGCATAAGTCCTAGTCCACGCATATGTTACATCAACGCATATGTATATGATCAGCGTATAAGTCTAATGCCAGTGTAGATGTTCTTCAGCGCATAAGTGGATTAGCGTGTAAGTATAAGGCTTAGCGTATAAGTCAAATAACTTATACGCCGTATAAGTAAATACTTATACAATTCATATGTTTATGACTTATGTGCCGCATAAGTTTTGAACATATGCGTTGTATATGTATTATATTTGACCAAAGTACTAATTTGATCATTTTGCCTTAATCAGTTTAAACCAATCATATACACACTACCTATTGTAGCCGATTATCAGTATTATGATTTCAATTTTGATTTAGTTATGGATTTAACAGATCAATTCAGTTGATATATCATCGGTTTGTTTAATAGTTCAAATCTGAAATCAATTTGCATGTCAACGTCTAATTAAATGGTTTAACGTTGTTTAACTTGGATGTGTTAGACCAAATTCATCATTTTTCATCAAAAACCCTTTGTTTTAAAACCTAATTTAACTTTTAACTTAACGAGTTACTGTTCGTCGCCATAATCAGATTCAAACACTTACAAACACTTACAACTGTACCTTGCAATCCTGAATTGGTTGTAAATCAACAAAACAAGTGTAATTGAGCATAATAAAAGATAAAACTTTGTTGTTTGAATAATCCAAGATCCAGAAAAAAATTCAGTGTCAAAGCATAAGTGAATGCACTTATGCGGCGTGTATGTCAATATATACATGTAGATATGCGGCGCATAAGTTTTAACAACTTATATGGCGCATAACTTATGCGCCACATAAGTTGAGAAACTTATGCGCTGCATAAGTGCATATAATAGTTTTTGGTTAATTTTCTCATTCACACCCATGCGTTTATCCAAGTACAAATTAATGTCCTTGAATAACTTAAAAGGCTTAATTGTAAGACCCTGAATCCCGGGAATCCTACAGTTGGTAATCACATCCACAATTTCACCAAAAATTTAAAACCAAACAATTCGTTTTATTTAAAACAAGTTCAGAGTGAATAAACAGCGGAAATTCAGTAGTATCAAAAATTCCCAAACCGGGAAGAAGTACCAAACAATAAACAGTGGAAAAGTTAAGTATTTAAAATCCCAAAACCGAATATAAAGTAAAGTGTTTGTTTTATTTTAAAGTTCTCATCTAGAAATGCCTTCAACTCTCCGAGTAGCATCCAGTACGTCCAAGCTGTAACATCACTCCTTAACCTGAAAGTAAAACTTACATACACACAAATTCAGCTTGAGCTGAGTGAGTTAACGTTTTAGTAAACAACATTCATAATTCATTTCAAAAGTTATAGATATAACACAATGTAGATAATAATGGGCAAATGAATAACTAAATAATTAAATAAATAAATGAATAAATAAATATAAAAATAGTCACCAAATAATCTATCCACGATCGAACACGCGTACATGGGCTTCTCCATCATGAGTGAAAACTTGTGTAATATATTTGACCCGGACGCGGTAAGACATAAGCACGTGACACAAGCCTCTCCACCACGGGATTTAAGAACCTGAGTAATATATTTGACTCAGTCACGGCCTAACAAACCTAAACATGTGATATAGGCCTCTCCACCATGGGTATAACCCGAGTAATATATTTGACCCGATCACGGTTTAGCAAACGACGGGCCTCTCCACCATGGGATTTAAAAACCCGAATAATATATTTGACCCGCCTAAATGATGATTATGCCACACGGGCCTCTCCACCACGGGATTTAAAAACCCGAGTAATATATTTGACCCGGCCCTAATCACCATGCACACGCACATCAGTAAGCCTACTCACATAATTCTTAGTCACAAGGAACTAAAAAAGATCAATATTCATCGGCTATAAGGTAATATGTATAAGTCGTTCCCGTAAACCAATATAAGTAAGTCTACTCGTATTCAATTGATACTTGGCCTAATAAGATTCTCGAGCCTAGACCACAAGTAATGTATATATATCACCTTAAGGAATTTAAGACCTAAGGCATGTCTAAAATATAATAAGGCATAAAATATAGTTCACATCTAGTTCATAAATGCACAAATAATAATAAGGATATGCAACTCCATCCAAATAGTTTTAAACAAGTAAAATCGAGTAATGCTTGTAATAAAAACTGTTGGTGCATTTTTTTGTGACCGTCGCTATGCAATTCTGTTCAGCGGAAACGAAGTACGAAGTTAGAACAACTTCGCCATAGGCGAAGTTAGAACAACTTCGCCTTAGGCGAAGTTGTTAGGCCCAAGCCCGCGAAGTTGTGTATCTATATATAGGTGTGTCTTGTTTAGAGTTGGAAATCCAGAAAGTTAGAGTGTTTTGAGATCAGTTTATTTGTCTAGAGAGAAACCGAGAGGGAGAGTCGTGTGGGACGGCCCAAGGTAGAGCTCACCTCGGGTTGGCCGTCATTTGTTTTCGTGTTTGGTATGTAATGTGTTTCGGTTATTATATAAAAGATCTGCAGATGTGTTTATCCCATTCGTGTGTTTGTTCGTGTAAGTGTTTGTGTGTAATTGTGTTCTTCGTCTTCTACACCATTAAACGAGTCTAGGAGGATTCCGCACTCCTAGACCTCGTGCGGATCTCGTATCGATCGGCGACGCCCCAGGGGGACTTACAAGTGGTATCAGAGCCTTAGGCTCTTATGCTATGGTTCGAGATCTGCGTTTTGGTGTTTCTGGCACGTTTCTGATGCGTTTTTGGCCGAACAGCCGCCGCAGGCGAAGTTCTGGGGTTCAGGCGAAGTTGTCGCTTAAATTTTAGGGTTTAGGCGAAGTTATGAACAGGCGAAGTTATGAACAGGCGAAGTTATGGACAGGCGAAGTTATGAACAGGCGAAGTTAAGGAGGGGCGAAGTTGACTTTTAGGCGAAGTTAAAAAAAAAAAAAAATTGTTTGGAGTTTTCGTCTGTATGGCCAGGTGTACACGATTATTGTGAGACCTAAGACGTTGTTCCGTCAACGAGTGAAACTTGTTATCTCTTGGTCTTACGTGTGAACAAATACGTGTCAACTCTGGATATGGAGTTGAGGTTGTGAATGGGATATTGATTGAAACTGGATATTGACACATATTTGGGTGTTTGTGGGCAATGAAATAGTTGTTGTTCGAGGTTGACCAACTGAAGAAAGTCAAATTGAACTGAAGGTTTCGTCATTACTGGATTGCGGTCAGAGCATATTATTTATGTTATTTTCAAGGCGTTCGAGAATTGGATCCTGAAACGTGATGCTTATTTATTAAAGTGAAAATTCTGGAACAAGTTGGATTTAATCGGGAATTAAAGTGTTATATGTTCTTGATCGTTATCCCTGGTGATTGAAGATGCTTCGGATTAATTAATGGTCATGTGTGTTAGATTCTGTCAAGGTGTTTTGTGATGAAATTGATCACTTGATGTTGAGTAGTTGAAGATTAAACCTTATCGTATGCCGACATGTTGGTGAAGTTGTGGAGGGAGCCCAACTTCACGTGTTGGTGAAGTCAGAAGGACTCACGTGATTGGTTGAGATGATCAATTAGGCACGGGGATGCATGCATTTCAAAGACCTCAATCTATATAGTCGGAGAAGCTTACACTGAAGGGGAGATCTGATATGGAAGACGCTGGGTGATTGGTAGATTTGTGAAGCTACAAGACAGTTTCAGACACGGCTGGTTGAAGAGCAAACAGAAGATCATCAGTTAAGAGGGAGTCTGTTGGTGCATGTTTTGTAACAGATGATCTTTTGTGTTTGTTAGAATTGAGAGCAACGGTCCAAGGGGAGTCTGTTGGTGCATTTTGTGACCGTCGCTATGCAATTCTGTTCAGCGGAAACGAAGTACGAAGTTAGAACAACTTCGCCATAGGCGAAGTTATAACAACTTTGCCATAGGCGAAGTTGTAACAACTTCTGCCATAGGCGAAGTTAGAACAACTTCGCCTTAGGCGAAGTTGTTAGGCCCAAGCCCGCGAAGTTGTGTATCTATATATAGGTGTGTCTTGTTTAGAGTTGGAAATCCAGAAAGTTAGAGTGTTTTGAGATCAGTTTATTTGTCTAGAGAGAAACCGAGAGGGAGAGTCGTGTGGGACGGCCCGAGGTAGAGCTCACCTCGGGTCGGCCGTCATTTGTTTTCGTGTTTGGTATGTAATGTGTTTCGGTTATTATATAAAAGATCTGCAGATGTGTTTATCCCATTCGTGTGTTTGTTCGTGTGTGTGTTTGTGTGTAATTGTGTTCTTCGTCTTCTACACCATTAAACGAGTCTAGGAGGATTCCGCACTCCTAGACCTCGTGCGGATCTCGTATCGATCGGCGACACCCCAGGGGGACATACAAAAACGTAAAAAGAGTTAAAAAGGAGCATCATGAACTCACCTAGCACGAGGTACAGAATCAACAATGAGCTAGAGAATCCCTAAGTACCCCCACAAGTCAGACGCCTGCCTGATTACAAACAATAATTACTAACGGGCCGTACCGACTCGCTTATCATTCGAGGCGTCCTAACGTGGTTTGATTGGCCTAAAGCCTCGACCTCACCAAATTGAATTACAATAGCCCCCGCGGCCTTGAATTTACCAAAACCAACCTTAGATAATCTCGGGGACCAAGGATTCCCAATTTACCCCCGGAAGTTGCTAGATGAGACGAATATGCACTGATGTGTGTCGGATGATATGTCTAAAAGAATGAATGACCCTCACAACTAAGCTTTAAATTTAAAACAAAAATCCTAACACCACACACAATCGGAAAGTGTACCGATCGTAAGTAGTATAGATAGGGGTGGCAAATGGGTTGGGTTTGGTCGAAACGGGTCATGGGTCGGAACAGGTTAGGGTCGAAACGGGTTAGGGTCGGAATGGGTCAACTAAAAAAAGGGTTGTTTTGGTTCGGGTTGGAACGGGTTAGAGTCAAAAGGTTTGGGTCATAATGGGTCTGAGTTGGAATGGGTTAAGGTCGGAACGAGTCAAAACGGGTCGGATCGGGTTTTTAATTTTTTCTTTAAGAAAGAGGGTAAAGGCGCAAACGTTTTAGTTTTTTTACATTTTTCATTTTTAATTTATATTTTGAGTTATGATTTTTTTATTAATTTTTTTGAATTTCTTTGGGAGGGGGTTTTTATTGTTAATAAAAACCCCTCCCTAAAAAATTCAAAAAAATTAATAAAAAAATCATAATTCAAAATATAAATCAAATACGAAAAATGTAAAAAAACTAAAACGTTTGCGCCGTTTTCCTCGTTCTTAAAAAAAACCGAGAAATGAACTGAAACCGAAAGCCGACGGAAATGAAACATAAACCAAAAACGAACCGAATTAATCTAAACCGAAAAAATCGACCTAAACGAAACTAAAAACTAAAACAGAACAGAAATGAAACTGAAAAAACAGACAACAATGAAACAAAAAGCCGAAAACGAATCCGAAACCGACCAAAAACAAACAAAAGAAACTGAAACCCAACCCGTCCAGTGCTTCGAAACCGACCAAAAAGAAACAAAGGATACCGAAACCCAACCCGTCTAGTGCGAATGCTCATGTCGGCTCGAAACCTAAACCAAACTAATTCCAATCCAAAACCCGTTTCAACCCGAGCTTGCCACATTTCCTTAAGACACTAACCCAAATGGACCCATTTATTTAAATTTGTCGACCCATTTTGACCCGAAAATAAGAAGGTGGAATTTTAATTGACCCATTTTGACCCATCTTATTAAAATCTATGACCCAAACCAACCCATATGATTTTTAAAACAACCCAAATTGACCCATTAGAAATTTTTTGGGTCAAGATTGCCACCCCTAAGTATAGACCTAGGAAGTCCGAGTATCGAACACGAGGACACGAATAGACGCTACTGATTACTAACCCTAGACAAGACTTACCTAAGAATAATATTTAATTGATTTTAATTTTGGTTTTTCTTTTTTTTAAAATAGGTTAACTGGACTGACGGACAAAAGTTACCAAAAATAGAAAACTTAACGAAAACTAACTGTGCTGACTTTGGATGGAGAAAAACGTCTACCTAGGTTTGAATCAAACTGTAGATCTAACAAGCAAATGGTTTGAATGATATCAAGACACCGGTTCCTAAAAATTACACGAGTAAGGCTCACTCAGGCTCACTGGATCACCTCTCGGTCTAACTCAACAGACCCTAACTACTCTTAATCGGCTAAAACAACCAAACCAGAAAACGAATGTTAACGTGTTCTAATGTTGACTCACCTCTCGGTCTCACCAACACTCGACCCTAATGGTAATGAATACTACACAACCAAGGATAGAGGAACAATTCAATTTAAACCAAAATAGATCAACTAGTCGCTCAAAACACCTAAACCGGACAAGAAACGAACTCGCTCTCGTGCAATCCTAATTCTAGCAATCAAAGGTAATGAGACGACCATAACTTCTTATCACCTCTTGGTCTCTAAGAAGGCGTCTAACCGCTGTACTTTAACCAGTAATTCATGCAACAAAACACTACGGTTGTACCTACCGCAAATAAACCCTAAATACAAAGTCTAGAATCAAACAAGCACCGATCAATCAATACAAAACTAATTGTAACACCCGTTCACTTTCGGTTCAAAGATTTGAAGCTTGTAAAGTATGTATAATTTTCGAGATTTAACTGACATTTCTCGTAAACCTTCTCGTCATCCCGGTACGCTAAACCATCTCACTTTTCTTCCAAGTTGCCTTATCATTCAATTTGGAGGGGCTTGGATGAAAATATTTTATATTATAGCACAAAACATAGAACCCTAACCCCCCCTCCCCATTCTTTCAGCCGATTAGACCAAAGAAGCCCCCCCTGTGATTTTCTTTTGTGCAGCCAAGTTTAAGGTCCGAAACTTCAATTGAAGGTTAGTTATATGTTTTCCCAAGTCTTTTACACCTTAATTGATCATTATATCACGCGTATTGATCGTTAAATTCGTGTTGTAGGCTTACCGGGTAGCTGTCAATTCTAACCTTTTCCGGGACTGTTTTGATTGAGGTTTTTGCACCAAAATCTTCCTAGGTATGTCTAGTATAATATACTTTAAAACCATGATCATTGGTGTTCGTTTGATTGGCCAACTAGTGGTAGTTTGAATGTTAGTGTTCGGTTGACTAGAATTGTAGATTATTGCGTTTAACGCGAGGGTTGAAGTGATTAACGACCAATTCAGCTCGGGTAAACTCGGTTTGATGTATGGGCTGTTGAAAAATAATTTTTGTAAGTTATGGGGCTGAATTGGTTCTTGGTTACCCAAACGGGTTGGTACAACGCGCATTTGCGTTTATTGTATAGTTGATGCGTTGTACTTGCGAGTTACCTACCCATTTGACTCGTGTAGCATCGTGTGGCTTTTTGGCTGTGAATTTACCATATTGGGTCCACACGGGGCTGAGTTGAATGTTAATCCCCTAAACAACTCTTAAACGCGCGTGCTAGTGTCACCCAGTGCTTCCGGGGGCAATTTGGGAATTCTTTATTCCTGGGAGTATCTAAGGGTCGTGTTGGTGGATGTAAGGCCCCGGGGGCTGTTATGATTGAGTTTGATGAGGTTGAGGCTTTAGGTAACTCGAACCATGTTAGAACGTCTCGTAGGATAAACGAGTCATTTCGATGTCATTAGTAATGTTTGTATGTAAACCAACAGACGTTTGAGTTTTGGGGATACTTAGAGTTCTCTAGCTAGTGGTGAATTCGTGCCTTGTGTCAGGTGAGTTCATGATGCCCCTTTTTACTCTTTTTAAGTTTTTGGGCTAGCATGCACACCTAAGCGATTTTACTTGATGAACCGTTAAATTATTTTGTATAAGCTTGCTTATCTAGGGTAGGCCTTGAGATGATGTTATTGTATGTTTGTACTTATATTATTGTATGGCCAATATTTGGTGATGTTATTTAGTTGTTATCGACTAAGGATGTTTACGTGTGCCTACTTTGTGTTTGCATACGTTGGATGAGATGTTACGTGTGCTCGACCCTGATGTTATTACTTGGACGATATATATATATATATATATATATATATATATATATATATATATATATATATATATATATATATATATATATATATATATATCACACCCCGACTAGCACATTGCGGAAGCGTAAAACGGGAATGTAACAGACACCTCTGGTATCAACACATTGTTTATAAAGAATCATTACAAACTAATTTACATTATATTACATTTCTTCGTTCTATCATTGTTTTACAGTCTTGGCAATACAAACAAAACTAGTTCGTTAACTATACATTCTTACTACTATCGCCCTTGCTTCTATTCACGTAGCATCAACCACACACCTCAGGCAAGTAACAGGTCACCAAATCATTCCAATTTAGGCACACCTGAAAAGCAGTTTAAAACGGGTCAACTACTAGAGTTGGTGAGTTTCACGAGTTTCAAGAAAGTAGTAATGAGTATTCACAAGTCAACACTTGTAATCATGAAATAAGTATGTTTGTATGTAAATGATGTATGTGATGTAATTATGCTAAGCTACAGTGAAGCCTGGACTGTTCGTGCTGCGTGCCTCCATTTCCCACGCTTAATCAACCACTGGGCCCCTTTCCGCCCACAACATGCCCCGGTAGCTATGTCTAACACTACATAGCCTGTTTGTATAAATATGGTCATGTGCAAACGGCGCTATGTGACACGGCAACCAGGCCGATTCCGTTTGGGTTTGTCAAACCAATAGTACTATTCACAAACCACCGGCTAGAAGTTAATCACTGTGATCGTGGGGATTTTCGTGTGTTAGCACTTAGATAATTCACATCAGTACATGTTTCAGGTATGTATATGCAATCAAACATGCTTTTCACCCCAAAAGTTCGTAAAACAGTTTAAAAGTGGAGTCATGAAACTCACGGTTTAGTAGATATTCAGTACTGTATCAGCTCGTGGTTTGTTCGGTCTGCTATCAGTAGTTCCTATAATCAATATTATAATAATATTAATATTTTAATATTATTATAATCTCAATACTAAACTGGGCTGTATAACTAATCTGGGTGTAGCTGGAATGCCCAGAAGGTGGCAATAGGCTTAGGTTGTGATGTTGTTCAATGTCTAATACTTAAAACCGAACTTGGCTCGGACTCCCGTTTTCCCAGCTGGGCCAAGTTGCTCGTTTACGCATTCAGAAAGCAGTTATGGGAAAATAAGCTTGGGTAAATGTATTGGTTAATAACATGATTAAGTTATAAAGAAAGATCACATACTGGGGTCCCGGATTAGCCATGGGGCCCGTTTCCGTTTATTCAGTTTGATTTGAGAAGAAACGCGCACAATCCACCCGGATTGTCCAGGTTTCTCATAGAAAAGTTCATTTTCACTTAATTAGTCCAAACATATGATTTTTGATCACTCTTGGTGTTTTGATTTTCCCGCAGGTTCACTAGTCGCGAACTTGCAGGTTGTTATAAAAACTGAATTTGTTTAATATTTATATTAGCATAATTAATTAACCGTTAATCATTAAATTCTGAAAATTTAACCACTTATCAATTAAAATATGTAGATTTTTATAAAAATATTTTTGGAATTTATTTACTGATTTATTAATTTATAAAAATTCATTTTATCAGCCATAATTCGCTTGAAAATCGTCCGTTTACCCCAAAAAATTTTCAAAAATTCCACAAAAATTCTTGAATGCTCAAATCATGTCCCAAATCAACCTATATCAAATCCAGAATGTGAAAAGCTCGTGCAATATTCTTTTCGGCCCAAATTCGGCTGTAAAAATTCACACGAACGCAAATAAACAAAACACCTTTAAACTTCTCCAAACGATCCCAAAAGTCATATGTGATCAAAATACATCAAATCTGAGTTTCCAGAAAAATTTCATAATTTTTGGAGTATTTTAGCTATTTTTCCCAAATAAATGTCCCAATTCGGTAATAAATTTGCCAAATATTCTCGGATGGTCGAAAAATTACCAAATTTGAACAGGGACTCATTGACATAGTCCCTGATGTCTCTAAAAAATTTCAACTCCTAAAGATATGCACATCACAACCTTAACCTAAATAGCCCGTAAGCGAGTGTTTCGGCATTACCTTAGCGGGTTTGGCTCGTTTCCGACCTTTTAATCAAGTTTTCAGGTTCATGTGCTTCTAAGAAAGCTAGGTACAAGTCCTATATCACAAACCAAGCAATATTTCATCAACATAACAGCCCTTAAGTTAGGGTTTCTGCTGTGTACAAAAACGAACTTTTGAACCGTAAAAACGTCGTTTCAACCCTTTAATCCGTGTTTATGGCCAAAAAAACTATCAAAACAGGTTCCTTACCATGTGTATGATCAAAACATGTTTATGGACCATTTTTAGGATTTTTACACGGTTAGGAATGATTTTTAGTAACCAAGACATGTTTTTATGGTATTAAACAAGTTTAAACAAGTGTAAAAGTAGCTTATTTAAGTTGTTTACCTTAGGGTTTCTTGAGTTTTTGGCTGGAGAAGAAGTTTATGTCCAGAATTTTCAAGAAATAATGTTGAACATATCTTGTATCTAATTTAAATGTGAAAGAATAAAAAGGGGGGGGGGGCTGCTGCTGCGATCGGACCATCATGGGCCCACTTTGGGCCCAATTTTCTGATTTCTCAAGCCCAAACCCGAAAAGCCCGATCCAAATTTAGTTCGGGTTCGGTTTTTGGCGTGAAAAACTTATCGGGTGCGTTAAACAGCGCGAAAACGAGTGTTTTTTGGCTAGTTTTGTGTAAAATTATAAAAACATACTATACGTTTGTAAAAATCAAAAATATTTTCACGGATCGCTTAAAACATTTCAAATAAGTGTTTGGTAAGTCTTTTTCGGCTTACCGGATGATACAATGCTTGGTTTGTAACTATCTTTCACGTTTAAATCTATAGCGGGCGGTTAAACGAGCATGTTTTCGTTTAACTTGTTTGCAATAGAACTAAGCACATATTACTAATATTTTAGCTTGTATAGATCATATATCACTTATAGATGGCCCCCCGAGATATCTGGGTCAAAACCCGACCCGTTCGGTTAATCGTTCGTTTGTTACGCAAAAGGCGTTTATTTGCTTAATCGGTAAATACGTACTGAGGTGTACCTTGTTTTGGCTCAAATGTCACAGGTAAGTTTTGTCAGTCATTTTAGTTAGTCCAGTTAAGTAATTAAAAATCAAAAATCAATTAAATATATTTCTTAGGTAGGTCTTGTCTAGGGTTAGTGATCGTTAGCATCCTTACGTGTCCACGTGTTTGATACTCGGACTTCCTAGGTCTATACTACTTGCGATCGGTACAGTTGCTGGTGTGTGTGGTTTTAGGATTTTCGTTTTAAATTTAAAGTTTATTTGTGAGGGTCATTGTTATAGGGTTATCCGACACACACCAAGTTCTTGGCGCCGTTGCCGGCGACACGGTTTTTGGCGCGAAAAACTTATCGGTTGCGTTAAACAACGCGAAACGAGTGTTTTTCGGCTAGTTTTGTGTAAAATTATAAAAACATACTATACGTTTGTAAAAATCAAAAACATTTTCACGAATCGCTTAAAACATTTCAAATAAGTGTTTGGTAAGTCTTTTTCGGCTTAACGGATGATACAATGCTTGGTTTGTAACTATCTTTCACGATTAAATCTATAGCGGGCGGTCAAACGAGCATGTTTTCGTTTAACTTGTTTGCTATCAAACTAAGACCATATTTCTAATATTTTAGCTTGTATAGATCGTATATCACTTATAAATGGCCCCTCGAGATATCTGGGTCATAACCCGAACCGTTCGGTTAATCGTTCGTTTGTTACGCAAAAGGCGTTTATTTGCTTAATCGGTAATTACGTACTGAGGTGTACCTTGTTTTGGCTCAAATGTCACATATATATATATGTGTGTGTGTGTGTAGGTATATAATTATAAGGATGTTTATATATACCTATAACGATGATTACTTATTATTGATGAAGGCCTAACTGTTATATCCTGATTATTTTGCAACTCTTGGAATGACTATTATGAATATTATTATTATTGGTTTTAATTAAAACTTGAACTCACTCAGCTCAAGCTGACTTTGTGTGCATGTTAGTGTGAGTTTCAGGTTAGGAGAAGGATGCGTTACCGCTTAGATGTGCACGAAGCTACTTGGACGGTGAAGGGCATACGTAGATGGAAGTTTTAAGTATTAAACATTTCTTTTTAAAGTTTTATCAAATACATTTAAATTGGTTTTGGGCATAATTCCCGGGTTTTTGGGAACTTAGTTTATTAATTATGGTTTTCCGTTGAATTATACTCTGAATTGGTTGTTTTAATGGAACGAACTGTTTTTAAGTTTAAGTATTTTTGTAAATGTTTTGGATGAATACCAACAATAGGATTCCCGAGATTCAGGGTCTTACAAGTTGGTATTAGAGCCTTGGTTCGAGGGATCCGAGCATCCCCGAATGCTTGGACTCGAACTGTAAGGGAAGAGACTAATATGCCCACCACTAGTAGCTGCACGCCAAGAGGTAACTTTAATTGTTAGTCATTCTTTTGAATTTTAAAGTTCCAGTATGTGAGTAATTGTTTAAGTGTTGGATAGAATTCTAATGTGGTTAGGGGCAGGGGTGATTAGCACGGGCGGGTAAAGTAAACGACTAATTACACCTGATCAACGTCATTAGCAGTTTACCTTTACCATACATGTTCTAAATGCCACTTGTACTTGACCGTGTTAAAATTCTGTCTTTGTAGGGATAAGTCATGGTTAACACTCGTGCAGCTAAGAGAGGCCGTCCTAGTGTTCGTGGTCATGGTCGTAAGCCACGTGCCGAAGCCGAGAGTGAGATCCCTACTCCCCAACATGAAGAAACCCTGATTCATGAGGAGGGGGATAACCCCGCCTTAGATCCTGCTATGCGCGCGGAAATCACGGATGAGGTTCACCAGGTGCTCCATAGCGCCATTCCCGAGATCGTTGCTGAGGCCGTTAGGGCCATTTAGGAGTCCTTGATTGGTTCTGGTAAGGGAAGGAAGGGTAAGGAGGCGCAGGTCGAGGAGGAGGAAGAGGTGTATGTGCCGATGGGGATGAAGACGATGTACGGGCTATTAGTGTATCTACCCGGGGTTGTTCGTATGGCGAATTTAAGAAGTGTGATCCTCCTTCTTTCGATGGTACTAAGGATGCGTTGGCAGCACATCAGTGGGTGAAGGAGATGGAGGCCGTTCTGAGGGTTAGTAAATGCAAGGGGGATGACATGGTGACTTATGCTACTGCCTCGTTTCGTTCCAAGGCACTATGTTGGTGTGATAATTTGGCGCAGGCCATGGGTGATCGTGCGATTAGGAGGATGACGTGTGATGAGTTGAAGAAACTAGTCCTTGATCAGTTTGGTCCTCCACATGAATTGGACAAGATTGAACAAGAATTTTTGACCTTGGAGGCGGTTAGTATGACGCATCGGGAGTATACCATGAAGTTTAATAAGATGGCTCGATTATTTCCCGATCTGGTTACTCTCGAAGCTAAGAGGATTAAGAAGTATGTGAAGGGTCTTCCGGTGGATGTTCGTAGGGGCGTGGTGACCACCGACATGAGCTCCTTTCACTCGGTGGTTACCCTAGCAGGCGCATTGTATGATCAGAGGGAGAAGGTACCACCAACCGAGACTAAGAAGACATGGAACTCAAACTCGTACGGTAAACGACCCGGGGGAAGCAAATTTAATTCGGCTGAGAAAAGGGTAAAGACTGCGACTTCGGATTTTAAGAGGGATGCGGCGTTTGGTAATTGCAAGAAGTGCTGGAAACTGCACAATGGGAAATGTAAAATTGGGTCCGGCTCCTGTTTTCAATGTGATAAGGTTGGAAACCCCCATTTCGAGTGCCTGACGTTGACCTGTTTCCGATGTAAGGGTGCCGGCCACTTGGCATCAAATTGTCCTACCATCAAAGCGGGTGGGGGGGGGGTCCGGTCAGGGGACTTCCTCGAGAGGGAAAGCGGAAGAGAAGCTGAAGGCCAGGGCGAGGGCCTTCAACATCTCCAAGAGAGAGGCAAAGGATGATGCGGACGTTGTTTCAGGTACTTTTTCCTTATTTCTCTTTTATTCCACCGTTATAATTTCTCATTCCTTTGGAATTGTATGTGATGATCATGTAGGTAAGCAGTAGTGTAATATTATCCCAGGTACCTTTTTACTTGATGAATTACAGGCATCGGTCTTATTTGATTCGGGTGCCAGTATAAGTTTTGTGTCTACCGCTTTATGTTCCCTGTTGAATAAATCACCCAAGCATGTAGTCGATGTGTTTGAGGTTGAGGTCGCCGTAGGAAAGTCCGTTTCCGTGTCTAGGGCTATTCAAGGTTGTTCCATCGAGTTTTCTGGGTATAGATTTCCGGTGCGGTTGTACTTGATGCTGCTTGGCTGTTTCGATGTGGTGCTCGGGATGGATTGGCTTGCAAGTGTTGATGCTCAGATCATTTGTGGTCAGAAACTTGTACCTCTCAGGGCCCCGGATGGGACCTAAATTATGGTTTTCGGTGATCGGAATGGTGCGACGCCACACATCATATCCATGCTTAAGGCGGGAAAACTGAAGCAGCAGGGGTGCGGTGCGTATCTGGCGTATGCTATAAACGTAAAAACCGAGGTGGCTACCATCGGTGATGTTCCTATTGTTCGGGATTTCCCGGATGTATTTCCAGATGATTTGTCAGATGTGCCGCCGGATCACGAGGTAG
The DNA here is from genome assembly GCF_021521415.1 of Bidens hawaiensis. Classification (NCBI taxonomy): domain Eukaryota; kingdom Viridiplantae; phylum Streptophyta; class Magnoliopsida; order Asterales; family Asteraceae; genus Bidens; species Bidens hawaiensis. The sequence goes on from NW_027492588.1 coordinate 318,791, forward strand.
AGTTCCAGATAGACCTTGTGCCGGGTGCAAAACCCGTTGCTCGAGCTCCCTACCGTCTAGCACCGAATGAAATGAAAGAACTGTTGGCTCAATTGGAAGACTTGCTCGACAAGGGCTTCATTCGACCGAGCATCTCACCTTGGGTTGCCCCGGTCTTCTTGTTTGTTAAGAAGAAGGACGGTAGCATGCAGATGTGCGTTGACTACCGTGAATTGAATAAACTTACTGTTAAAAATCGGTACCCTCTACCAAGGATCGATGACTTATTTGATCAGCTCCAAGGAGCTAGTTGGTTCTCGAAGATTGACCTTAGGTCCGGGTATCATCAGTTGAAAATTCATGAGGAAGATATCCCTAAGACTGCATTCCGCACTCGTTATGGGCATTATGAATTCCTCTGATGTCTTTTGGTTTGACCAACGCATCGGCTGCGTTCATGGATCTTATGAATCGGGTGTGTAGGACGATGCTCGATCGTTCGGTTATTGTGTTCATCGACGACATTCTTGTGTATTTCAAAAGTGAATCCGATCAAGCTGGTCATCTCACGGAACTTTTGGAAGCTCTGCGAAAGAACAAGTTATATGCGAATTTTCTAAGTGTTCTTTTTGGTTACGCGAGGTTCAGTTCTTGGGTCATGTTATTAACCCGAGTGGTATTTTGGTTGACCCTGCAAAGGTGGAAGCCGTAAACGAATGGGAATCTCCTAAGTCTCCGTCCGAAATCCGTAGCTTTCTGGGCTTGGCGGGGTATTACCGCCGCTTCATTCCCAAATTTTTGAAAATTGCTTCATCGTTGACCAAGTTGACCAAGAAGAGTGTTAAGTTTGTTTGGGGTGCCGAGCAGGAGGAGGCTTTTCTCGAATTAAAGAACAGGTTGACGCATGCTCCGATTTTAGCATTACCCGATGGCACTGACGATCTGGTTGTTTATTCTGATGCCTCTTACCATGGGCTTGGGTGTGTTCTGATGCAGCGAGGCCGAGTCATCGCTTATGCCTCACGGCAGTTAAAGCCTCATGAGGCGAATTATCCTACCCACGATTTGGAGCTGGTAGCGGTTGTGTTTGCGCTTAAGTTGTGGAGGCATTATTTGTACAGTCTCCCTTGTGTTATCTATACTGATCATACGAGCTTAAAGTATTTCTTTGAACAAAAGGAACTGAATATGCGGCAGCGTCGATGGTTGGAGTTGATTAAGGATTATGATTTGGAGATTATGTACCACCCAGGTAAGGCTAATGTGGTAGGCGACGCGTTGAGCCAGAAGGAGAGACCGAAACCTATTCGTGTGAAATCTTATCAACTTATTCTTAAACCCAATACTTTGAAATAGATAGCCAACGTTCAGAATGAGGCCTTGCAGGTGGAATGGATTATGTCAGATCGTATTTGGGGTCAGGAAAAATTGTTGCAAGACGCCGGGGACGGGGTGAAGTATAAGGATGGTCGTTTATGGGTACCCAGGTATGGGGGATTCAGGGATAAAATATTGGATGAAGCACACAAGTCGCGCTATTCCATTCACCCGGGCGCGACCAAAATGTACCAAGACCTGAAGAAAAATTATTGGTGGCCTGCGATGAAGTATGAGGTGGCTCAGTATGTGAGTAAGTGTTTGACGTGTCTGCAAGTTAAGGCCGAGCACCAGAAGCCTTCAACCCTTGGAAATACCTGAGTGGAAGTGGGAGCATCTTACGATGGATTTTGTGACTAAACTGCCTCGTACTCCTAGGGGTAGTTATGACACCATTTGGGTAATTGTTTATAGGCTGACCAAGAGCGCTCATTTCTTGCCGATTCGAGAGACTTTTAATTCTGAGCAGCTGGCTGATGTATTTATTCGTAAGGTCGTTTCTAGGCACGGGGTTTCGGTATCTATTGTTTCGGATAGGGATACGTGTTTTACCTCCAGGTTTTAGAAGAAGTTTCACGAGGAGATGGGTAACAAACTTCTCATCAGTACCGCTTATCACCCCGCAGACGGATGGTCAGTCCGAGAGGTCCATTCAGACTCTCGAGGATATGTTGCGAGCTTGCGTAATTGATTTTGGTTGTAGTTAGGATCGTCACTTACCATTAGTCGAGTTTTCTTATAATAACAGTTATCACGCCACGATTGGGATGCCACCGTTTGAGATGTTGTATGGTAGGAGGTGTAGGACTCCGGTCTGTTGGGGTTCCATTGGTCAGAAGCAGTTGGGTAGTCTGGAGGTGGTTGAGGCTACGACTGAGAAACTCGATAAGATTAAGGCTTTTATGAAGGCCACTCAGGACCGTCAGATGTCCTATGCGGATAAAAGGCGAAGACCTATTGTGTTTGAGGCTGGGGATTGGGGTATGTTGAAAGTTTCTCCTTGGAAGGGTATTATTCGTTTTTGTAAGACGGGGAAGCTTAGTCCAAGGTTCATTGGTCCGTTCCATATATTGTCCCGTGTTGGTGAGGTAGCGTATAGATTGGAATTGCCAGAGGAGCTCGCGGGGATTCATCCTACTTTCCACGTATCCCATTTGAGGAAATGTTTAGCAGATGAGGAGGCCCATGGGCCTCTTGATGACATTGAGCTTGATAGTATATTGAACTACGTTGAAGAACCTATCGCTATTATTGACCGTCAGGAAAGGCGTTTGAGGAATAAAGTGGTTAGGCACGTGCAGGTGCAGTGGAGGCACCGTAGGGGTTCCGAGGCTACTTGGGAGTCCGAAGATGAGATGATGAAACTCTATCCGCAGTTGTTCCTGTCGCATCGGGATTCGGGGACGAATCCCATTGTTAGGGGGTGGACTTGTAACACCTGTTAACTTTCGGTTCAAAGATTTGAAGCTTGTAAAGTGTGTATAATTCTCGAGATTTAACTGACATTTCTAGGAAACCTTCTCGTCATCCCGGTACGCTAAACCGTCTAAATTTTCTTCCAAGTTGCCTTATCATTCAATTTGGAGGGGCTAGGATGAAAATATTTTATATTATAACACAAAACACAAAACCCTAACCCCCCTCCCCATTCTTTCAGCCGATCGGACCAAAGAAGCCTCCCCCCCCCCCCCCGCGATTTTATTTTGTGCAGCCAAGGTTAAGGTTCGAAACTTCAATTGAAGGTTAGTTCTATGTTTCCCAAGTCTTTTACACCTTAATTGATCATTATATCACGCGTATTGAGCGTTAAATTTGTGTTGTAGGCTTATCGGGTGGCTGTCAATTCTAACCTTTTCCGAGACTGTTTTGACTGAGGATTTTGCACCAAAATCTTTTTAGGTATGTCTAGTATAATATACTTTAAAACCATGTTCATTGGTGTTCGTTTGATTGGTCAACTAGTTGTAGTTTGAATGTTAGTGTTCGGTTGACTAGAATTGTAGATTGTTGCGTTTAACACGAGGGTTGAAGTGATTAACGACCAATTCAGCTCGGGTGAACTCAGTTTGATGTACGGGCTGTTGAAAAATCCTTTTTAAAAGTTATGTGGCTGAATTGGTTGTCGGTTACTCAAACGGTTCGGTACAACGCGCATTTGCGTTTATTGTATAGTTGATGCATTGTACTTGCAAGTTACTGACCCATTTGACTCGTGTAGAGTCATGTGGACTTGTTGGCTGTGATTTTATCATATTAGGTCCACACGGGGCTGAGTTGAATGTTAATCCCCTAAAAAACTCTTAAGCACGCACGCTAGTGTCACCTAGTGCTTCCGGGGGCAATTTGGGAATTCTTTATTCCCGGGAGTATCTAAGGGTCGTGTTGGTGGATGAGGTCGAGGCTTTAGGCCATGGGGGCTGTTATGATTGAGTTTGATGAGGTCGAGGCTTTAGGTAACTCGACCATGTTAGAACGTCTCGTAGGATAAACGAGTCCTTTCGATGTCATTAGCAATGTTTGTATGTAAACCGACAAAGGTTTGAGTTTTGGGGATACTTAGGGTTCTCTAGCTCATGGTAAATTCGTGCCTTGTGTTAGGTGAGTTCATGATGCCCCTTTTTAATCTTTTTAAGTTTTTGGGCTAGCATGCACACCTAAGCGATTTTGCTTGATGAACCGTTAAATTATTTTGTATGGGCTTGCTTGTATATGGTAGGCCTTGAGATGATGTTATTGTATGTTTGTATGTATGTTTGTACATATATTATTGTATGGCCAATATTTGGCGATGTTATTTAGTCGTTATCGACTAAGGATGTTTACGTGTTCCTACTTTGTGTTTGCATACGTTGGATGAGATGTTACGTGTTTGGGTTGTAGGTGTGCTCGACCCTGACGTTATTACTTGGATGATATATATATATATATATATATATATAGGTATATAATTATAAGGATGTTTATATATACCTATAAGGATGATTACTTATTATTGATGAAGGCCTAACTGTTACATCCTGATTATTTTGAAACTCTTGGAATGACTATTATGATTATTATTATTGATGCTATTTAATTAAAACTTGAACTCACTCAGCTCAAGCTGACTTTGTGTGCATGTTAGTGTGCGTTTCAGGTTAGGAGAAGGATGCGTCACCGCTTGGATGTGCACGAAGCTACTTGGACAGTGAAGGGCATACGTAGATGGAAGTTTTAAATATTAAACATTTCATTTTAAAGTTTTATCAAATACATTTAAATTGGTTTTGGGCATAATTCCTGGGTTTTTGGGAACTTATTTTATTAATTATGGTTTTCCGCTGAATTATACTCTGAATTGGTTTTTTTAATGGAATGAACTGTTTTTAAGTTTAAGTATTTTTGTAAGTGTTTTGGATGAATACCAACCGTAGGATTCCCGGGATTTGGGGTCTTACACTGATTAACCAACGCAAGATGTTTAAGCAATGAATGAACAAAATTTACAGCCATCAAACACAACCTATTCCATGTCTAAACCAAACTTTACAATAACAATTCAAGTCTATCAATCAAACAACCCACAAAACTCATCAAACACTAACAATTATCATCATTCCTAGGTAGAACCGTCAAGTTTAGCCTAACATCTTATTTGGACAGCCATGATTACTCAAGAAAAGCATCAAACAACACATTTCAATCATCAATTCAACAGTCATCAATAATCATAAACAAGTCAATCTTTCAAACAATTGCAAAACTATGTAACAATTGAACAAGAAAAATAAAGTTGATGAACAATGTTAATAAAGAAAGGATATGTAATGTTTCTTGGCTGCACTTGGCTGTGAAAACAGATGGAAAATCATTCCCAAGACTTTGTTCTTTCCTCCTTCTTCTTCCCTAGCCGCCACAAGTCCAAGAACCCTAAGCAAAAAAAAAAAATTCTTCCTTTTGGCTGTTGTCCGATCGCAGGTATCTGGGGGGGGGGGGGCTAGGGTTTATTTTTTTTTTTGTATTATAATATAAGAGTAGGCTTTGGCTTGTCCAAGATGTAAATGGGCCAGGCTTTGTGTTTTGTCTTGAAATCGTGTGCATACAATTCCTTTAAGCTCCTCACGACGTCCGGTTTTTCTTCCTTTAACCCGTAACCTACAATATAAATAAAACTATGTAAAACCTAGATAAAATGAGTGAAAATACATTAACTATAATATAAAAACATAGATAAAAGGTGCAGAAAATAAGTGTGTTTTACAACACATCAAACATCCCCACACTTAAGACTTTTTCGTCCCTGAAAAAGAACTCTGCACAGGATCAGAACCGAGTTTAACTAACAACTCTTGGTTTTATTTATTTATTTATTATTATTTTTCATTATTTATTTCTTTATTTATATATTTTTTTAAATTATTAGAATAAGTGACCCTTTACCCGAATATTTCCGTCCACTTTTCAACTTTCACCTAATAAGCTAGATCAGGTCAATTGCCGATATTGCATTCCGCTTAAACCCATGCCCCCAATACTTACCGAGGCAAATAAGGCATGACAATTTTATCAGTTTGTATGACTAAGTGGGACCCACAATTAAGAACCATACCGGACCCGAGCCACCCCAATTTGACTTAAACCTTATATCTAGTTGATCAAAACATGTTGCACCATTTATAAGAATAGCTAAAGACAATCAAGGGTATTGTTTATCCACCTAAACTTAAGCATTGAGGTCTAACTAGCAGCCATTAGATATGATTAATGTATGTTTAAGTAACTAACTAGTAAGTGTTCCCCACTACATGACATACCCCCGTTATCAAGCAATACCCCAAAGTCCATCTTCATAGGTGAGTATGCACAAATTCATCTGTAGGGCTTACATATGACGTGTCCCTTGTGGTCCATTTCTTAATGGTAATAGGGCGCGAGCAATGGGACCCCATATGACTAACAGCGTGGATGATCAAGTCAGTAGTGTATTTGTACTTTGAAGTACGAGGTAATCATGTTTAAGGACTTATGTTTGGAAGATAAACTGTGGGTTTGCTCTTTAAGCTCTTTTAATATTCATAAATCCACTTAGGAGATATGAATACCCAGATGATATATCACATAAAGACCGATGGTGTCCGAACCCCGGAGCATCCCATCAATACAGGATTTAAGGTTATAAAACCATATGCCTATGAAGTGTTAACCACTAAACTAGAAGCATGAAATTTATGTTTATATCACAGGCTACTTGGGCATACCCTAATGTTAAACCTACCCAAGCATCATATGATTAGTCTATTCTGATTTCTAAAAAAATTTTAAATTTTTACGATCAAACTAAACATAAGACTTGAGTATTACCCGACCTTTCATCCCATTTTCTATAGTTAAGTCAATAACCAAACCGCCCTTTCATTCTTGGAGGCTGAGCCTACCAGCACATTGAACACTAAGTCTAAACCGTTCGGTTACAATACACTATGTGCAGGTCTAATGTGCACTGTTCTTATTTATTATATATATATATATATATTGAAAACACCAAGAAGTTATGAAACAAACACTACTCGGTAAAAATATCATTTCCTGTATAACGTAGAGAAAACAAGTTTCAAGGGACAATTTATTTTCAAAATTTTCAAATATATTTTTTTTTCATAAATTTTTTTTCTACAACTAAGTAAAATAAATCTCATCCCCACACTTAGAACGAAATCGTCCTCGATGAGAACAAGGAAAAGAAATAAAATAAAATAAAAATAAAACAAAATAAAAATATAATATACAAGAATAAAACAAAGAACGGATACTCCCCTGGTTTGTATGCAGAATCTTCCATAGCTGAGTAGCAACCAAGGGACCATATAGCAATTCATTCGCGGCCGCAACCTCGGGAGAACCTGTTCAAAAACGCCATCGTAGCTGCCATGTGCATAATATAACCTGCAAAAACTCAAACTCGCTCGCATGTAGCGACGTATAAAACAGAAGACGAAAACATAAAGAAATAAACGTATTTTTGTGTTTTTGGTTTTTATGATTTTTTTTTTATAATAGAACACCTTTAAAATCGTCCGACTCGAATGGAGATTGAGTACGAGCGGTTTCATTTTGGAACATCCTGAAATAGACAAAAATATATATAACAGACAGAACAAACAAATAACAGAAATACAAACTCTACAACTCGGGCAGTCACTCGAGTGATGCATCTAGCACGTCTACGTCTCGGTGAGCGAGTCAAGGTAGAATACCTCGACAGTCTGATCAACCATCGGCTCGCCAATGTAGTGCTTCAGTCTATGGCCGTTCACCTTAAATTTCTGGCTTTTATCCTCTATCTCAACAGTGCCATACGGGAAAACCTCAGTGACCGAGAACGGTCCCGACCATCAGGATCTCAACTTTCCCGGGAATAACCTCAACCGGGAATTATTCAGTAAGACCAAATCTCCACACTTGAACTGTTTGTTCCCTTTCAAATTTCTATCGTGCAGTTCCTTCGTCCGCTCCTTATACCTAAACGACTGCGCGTAAGCGTGCTCCCTCAGCTCCTCTAACTCATGCAACTGGTGGAAACGAGTGCCTTCCGCGGCGGACATATCAAGATTGACCCTCTGTACGGCCCATGAAGCGCGGTGCTCCAACTCAACAGGAAGGTGACAGGCCTTCCCATAAATCATCCGAAACGGTTTGGAACCGGTAGGAGTTTTGTAGGATGTACGGAAAGCCCACAACGCATCATCCAACTTGTCGGACGAATCCCGACGATTCGAACCAACCGTTTTCTCGAGAATACATTTGATCCCCTGATTACTCACTTCCACCTGCCCACTAATCTGTGGGTGGTAGGCGGTCGCAAGCCGATAGGTGACCCTATAGCGTCGCAACGGTTTCTCCATCTGCACATTGCAAAAGTGAGTACCTCTATCACTAATCAACGCCTTCGGGACACCAAAACGAGCAAAAAGGCTCTTGAGAAAATGGACTACAACTCGGGCATCATTCGTGGGTAAGGCCTTGGCCTCAACCCATTTCGAAACATAATCGACAGCCACGAGTATGTACTTGTTCCCACGTGAAGATGGAAACGGTCCCATGAAATCAATGCCCCACACATCGAAAACCTCACAAACCTTAATAGCATTTTGGGGCATTTCATTTCGCGACGAGATGTTGCCGACACGCTGGCAACGATCACAACTCCTAATGAACGTGTCCGCATCCTTAATAATCGAAGGCCAATAAAAACCACAATCAAAGACCTTCTTCGCTGTCAAGCTCGCACTGTGGTGACCTTCTGTCGGTCCTACATGGAAATGGCTCAGAATCTGCCATCCCTCCTTAACATCAACTCACTTCCTGATCAACTGGTCAGCACCTATATGAAAGAGATACAGGTCGTCCCAAAGGTAAAACTTGACATCAACAAAGATTTTCTTCTTTTGCTGGTAAGGCATCTTCGGGAGGTACCCGTCTGCAAGATAGTTCGCGAAGTCGACGAACCTTGGAAAACCCTTATCCTGAGCTGTAACAAACATGAGACTCTCTGTCGGAAAGCGGTCATTAATCATGACCCCCGGCTCTCCTAACTCAGCTTCCTCAAGACGCGAAAGATGATCGGCCGCCACATTCTCGGTTCCCTTTATCATGGATTTCAATATCAAACTCTTGAAGCAACATGATCCATCAGATGAGACAAGGCTTAGCATCCTGTTTGCTGAAGAGATAACGAATAGCAGCATGATCCGTGTACACAGTCGTCTTGGACAGAACTTGATAGGACCTGAATTTATCGAATGCAAACACCACAGCTAAAAGCTCTTTCTCGGTGGTGGTGTAACTCTCCTACGCACCATTCAAGGTCTGACTAGCATAGTAAATCGGATGGAAGTGTTTATCCTTCCGCTGTCTAAGAACCGCTCCGACTGCGAAGTCGCTCGCATCACACATCAACTCAAAAGGAAGCGACCATTCGAGAGCAATCATGATCGAGGCGTTAACGAGTTTGTCTTTTAAAAGATCAAACGCCCCGATACACTGCTCGGAAAACACAAACGGGGCATCCTTCTCCAGAAGTTTGGTCATGGGTCTCGCGATTTTAGAAAAATATTTAATGAACCGACGGTAGCACTCAGCGTGACCCAAGAAAATCCGGATGGATCTCATAAAAGTGGGTGGGGGAAGATTAGAAATGGTCTCAACCTTTGCTACGTCGACCTCTATCCCCGCAGTCGAAATACGATGCCCTAAAACGATGCCCTCGCGTACCATGAAGATACACTTCTCCCAGTTAAGGACTAGGTTGGTTTCAACGCATCGGGCCATCATCCTCTCAAGGTTGGAGAGACAATGATCAAAAGACCTCCAAAACACAGAAAAATCGCCCATGAACACCTCCATGGAGTCCTCGATCATGTCATGAAAAATAGCCACCATGCACCTTTGAAATTTGGCTAGAGCGTTACACAGTCCGAACGGCATACGTCTATAGGCAAACGTTCCGTACAGGCACTGAAACGTGGCTTTCTCCTGGTTATCGGGAGCAATCGTAATCTGAAAGTACCCAGAGAAATCATCCAAGAAGAAGTAATACTGCTGACCTGCCAAACGCTCCAACGTCTGATCAATGAAAAGTAAAGGGAAGTGGTCTTTCCTTGTGGCATCATTCAGTCCCTGTGGTAATCAATGCAGACTCTCCAACCGGTCACAGTCCTAGTGGGAATGAGCTCGTTCCTCTCATTGGTGACGACAGTCATGCCACCCTTTTTGGGAACCACTTAGACTGGACTAACCCACGAACTATCAGAAATGGGGAAAATGATCCCCGCATCAAGGAGTTTGATAATCTCCTTCTTCACTACCTCCTGCATCTTCGGATTAAGCCGCCGCTGCGGCTGAACGACAGTTTTGAAATTATCCTCCATGAGGATTTTATGAGTGCAGATTGAAGGGTTGATGCCCTTAATGTTAATAATCTTGCATGCAATGGCCTCCTTGTGCTCTTTCAACACCCTCAAAAACTTCTCTCTCTCGACCTCCGTCAACGCTGATGCAATAATAACTGGAAACTTCCTCTCCTCGTCCAAAAATGCGTACTCCAAATTGGCGCGCAAATCCTTAAGCTCTAGGGAAGGAGGGGGACTCTCGACGGAGGGTTGGTCCATCGGATCGTCTTATACGATAACAGCAGACACTTCAGACTCAGGGGCATGTGACTCGGTGTCATCATCCGTTGACTGATTGGTCATGGTGACCATCTCAACCTCCGGAATCTCCCTATCGAGAATCTGAGTGTCGGAGGCAGATTCTCCACATATCTCACTGAAAAACTCCCCGACATGTTCCATGATGGTATCAATGAAGTACAAGGAGTCATCAGCAGACTTGGGGTGTTTAAGTGACTGTCGAACGTCAAAGGTGACGTTCTCATCCCCAACTCTCAAGATCAACTTACCCTCGCGGATGTAGATCAACGCCTGTGCAGTGGCAAGGAATGGTCGGCCTAAAATAAGTGGTACACTATCATCATCGTATATGTCCAGAATGACAAAGTCCAGCGGAAAGATGAACTTGTTAACACGAACAGGCATGTTCTCGACCACCCCTCGAGGGTATTTCACAGAACGATCAGCAAACTGGATACTCATCCTGGTAGGCCTCGGTTCGCCTAAACCCAGCTGCTGTACACGGAGTACGGCATAAGATTAATACTGGCACCAAGATCAGCCAGCGCATGAATCACCGTATCATTACTCAAGATGCAGGGAATCGTGAAACTCCCTGGATCGGACATCTTCTCTAGTAACTTCCTCTGTAAGACAGCAGGGTAACTTGAACTCAAAGGGATGGAAGCAACCTTAGCTAACTTCTCCTTATTCGAGAGAATATCCTTAAGGAACTTTGCATGTTTCAGCATCTGGGTAAGTTCCTCAAGGAATGGAATATTAAGGTGAAGCTGCTTCAAAAAATCAAGAAATTTGGAATTTTGCTCCTTATCTCTATTCCAGCGGAGTCTCCCGGGGTATGGCACTCTAGGTTTGCAGACTCTCGGTGGCTCGCTCGATAACTGCTGTTTCTCGGCTTGTGCTGTACTTCCTGGGCTGCGCCTCTGATGCACCTGTGCCGGCGGAGACTCCATCTCAATCTCCTCATCCATCTACTCCTCTCTATCAACAACTGCAGGCTTCTTAACTACTCCTCCTCTAGGCCTCTCCTGAATCACTGGCTCATCTCGTGCCCCTACACCGCTCCTCGTGGTCACAGCTTTCGCGAATCCTTTCAGGTTTTGCTCGGTATTACCCGGTAGCGTACCCTGCGGCCTCTCGTTCAAACGCCTGGCTATCTCTCCCATCTGCCGCTCAAGACTCTGAATCGACGCTCCCTGATTCCTCATGAATGACTCGTGCTCCCGAAACATCTCCTGGGTCTCTTTATGACGGGAATCCTCTCGTGTCATAAACTGTGACAACATCTGCATCTGCTGCGCCATCTCCTCTAAAGTGGGCTTCTTCTCCCCACTGCTCGCTCCTTCACCTGCATCCTGGAATAGATTTTGACGCTGCTGAAAACCGGACTGATTCCCGCTTCTCCAGTTAGAATTCTGATTGCCTCTCCATCCTGAATTATAAGAATTGAAAGAATTTTGATTTCGGTTTGGATTGACTACATAGTCTACCGCCTCCTCCTGAGAACTGACTGGGCACTGACCAGTATCATGCCCTCCTCTGCATATCTCGCACAACTTGCTCTTCATCTGCAAGTCCTTCACAATCTTCGCCAACGCCTCGACCTGTGCCATAAGTGCGGTGTTCGTGTCCACCGAATGCATGCCGCGTGAAATGGAGTCGACGGTCTTACCACCCTTGGCGGGTGGTCACTGGTATCCACTCATAGCTAACCAATTAAACAAAGCGATGCACTCATCCGGGTCCTTCGTCATCAACAGATTCCCTCCCGCCGCCGTGTCAAGCATATTCTGCGTCGCGTACGTCACGCCATTATAAAACTTCTCGACAACCGCCCAATCTTACAAGCCATGGTTCGGGCATAACGCTAACAGACAATGAATCTGATTACCAAAACGAGCGGCGTTAGCCGGAGTATCATATTTCTCAAGAAATTGAGTCTGCATGGCAGCCCAAGTAGCTATAGAGCCCTGTGGGAGCCACAGACTCGCATGGTCAACGAGTGAAAACAGAAAGACGCGGAGTTTAACGGCGTCTTCGGATACGCCGGAAAGATGGAAAGTGTCGTAGATACGCGCGATGCGAGTGAGATGAGAATGCGGGATCTCGTGAAGTAACCCGTGAAACTGAGCAGAATGTGAAATGGTATTCAGAATGTTCGACGAAATCTGCCAACTCGTGTTAACTGCAATGGTGGGTGGTGCGATGCTGGATCTCGTGCCAGCATTGGCCGGACGGGCCCGGTCTGCAACTGTCCTCCTCGGTGGTGGATTGCCAGCCATAATCCTATCCCTATCGTCGAAGTCAGAAAACGTAGGAGAAGAGGATCGACTACCAACAGATAAAGAAATGGACGATAATGAAATGGTGTGATGTCTCTCACGAAACTCTCTCTCTCAGGCTCAGGAAATCCTTCAGTGTCAGGTGGTCAACATGATCGAGTATGTCGCATACAACTATAGAAATCAATAAAGGGAGCCAAACTATCATAACAAATAAGAAAATCAAAACATAAATAAATACAAGTAGCAAACAAGGTAAGTCCTAACTCGAATCGCTCTAAAGACGCCTAAAACCGTGTCCCCGGCAACGGCGCCAAAAACTTGGTGTGCGTCGGATGATATGTCTAAAAGAATGAATGACCCTCACAACTAAGCTTTAAATTTAAAACGAAAATCTTAACACCACACACAACCGGCAAGTGTACCAATCGTAAGTAGTATAGACCCAGGAAGTCCGAGTATCGAACACGAGGACACGAACAGACGCTACTGATTACTAACCCTAGACAAGACTTACCTAAGAATAATATTTAATTGATTTTAACTTTGGTTTTTCTTTTTTTTAAAATAATTTAACTAGACTAACTGGACTGATGGACAAAAGTTACCAAAAATAGAAAAGTTACCGAAAACTAACTGTGTTGACTTTGGATGGAGAAAAATATCTACCTAGGTTTGAATCAAACTGTAGGTCTAAAAAGGAAATGGATTGAATGATATCAATACACCGGTTCCTAAAAATGACACGACTAAGGCTCGCTCAGGCTCACTGGATCACCTCTCGGTCTCACTCAACAAACCTTAACTACTCTTAATCGGCTAAAACAACAAAACCGGAAAACGAATGTTAACGCGTTCTAATGTTGACTCACCTCTCGGTCTCACCAACACTTGACCCTAATGGTAATGAATACTACACAACCAAGGGTAGGGGAACAATTCAATTTAAACCAAAATAGATCAACTAGTCGCTCAAAACACCTAAACCGAACAAGAAACGAACTCGCTCTCGAGCAATCCTAATTTTAGCAAGCAAAGGTAATGAGACGACCCTAACTTCTTATCACCTCTCGGTCTCTAAGAAGGCGTCTAACCGCTGTTCTTTAACCAATAATTCATGCAACAAAACACTACGGTTGTACCTACTGCAAACAAAGTCTAAAATCAAACAAGCACCGATCAATCAATACAAAACTAATTAACCAACGCAAGGTGTTTAACCAATGAATGAACAAAATTTCCAGCCATCAAACACAACCTATTCCATGTCTAAACCAAACTTTACAATAACAATTCAAGTCTATCAATCAAACAATCCATAAAACTCATCAAACACTAACAATTATCATCATTCCTAGGTAGAACCGATAAGTTTAGCCTAACATCTTATTTGGACAGCCATGATTACTCAAGAAAAACATCAAATAACCCATTTCAATCATCAATTCAATCATTCAACAATCATCAATAATCATAAACAAGTCAATCTTTCAAGCAATTGCAAAACTATGTGACAATTGAACAAGAAAATTAAAGTTGATGAACAATGTTAATAAAGAAAGGATATGTAATGTTTCTTGGCTGCACTTGGCTGTGACAACTGATGGAACATCGTTCCCGAGCCTTTGTTCTTGCCTCCTTCTTCTTCCATAGCCGCCACAAGTCCAAGAACCCTAAGCAAAAAAAAACTTTTTCTTCGTTTTGGCAGCTGTCCGATCGCAGGTATCTGCAGAGGCTAGGGTTTTTTTTTTTTTTTGTATTATAATATAAGAATAGGCTTGGGCTTGTCTAAGATGTAAATGGGTCGGGCTTTGTGTTTTGTCTTGAAATCGTATACATACAATGACTTTAAGCTCCTCACGACGTCCGGTTTTTCTTCCTTTAACCCGTAACCCACAATATAAATAAAACTATTTAAAACCTCGATAAAATGAGTCAAAATACATTAACTATAATTTAAAAACATAGATAAAAGGTGCGGAAAATAAGTGTGTTTTACAACACATCATGCACGTTTACGAGTTTTTTACGCACCGAGCAACCAACTCAGCCCTGTGTGGACCAAATTAAATAAAATCACAGCCAACAAGTCCACACGACACTATACGAGTTGGATGGGTCAGTAATTCGCAACCACGACGCACAAACTACCAATAAACGCGAATTTGCGTAGTACCGACCCGCTTGAGTAACCGACAACCAATTCAGCCCCAATACTTAAAAAAATAATTTTTCCACAGCCCATATATCAAACCGAAGCTACACAAACTGAATTGGTTGTTAATTCCTTCAAACCTCGCGCTAAACGCAACAATTTAACAATCTAGCCAACCGAACACTAGTTTTCAATCTATCACCAATTGACCAACCAAACTTAAACCATAGCTCACGATATTAAAGTATGTTACACTAGACATACCTAAGAAGATGACGGAGCAAGAACCCTAACCAAAAAGCCCCGAAAGATGCACGAAAGGGCAGCCCCCGTTTAAGCCTAAAACAACCGTTTTTCGACAAATAAACGAGCTATAAGGATAAATTAAGGTGAAAAAGAGTTGTAGAAATTTAGTACCAACCTGGAACAAGTCCCGAGAGGCTGGAGAATGGATGGTTTGCACGCAAAACGAGAAGGGGGGGCTAGGAGGCGCCTATCGGACAGGGGTATGGGGTTAGGGTTTATTATTATTATTATTTTTTTGATATAATAAATTATTTAACACTCTAGTCCCTCCACTTTGCTAAAGGTGGTAACTTGAATAAAATGATAAGTAGGTTAGGCTTACGAGATTGGCCAGGAGGACTTTTAAAATGCCGGAACGAGTCTCAGTTAAAATACAAACTTTGTTAGGCATAACCCTTTTTACTAAAATTTACGGACGTTACATTAATTTTGAAAAAATTCCGTATATAAAGTCCAAGTTATTGACCTTGAGTATAACAGATAAACGTTTTTGTCTTTTGAAATGATTTCGAAACTTCGCTCAGTTCATCATTCATTAAAAATCATTAACCCAAGAGATAGTTCACCCAGACATCAAGAGTCGAAACTAAATCAGAAGATAAAATCTTTTGGTTTTTAATGAAAAGTAGTAAAGATAATGAAAAAATAAACTTCAAGCTATTTACAAACATGTAAACAAATACATATTTTTGTGAGTTTGAGTAGGGAATCATGTTAACCAAATTGCCCTTATGTCATAGTTTTATTTTCAGCTTTATTATGACTAGCGCTAAGTCGGTCATTGGTATTGTTTTCCACCTAAACCTTCCAACAAATGATTCTGAAATTTTTGTGATATGATTTAATTTGGTTCATTTAAGAACGAATCTTATGTGGACCCCACCTTTCAGACGTAATTTGTATATCTTATACTGTGAATTTTCACATGTAAATTTTGTTTCGATTCTTTAAACTTGATTGGCTGTGACTCATGCAAAAATAACAAAGCAAAACAACTCAGAACGTTAAAAATTTCCTTAAGGTATTACTACGCGCAGATAAGTTATCATTTTAACAAAATAAAAAGATAAAATAAGTTGGTTGTACAGGCCTTAACCTCCGGTTCGATACACGAATTTCACATGTTTGTGCTTACATTATACGCAGAGGAGATCCAAGGCTTGTACGAAACCCCAAGAAAATAAAGCAGAATATTCAAATCTTAACCCTCAGGTCGGATAATCTTATCGCGTAGGAGAGGATCAGAGATTTGAAAAAAAAATAAAGAAAAAATCAAATTGAATTTCTTTGCAAAATGAAATAAGAAAATAAGTTGAATTTCTTTGCAAATGAAAGCATGCACACATAGCAATCTTTGAACTTTTCTTTGCTTAAAACAAATATTTAATCAAGCTTCAAGATGTTACCCCACTAGATTCGGCTATATTTATGTTTATATCACACACTTTTCCTTACTTGTTTATTTAAAGGCCTACCAATGCACTGATGCAATTAAGCACTCAGCCTCTTTGCTTACTTTTTACTGGACTTGGGTCGATAATTCGCAAGCACGACGCACAAACTACCAATAAACGCGAATTTGCGTAGTACCGACCCGTTTGAGTAACCGACAACCAATTCAGCCCCAAGACTTAAAAAATTAATTTTTCCACGGCCCATATTTCAAACCGAAGCTACACAAACTGAATAGGTAGTTAATTCCTTCAAACCTTACGCTAAACGCAACAATTTAACAATCTAGCCAACCAAACACTAGTTTTCAATCTATTACTAATTGACCAATCAAACAAAAACCATAGCTTACGATATTAAAGTATGTTACACTGGACATACCTAAGAAGATGACGGAGCAAGAACCCTAACCAAAAAGCCCCGAAAGATGCACGAAAGGGCAGCCCCATTTAAGCCTAAAACAACTGTTTTTCGATAAATAAACGAGCTATAAGGATGAATTAAGGTGAAAAAGAGTTGTAGCAATTTAGTACCGACCTGGAACAAGTCCCGGGAGGCTGGAGAATGGCTGGTATGCATGCAAAACGAGAAGGGGTGGGGCTGGGAGGCGCCGATTGGATAGTGGTAAGGGGTTAGGGTTTATTTATTTATTTTTTGTTGATATAATAAATTATTTAACACTCTAGCCCCTCCACTTTGCTAAAGGTTGTAACTTGAATGAAAGGTTAAGTAGGTTAGACTTAAGAGATCGGCCAGGAGGACCTTTAAAATGCCGGAACGAGTCTCGGTTAAAATACAAGCTTTGTTAGGCATAACCCTTTTTACTAAAATTTACGGAAGTTACAAATCTACCCCCCTAAAAATGGGATTCGTCCCCAATCACGCTACACAGGAACGAGCACAGATTGAGTCAACTCAAATCATCAAGTCATACACAGGACTGATATAAATAGAACCTCTACTGAACGATAGCGTACTACATCCTAGCCAAACTATTACACCCAAAATCTTTCGAGAGGAACAGAAAGAGACGGTACAATTTAACGAAAACAAGGCATAGTCTCAAGCCTGCACTCCCCCCTATGGAGTTTCCCACACCTCTTGCATCTATCGCTATCCGCACTCCCCTTATGGTCCGACGTTTCTGCCTTTGCCTTCTTCCCAACCGATATAGAAACATTTCCCCTTTAACATTTGCCATTGGAGTTAGAGTTCGGGTTCCAGTCCTTTTTAGATTCGGTTGGGCTCACCATCTCTCTCTAGTCATACAATGTACCCGCCAGGGGTTACCACCGAATGAAAAGAGCTCATGCCGGCGGTCACCACACCCCTACGAATATCTAGTGGAAGACCCTTCACGTACTTTTTGATTCTTTTGCTTTTAGGAGTAACCAGATCGGACATAAACGAGCCATTTGGTTGAATTTTGTAGTATACTCTCGATGTGTCATATCACCCGCTTCCAAAGTTAAGAAATCTTGCTCAATCTTATCTAATTCGTGCGGAGGGCAAAAATGATCAAGAACCAACTGCTTCAACTCCTCCCAAGTCATTCTCCTAATAGACTGATCACCCATGGCTTGAGCCAGGTTATCCCACCAACATAACGCCCTATAACGAAACGAGGCAATAACCAAAGTAGCCATATCCTCCCCCTTACACTTACTGATCCACAACACGGCTTCCATTTCTCTCACCTACTGATGTGCTGCCGACGCATCTTTTGTACCGTCGAAAGTGGGCGGGTCACACTTCTTGAAATCCCCATACGAACAACCCCGAGCAGTGACACGATTTGCACGAACCTCCTCTTCATCCTCACTCGACACAATCACCTCAGCTTCATCTCGAGTCTTCTTATCCCTTCCTCCCTTATCCGAACTCTTACCAACAATCGTCTCTTCCATAGCCCTAACGGCCTCAGCAACAATATCGGGAATGACGCTATGAAGAACCTGATAAACCTCATCCTCGATGGCCGCGCGCATAGCCGGATCTAAGGCGGGGTTATCCCCCTCCTCCTAAGTCGGGGTCTCTTCCTGTCGCGGAGTCAGGTTCTCTCTCCCAGTCTCGACACGTGGCCTACGACCATGACCGCTAGGGCGACCTCTCTTCGCAAAACGGGTATTGGCCATATCCTATTCCTATAAAGACAGAACCCTAACACAGTCAGACACAAATAGTATTTAGAACAGGAAAGTAAGGGTAAACTACTAATAACGTTGATCAAGTGTTAATAATCGTTTACTTTACCCGCCCGTCCTAAGCACCCCCTGCCCCTAACCATATTAGCATCCTATCTAACCCTTTAACAAGTATGTACATAATAGAACCCTAAGGCTTATAAAATGAATAAACAATTACAAAATTTACCTCTTGACGTGCTGCTACTCGCGGTTGGCATTTCTAGTCACTTTGTTTTCAGTTCGAGTCCAAGCATTCAGGAATGCTCGGATCCCTCAAACAATGGCTCTGATACCAATTTGTAAGACCCCGAATCCCGAGAATTCTACAGTTGGTAATCACATCCACAATTTCACCAAAAATTTAAAACCAAACAATTCGTTTTATTTAAAACAAGTTCAGAGTGAATAAACAGCAGAAATTCATGAGTATCAAAAATTCCCAAACCGGGAAGAAGTACCAAACAATAAACAGTGGAAAAGTTAAGTATTTAAAATCCCAAAACAGAATATAAAGTAAAGTGTTTGTTTTATTTTAAAGTTCTCGTCTAGAAATGCCTTCAACTCTCCGAGTAGCATCCAGCACGTCCAGGAGGTAACATCCACTCCTTAACCTGAAAGTCAAAATAACATACACACAAAGTCGACTTGAGCTAAGTGAGTTCATGTTTTAGTAAACAACATTCATAATTCGTTTCAAAAGTTATAGATATAACACAATGTAGATAATAATAGGCAAATAAATAATTAAATAATTAAATAAAAATGAATAAATAAATATAAAAATAATTACCAAATAATCTATCCACGGTCGAACACACGTACACGGGCCTCTACACCACGAGTGAAAACTCGAGTAATATATTTGACCCGGACGTGGTAAGACTTAAGCACGTGACATGTGCCTCTCCACCATGGGATTTAAGAACCGAGTAATATATCTGACTCCGTCACAGCCTAAAAAACCTAAACACGTGATACGGGCCTCTCCACCATGGGTATAACCCGAGTAATATATTTGACCCGATTACGGTTTAGCAAACGACGGGCCTCTCCACGACGGGATTTAAAAATCCGAGTATATATTTGACCCGCCTAAATGATGATTACGCCACACGTGCCTCTCCACCACTGGATTTAAAAACCCGAGTAATATATTTGACCTGGCCATAATCACCATACACACGCACATCCATAAGCCTACTCACATAATTCTTAGTCACAAGGAACTAAATAATATCAACATTCATAGGCTATAAGGTAATATGTATAAGTCGTTCCCTTAAACCAATATAAGTAAGTCTACTCGTATTCAATTGATAAAAGGCCTAATAAGATTCTCAAGCCTAGACCACAAGTAATGTATATATATCACCTTAAGGAATTTAAGACCCAAGGCACGTCTGAAGTATACTAAGGCATAAAATATAGTTCACACCTAGTTTCATAAATGCACAAATAATAATAAGGCTATGCAACGCCATCCAAATAGTTTTAAACGAGTAAAATCGAGTAAGGCTTGTAATAAGGTGTGTATGCCAGCCCAAAACGTAAAAAGAGTTAAAAAGGGGCTTCATGAACTCACCTGGCACGAGGTACAGAATCAACAATGAGCTTGAGAATCCCTAAGTACCCCTACAAGTCAGACGCCTGCCGGATTACAAACAATAATTACTACCGGGCCGTACCGACTCGCATATCGTACGAGGCGTCCTAACATGGTTCGATTGTCCTAAAGCCTCGACCTCACCAAATTCAATTACAACAGCCCCCGGGGCTTTGCATTTACCAAAACCACCGTTAGATAATCCCGGGGACCAAGGATTCCCAATTTACACCCGGAAGTTGCTAGATGAGATGAATATGCGCATTTACAAGTTGTTTACGCATCAAGCAACCAAATCAGCCCCGTGTGGACAAAATTAAATAAAATCACAGCCAACAAGTCCACACGACACTGTACGAGTTGGATGGGTCGATAATTCGCAAGCACGACACACAAACTACCAATAAACGCGAATTTGCGTAGTACCGACCCGTTTGAGTAACCGACAACCAATTCAGCCCCAAGACTTAAAAAATTAATTTTTCCACGGCCCATATTTCAAACCGAAGCTACACAAACTGAATAGGTAGTTAATTCCTTCAAACCTTACGCAAAACGCAACAATTTAACAATCTAGCCAACCAAACACTAGTTTTCAATCTATTACTAATTGACCAATCAAACAAAAACCATAGCTTACGATATTAAAGTATGTTACACTGGACATACCTAAGAAGATGACGGAGCAAGAACCCTAACCAAAAAGCCCCGAAAGATGCACGAAAGGGCAGCCCCCGTTTAAGCCTAAAACAACCGTTTTTCGACAAATAAACGAGCTATAAGGATAAATTAAGGTGAAAAGGAGTTGTAGAAATTTAGTACCAACCTGGAACAAGTCCCGGGAGGCTGGAGAATGGCTGGTTTGCACGCAAAACGAGAAGGGGGGGCTAGGAGGCGCCTATCGGACAGGGGTATGGGGTTAGGGTTTATTATTATTATTATTTTTTTGATATAATAAATTATTTAACACTCTAGCCCCTCCACTTTGCTAAAGGTGGTAACTTGAATAAAAGGATAAGTAGGTTAGGTTTACGAGATTGGCCACGAGGACTTTTAAAATGCCGGAACGAGTCTCAGTTAAAATACAAACTTTGTTAGGCATAACCCTTTTTACTAAAATTTACGGACGTTACATTAATTTTGAAAAAATTCCGTATATAAAGTCCAAGTTATTGACCTTGAGTATAACAGATAAACGTTTTCGTCTTTTGAAATGATTTCGAAACTTAGCTCAGTTCATCATTCATTAAAAATCATTAAGCCAATAGATAGTTCACCCAGACATCAAGAGTCGAAACTAAATCAGAAGATAAAATCTTTTGGTTTTTAATGAAAAGTAGTAAAGATAATGAAAAAATAAACTTCAAGCTATTTACAAACATGTAAACAAATACATATTTTTGTGAGTTTGAGTAGGGAATCATGTTAACCAAATTGCCCTTATGTCATAGTTTTATTTTCAGCTTTATTATGACTAGCGCTAAGTCGGTCATTGGTATTGTTTTCCACCTAAACCTTCCAACAAATGATTCTGAAATTTTTGTGATATGATTTAATTTGGTTCATTTAAGAACGAATCTTATGTGGACCCCACCTTTCAGACGTAATTTGTATATCTTATACTGTGAATTTTCACATGTAAATTTTGTTTCGATTCTTTAAACTTGATTGGCTGTGACTCATGCAAAAATAACAAAGCAAAACAACTCAGAACGTTAAAAATTTCCTTAAGGTATTACTACGCGCAGATAAGTTATCATTTTAACAAAATAAAAAGATAAAATAAGTTGGTTGTACAGGCCTTAACCTCCGGTTCGATACACGAATTTCACATGTTTGTGCTTACATTATACGCAGAGGAGATCCAAGGCTTGTACGAAACCCCAAGAAAATAAAGCAAAATATTCAAATCTTAACCCTCAGGTCGGATAATCTTATCGCGTAGGAGAGGATCAGAGATTTGAAAAAAAATAAAGAAAAAATCAAATTGAATTTCTTTGCAAAATGAAATAAGAAAATAAGTTGAATTTCTTTGCAAATGAAAGCATGCACACATAGCAATCTTTGAACTTTTCTTTGCTTAAAACAAATATTTAATCAAGCTTCAAGATGTTACCCCACTAGATTCGGCTATATTTATGTTTATATCACACACTTTTCCTTGTTTATTTAAAGGCCTACCAATGCACTGATGCAATTAAGCACTCAGCCTCTTTGCTTACTTTTTACTGGACTTGGGACCAGATGATCAATTTACTATCATCTTCTCTTTTTGCTTAAAAAACTCAGTTTCTTAGGAGCATATATTTTTTAATATTTATAACTTTTTAGCATTTTTAATGTTTTTTGACTTTTTCAAATATTTTAATGCTTTTGGTTTTTCTGAATAATTTCTCCCCCTAAAGTCAAAGAATATTTGAAAAATGTGTATATAAAAAACGAACATAATGACTCTGATGAATGAGTTCACAGGATATCAGAATCCATAATCTTGATTTCACTCTTTTTCCCATCTCCCAATGCTTTAATACCGTTAAGCTTTAGTAAATATGTAAAACGATTTTTATCGAAAGCTTTGGTAAAAAGATCAGCCTTTTGTTCATCGGTGTTAATTTTTTCTACCGTAATCAACTTCTTTTCGTAGCAATCATGAATGAAGTGATACCGTATTTCAATATGTCTGGTTTTAGAGCGATTTACCGGATTCTTAGTGATAGATATAGCTGCAGAATTATCTACAAAAATAAGAGTACTAGAAAATTCAAACCGTAGTCCTGCATTTGTTGTTGAATCCAGAGAACCTGAGAACAGCAACTGGAAGAAGCTACGTACTCATTCTTCACATGTATATAGTAACACTATGGTTTGTTTCTTGCATTGCCACGTGACTAACCTCCGGCCAAAGAATTGGCAACAAGTAGTTGTAGATTTGGCATTAAGCTTGCAGCTCCCATAATCCGAATCTAAGTATGCCCTCAGCACAAACTCATCGTCTCGCGGATACCAGAGACCAACCCCTGGACACCCCTTTAGATAGCGTAAAATGCGCTTGGCACATGAGATGTGAAACCTTCGGATTGGACTGATATCGGGCACACAAACATGTGGCATACATTATGTCTGGTCGAGAAGCAGTAAGGCACATGAGTGAGCCAATCATGGATCGGTAGAGAGTTTAATCCACCTTCTCCCCGTTGGGATCAGGACCAATCCCATGATTCAATAGAAGAAGAGTACTGACTGCCGATGAATCGGTCATATTGAATTTCCCTAGGACATCATTGACATACTTTGTCTAGTGAATGAAGATACCCTCGGATAACTGTTCCACCTGAGCCCCAGGAAAAACTTTATTTCCCCCATTGCACTCATCTCAAACTTCTCTTTCATCACATCTTTAAACTGCTTGCATAGAGCATCGTTTGTTGACCCGAATATGATATCATCCACGTATATCTGCACGATCAGTAGATGGCCATCCACTTGTTTTGTGAATAGCGTACAGTCAAAGGTTCCTCGGATAAAGCTATTATCCAATAGATGTTGAGACAAAGTCTCATGCCAGGCTCTCGGGGCCTGATGAAGTCCATAAAGTGCTTTATCGAGTAAGTACACCTTGTCCTTGTGGATCGGATCGACAAACCCCGGCGGTTGTCCCATCTAGACTTCTTCACTAATTCTTCAGTTGAGAAAAGCAGATTTTACATCTAACTGATAAACCTTGAAACCTATCCAGGAAGCGAAGGCTAGGAAGATCCAAATAGCTTCCAGTCTCGCAACCGGTGCATAAACCTCATTATAATCTATCCCCTCTCTTTGATTGAATCCCATAACCACGAGCCGAGCCTTGTTTCATATAATGATTCGGTTCTCATCGCGCTTGCATTTAAACACCAATATGGTGTTGATATGTTTCTTGTTTTCAGGCAAGTCGATGAGTTTCCAAACACCCGGTTTTTCAAACGGTAGCAGCTCTTCTTGCATAGCATTGACCCAACTTCATTTAGTCAACGCTTCTTTATACGTTTTAGGTTCAATCGTTGAGATAAAACATTTAACGAGAACCTGCTCTATAATGGTGACACACTTGTATAGAAACGATGGAGGCTCTGATCAATTTGACGCCTTGTTTGGACCCTCATGTTTAGATCACTAATAATGTTCTCCTCAGGATGGTGTGACAAAGTCCTTGGCATGACATCAGTAGACACCATCAGATTGGGTTGGAGATTGGTTAATTTATCTTCGATTGAAACGTCATGTAAACTAGGAGATATTGCCTCAATCAATTCCTCAGATGATTCACCATCGTCAATGAAAACAAGAATTGTCTCAGGTATAGCATCAGGTAGGATAGGACCAGAGACATTTTGAGGATCAGAAAATATGGAAGATTCTAGAAATTGAATGTTGACTAAATCTACAGCCAACTGTTGTTGATATAACATTGGGACAACATCTTTAGAAATTGTCATCTTCGGAAGTTTGAAACGTTTCTAGAGGCTTTCATAATCAAACAACCACGAATCTCCAAGTCTTTGGGTTAGTGGAGTGTAACGTTGACAATTGGCATTCTTCACTTGCACAATTCGGTGTTGGCTAGGTAGAACGGTGTAGGACGAACCTCAACAAACTTAGGACCAAATTTCCAATTAGGCTCAAGAATGATGAAGGACGACCCAAATGGTTCAAGCCACTTCAAGTTTAGTTTTCTCCGATTAAGAAGCTCGAAACAAGTCTTCATGAATCTTTTACTATCAGAACGCGATTGAGAGTGTAACATGCTGACACCACAGCTTCGGTCAAAAACTAACTGGCTGCTTTGAATCTGCAAGCATGATTCGAGCAGTCTCTATTAAAGCCCGATTCATTCGTTCAGCGAAACCATTTTGTTGTAGGGTGTAGGGCTTCAAAGCTTGTTGGCTGGGAGCTGTATGAGCGGTAGCACGTCCACGTACGGCACCAGCAAGATAGGGCTCCCAAAGCAAAGCAATACTAAGAGAGAAGCAGCCTTTCTCTCATTAAACTCATGAAGAATCCCACGCTCATTACAATACTCCAACATAGTGTTGTTCTTGAAATCTGTCCCATTATCGCTTCGGATTCTACGGATTGGAAAATTATACAATGTCTCCAACTTCTTGAACAGAATCATGAGGTAGTCAAGCGTTTCATCCTTAGTAACCAAAAACATCACCCATGAGAATCGTGAATACTCATTAGTAACCACTAGGCAGTAGCATTCGCCAGTGATACTTTTAGCATTCATTGGATCAAATAGATCCATGTGTCGGGGCTCAAAAGGTAAGTCTATGGAAATGAACATCTTCTTTGGATGAGATTTCTTCGTCTATTTCCCTTTCTTACACTCCTGACATTCCTCGTTCAAATGAAAGTTCTTCAAGTTAACCCCATCGACCAGATGGTTCATCTTCCTCAGATTAATATGACCCATCCTCCGATGCCATAAAATCGACTCCTTTTCTGATGCCTTAGAAATGAAGCATTGAGCACTCGATGAAGAAGTTGAAGCGGTGCTCATGTTGAGAACATAGAGATCATTCTCTCGACATGCACGCATCAAGATACATTCATCGGGTGTCTTAAAACCAGGTTTTAAGATAAGGCACTCCTTGTCAGTAAATATGTCAAAAAGATTTTATCACAAATTTGTGATATACTCTGCAAGTTATTCTCCAGCTCAGTGATGCAGTTCACTTGTCAAACATGACTTTGCCATTCGTTAAAGTACCCTCACCAACAATTTGACCTCCTTGATTTCCTACAAATCCGACATAACCTTCACGTATTGATCTGACATTTTCTAGTAAATGTAGGGTACCCATCATGTGCCTAGAGGCTCCACTATCCATTATCCACCTTGAGTCATGTGATCTTGGAAGCCCCTGCACAGACAATTAATGGATTAGTGAAACAAGGAAACCCAAGCCTTCTTGGTCTTGGGTTGTTTTAACTTGTTAAACAACAACTTCATATTCTCTGTTTCCGATTCGCTAGAAGGCAAATCATAGCTTAATACATTACTACACATATCAGAAACAGACTTTTTATCATCCTCAAAACTTGGTGGTTTGTCAGTTGACATAGTTTTCGCCACCCAATTTTGACCAGACGATTTCTTCTATATGTAAAAAGTGGATGTTGTTGATTTGGAACATTCACCCTTCTCACAAACAATTTTTACATTATCTGACCTTTTTAAAATTCAAATAGGCTTGGATTTTAACACGCTTTTCTGTTTTTCAACCTGTCCCAAACCAGGTATCTTAGAGATAAACTTTTGTTGCTGAACATGGTCATGCTTCAAATGATTAGGACACGCATAAAACACATGTCCAATTTCATTACAGTTAAAACATCTCCTCCGATCTACAAATTTGTTTACCAAAGGTGCTATTTCAGCATGTTCACGTTCGGCCTTCAATCTATAGAATTCCTGATTAAATTGATTTCTAAAAATGGCCTCCTTCTCAGAATCAAAAATAACACCTTTTACAAAAACAATTTTTTTGTTTGTTAACGAGATTGCTTGTGATAAAAACTTGTTTTAGCAAATCTCTTGGAATTAGCATCATCCACACTGTCTAAATGATTAACCTTAACAGGTTATTCAGATAAGACAGTATCTCAAACATTCACACCAGTTTCACTGTCGCACCCAGAACTATGAATATTTGTAGTTTTGGAGACAGTAACAGATTCAAGAATTTTGTTTGTGGAAACACGCAGTGGAGTTGTAATTTCCATATTCAACGCCTTCTTGAAACCTTTTGGATTCTTTGGAATATAGTAATTCCAAAGAGGTGGCGGAACCGCATGATAGTCCACATTAGGCTTGATGTACTCAATCACATCATCCTTAGTTTTGACACTTGATGAAGATTTGGGCATAATGTGACCAAGAACATATGATGAAGTAGAATAACTTGTTAATTTCAAGTTGATGCATTCTGTCTCAATCTTGAGTATTTGCAACTCAAGTTTGAGAGTTGCATTTTCATTAATGTGCCTATTGATTGCAATCTATTTATCTTCAACTGTGTGCTTAAGCATCAGGATGGTGTTTTTCATCCTGTAGGATTTTCTCCCAAAGCGTTTTCTCACACTTTTGAAGCTTGTCATATGCTCTTTTACACTTTAAGTCAAGCAAAATAGTGTCATAAAATTTCTTGACTTATTTAAGATCTAAGCTCTTAATATCACATTCACCACATGGCAATTTACATTTTTCACACACAAAAGAAGATGATGCTACCTGATTTGCCATTAGAGATTGTTCAGTCAGTAGATTCTCTTCACTCGAATATTCAGACTCCTCATCTGTAACGTCTTCTACCAATCCTTCAACTTGATCTTTCTATTCCTTGACTTCCAAAGTAGGTGATCCATCCTCTTCTTCCTCGCCAAAGTCAATTTTTCCATGTGGTACCTCTTCTCCATTGAACCAACCTGCAAAAATTTCAATTATGTGAGGTGGAAATAAATATTTAAGATAATCAGAAGGTACAGGATGGATTTTGTCATAAGTATGTGGCAAGTCATCCTCAGAATCATCAGCTTTATCAACTCCTTGATCATCAAACGCTTCGTTTACCGTCACATCCTTAATAACCTCATTCACAACCTCATCTATTATACCCAGATCATCCTCTTTAACTAACTCAACCAACTCATTCTTAACCAGCTCATCCTTAACTTGTACTTCTTTAGAACACTCTTCAACCCTAACAGCTTCTTCTTCAACCATTTCAGCAACATTAACCTGAAAAACAGAATTCCAATTAATCACGTATCACTTGTGATGCATTACAAGCTTTGGGTTGAGAAGTTGAAGCTTCGGTATGCCTCTTCCCTTTAGATGATTCAGCATCATTCTGTGAAGGTTAGCGATAAATGGCCTGCTTGTAGTAGTCCCTCCCAAATGGATTGGCTCCATTATCATCCACCACCTTACTTGTACACTCCCTTGAAATGTCCTTTCTCTTTACACCAAAAGCATCTCACCTTTGTTTTATCAAATCCTATCTTCGATGGTGACCATTTTAGAACGTTCTTCCCAGTAATTTCTTTGAACCATTGTGCCCTTCTGAAGATACTTGTTGTCACACCCCCC
This sequence comes from Bidens hawaiensis, assembly GCF_021521415.1. NCBI lineage: Eukaryota > Viridiplantae > Streptophyta > Magnoliopsida > Asterales > Asteraceae > Bidens > Bidens hawaiensis. The sequence continues at coordinate 347,432 of NW_027492588.1, forward strand.
CCCCCCCCGGCCGAAGAGGGAAACTTGACGATCGTTAAACATTAAACATAATAGTCTAATCATGGATTAGACGACTCGCTAAACGTGTCAGAGGTTTGGTTGTAATCACAAAAGTATACAAGTAACTTAACACATATGGAATGTTTTTAACATAAAACTTATTTTTAAAAAACCTATGTTCTCACCAACTATTTTAGTTGACACTCACGCATGTTTTTCAGGTGATGGAAATTAAGTTATGGAGATTCTTGAAGTTTGCCCTAGATTAAGTTTAATTTTTAAATTAGTTAGAGTATCGCATACTAGAATGTTCTAAACCAAGAGCATGAACTCCAGCAAGTTGATTCCCAGGTAAGAGTCACGAGTCCAATGGGATTATTTACGCCACTCTTGCCTTCGACAAAACCGTTTGCTTGTCAGATACATACATATATACTAACTCAAAATGTTTTAGAATGGTTTAGATAAATAATAAAGTACGAGGTTAAAGTGTAATATCATAACGTTGGGTGTTTATTGACATTTAGGAAAGTATTGGGTTCAAAGTGCAAATATTGTAGTTTAGGATGTTTATCGACATTTATGAAAGTATAAGGACCAATTATGTAAATAGAATTTTTAGTTATGATAACTTTATGTGTTTTTGAAAATCATAAGAATATTCATAGTTGTTCATGGAAAAATTATACTTTGATCCAAGATTTTGAGAAAATATTTATGATTTCATGAAATAACATGATCATCATAATCTTTTAGAGCAAAACGTAAGTGTTTTGTTAACAATTTATGATGATCATGGTGAGAGTATATGAATAATTATGAAGATTCAAAAGAAAACTCAAGAACATAAGAACAATCTAAAAGAAATTCAAAAGAACAAGATCAAAATCAAAGATATATGAAGAACAACTAAGAAAACATGTAAAACTTACTTGATTATGCTTAGAGAGAAAAGAGAGAATGAGATTTGATGTGAAAAAAATATGAGAATGAGGGGCTCTATTTATAGGCCAAAAGTTGAGGTCTGAATATGATTTAGATAGAGATAAAATTTGTTTAAAACTTAAGAGATAAACTAATTATAATAATATAATAATGATAATGATAATAATATATACAATAATAAAAAAAATAGATATGTGTGTGCATTCAAAAGTGCACGGCACTTTTTTCAACTTTTTTATTTTTTAGTTTTTACTTTTTTTTTTTCAAATAAAAAAAAACTAGATAAACTAACTTGAGAATCAAGGTTAAGATAGAAGGTTTCTAGAATGTTCCATTTTTTAATCACATGATTAATTTAAATACTTAGGATAAAAATAATAATAACAAAATTTTTGTTACATGTTATAAAATATTAATCTAGGCATTCCGGTCCAACGTGTCATACTAACTATTAACCACGATTATGATAAAATGATCATAGGATCATATAATTACGCATATAAAGATAATGTTATTCAATAAATGACACATAATTCAACACTAATAAATATAGACGATGAAATTAATACGAGAACTTTATTAAATACGAGCACAAAAGACTAGCGTTTTTGCAAGAAAAATCCATAGATGTTACACTTGCCATACACCAATGGTTATCTATCATCTCAAATTCCTCTGGATCAATCTGATCGTAATCCTCTTTTGTCATACTGTAGTTTCCTATCCTTCCAGCAATGAGACACTCGTACGATTCCAATACAAATCCATGGAAAGCCATATGTTCCTTGACGTTCTCAGAAGTCATTCTATTAGTGTTCTTGATATTAACAGCAATGTTGCATTTTAGAATATATGAATCTGATTGATGAGAACTTTGTGGTGCTTGATTGACCGGGATAGTGCCAAAGTAACTGCTGCTATATTGAGGAGTAGACGACACATTTCCTACAAAAGCTTGTCAGACTAAGTAAAGAATGTTGTTTGAATCTTCGAGCTTGGAGTCACAACAGACTATAAGCTCTTATAGTACAGGCCGATGTCCTGAGATACAGCTGAGCTTTTTATTTTCTTCTTCTTTCGCAACTCTAACTCCTGTGCCTCCAATTTCTCAATGAATCGAGCAAGATTTAGTCTGGCATATGCAACGTTTGATTATTGGATCATGATAAATGTACCCCATTCTTCAAGCAGAGCATCAGCTAATTTGTCGATGTACTCATACTCAAGTTTATCAATTCCCATTCTCTTCATTTCGTTGACCAGATGACAGTATCTCTCGATTAACTGAGCAAATGATTCACCCTTAACTTGTGTGAAAACATCAAACTCTTTCTTCAAGAGGGCCATTTTACTTTTTCGCATATCCGGGATTCCCACGATCTTTGTTAAGTAAGGCTTGCCAAATTGAATAGCAAGACCCATTATGCTGCAGTAGTAGAAAGATTTTGCCTTGATCGCTTGTTGAAAGAGATTCAACATCTTTTTCTCCCTTAGACAAAAATGGCTTTTATCTATCTTCAATTTGTGACAGACGGTAGTTGCTTCCGTTCTCATTCTTTGGTATAATGTACTCTTCTTCAACCGATGTTCAGGTTTCATAATTTAGTGCTTGAACATACGTCTCAAACTTGTCAACCCAAGACGGATAATCTTCCATTTTGAGTAACTTGGGAGGCTTATTGGACGTTCCCATTTCATTCTCTATGTTCAGATTTTGCAATAGGGTTGAAGGTTGAGAGACAAACACACTTAGATTTTCCATTGTCAAGATCAAAGATAAGTAAGATGTCAAGTCAACGGATAAGTTTTGGTGTTTGGTCAACGGATAAGTTTTATGAAAGTCAACGGATAAGTATGGTGAATGGTGAGTCAACGTATAAGATCCTCAGCATATAAGTTTTGTTAGCGTGTAAGTCTAGCGTATAAGTTCTTTGGCGTATATGTACTTATACGGCGTATAAGTACTTATGTGCCGTGTAAGTTATGCGCTGGGAAAACTTATGCGCCGAGAAAGATAAACATCAATTTTTGACATTTTTGACATGAATTTGTGGATGAAATGATTTGAATCTGTCAAGGGTTTATCACAGACTAGTAATGAATCAATGGCCAAAGTTTGGTGAAGTTTTGACGGTGAAAACTAGAGATAGAGAAGAATGTCTAGAAATCTTGTGTTTTCCAAACGAATAACGAGCCTAAATGCTCTGATACCACTTGAAAAGACTTGACGTTGACGTAAGCTTGTACATAGGATCGCAATGTTATTAGCTCTAACTTTGAAGCGAGAAAATCAACAAAGGTGGAAACACACAAGAAACATTAACATCATCTTCATTAACTTTAATCAATCAATACAAAGGTATGACAATATTAAGCACACTTTCTCTCTCTAGTTTCTCTCTCTAGAATATGACAACTCTCCAAAAGTTCTACTGTTCACGCATAAGTCTTAGTATTTATAGACTTCCAAGTTCATCACCTAGGGCGGATGACCTTATACGGCGCATAAATTATGCGTCGCATAACTTATGCGGACTAGGTGATGACTTATGCGCTAACATCTAAAACTACATACACTTTGACATTTAAGTACATACAAAACACTATAAGACCTAGCAATAGGCGTTCATGGCTCTACAGTGTTCGAGACCATTGTTCCATCTACTCGTGACTAAAGATAATCCAGTGAGAATCATATTTGTTCGTTAATAAAAAATCACCAGCAAACAGGTTAAACTCCATTATCTACTCGTTAATTGTTATTTAACTGTGACCAACAATTAACTGCTCGTGACTTTGACCATATCAGCTGCTGCTGCCTGTGACTTTAATTGTTCATGATAGACTTGCACCAACAGCTCAAACACTTAATTAGCAATTTGTTCGAGCACCTCTATGTTTTCGTGAAGTATAATTAGTCCACTCAGCATCACTTTTCGAATTTCATCTGATTTCACCTGTTTTACCCAATTTTCAATATACGAGCCCTAACTTTCAGATATAAAATTAAACACTTTTTACTTGAAATTAACCATAAAAATCAGTCAATATCATATAGAAATCATCATTCCATTATCAATCATTCATCAATTTTATCAAACAATCAAATCTGAATAATCTCATATAAACAAACATGACCAAAAACAAACCGAAAATGTAGATCTTGACGAATCTGAACATATAAACATGAAATCGATGTTGAATCTCCAAACTAATCATCAACTCAAACATCAATTCACATAAATCATCTTCGAAGCATCAAATTTCATCCAAATCAATGCAAAAACCACAAAAACTTCAACGAACTTCAAAGTTTAACGTCCATGGCGGATTCATGAGCGAATTGAATCAAATTCAGCGGTTAGTTTCAAAGATTCGGTAACCCACTCTGATACCAATTGTGAAAACCAAGCCACGGTGCGAAAGCGTGTCGAATGGTGATAAACGAGCTCGAATCCAGGATCGATCTACAACATGTAATCACTCTTGAAAGATAATAATGGACGGATGTGGAGAGTTTGATTCAATTAACAATCAATAGTAGGATTATGACAAACTGAAAATTTTTCTTACTTTTTCAGACACTCATCACGACTTGACTCAAATTTTCGGGACGAAAATTCTTTAACATGGGAATGATGTGACAATCGTCAATTTCAGGTTAACTCCGTTAACTCAACTCCGTCAATTCAAACTTAAAAATCACTGAATCTATAACGCACACCTCATTACATTTAAACTAGGGTTTAAATGACGCTTGACAATTACTACATGTGAGTCTTTCGGGAATTGCACCGAAACGCAAACGAGTTGACGCAAACGATTGGTGAATAAACGAAAAACGTAAAAACAGTAATTATGTGATAATTATGTGTTAGACTTATGTGTTGTGTGATAACATTGTTATAAACGTTAACTCAATGTACTAGAACTAGTTAATTAAGCAGAAAAGCAACAATTGAAAGTTGAGGGACTTGAGTGTAACATATTATTATTATTAATAATAATAAACCTAAACCCTAACTCACTTTTTCTCTCCTCTCCCTCTACCCCGATCGGAACCCCTCCCCCTTGGCTCCCTTGGCTGCCGCCATTCACACACACACATACAACCAAGTTTTCAAGCTTTTGATTGAAGATTAAGGTGCTAGGAAGGTATAAACGACTATCCTATGCATCCTTTATACTTAATCTTGACTTTTATTGGGTTAATTACAAACCCTAGATTCCGATTTTTACATGTTATTGTGTTCATATGAGTTTGTTTGATTTGATGATGTATTGATGATGATTTGATAACTAGAATTGATATTGCTACATGTTAATTGTTGTGTCTTTGATTTGAGTTCAAACAAAAACCCTAATCATGTATGTAATGTGTAATTGATGTGCATGGATAGTGATTATGGAGTCTATAGTGTTATATGAATGAATTATGGTCCATAGATAGTTAATATGTTGAGTTTGGATGCAAACAGTTTCTGGACAGATTGTGTTATTGATGTTTAATTGATTGTAACGGGGTGTAAATGTGAAAATTGGTTGAGATTATTGATACTACAGTAAACTAGGTTGAGTCTAGTTTCTAAAGAATATAAATTTGCAATTTTTGAACGTGTAAAAGTTAACTTTTATGATTTTACAAAAACGTTGTGCAAAGCTGAGTTGTTAGACCTGCTGTTAGGTTGTTTTGTAAATATTATATCTCATGAACTACGAGACCAATTGGGTTGGTTCCACTTCTGGAAGTTGACTTATTGAGTTAGGAACCTAACCCAAGTGGTCTTACATTTATTGGATTTTTCGTTTAACGGGAATTTCAAATAACATTATGTTGCGCATGAATTTGACTGTTATGAGTTTGCTGTAATGATTTGATTATTGTGGGAAACCTATGTGGAAAAAAAATATAATAAAATATGTTCTGGAAACCTAAGACATATATGTTTTTGTGATGATTTTTGGTAAATTAATTGTGATGCTATGATCGGTGGGATAGACTAGTTTTTCAAGTAGAATTCTATCGTTAAGAAACTAGTTGCTGAGTTTTGTGAAAGTTGCATGAAACAACGTGATTGCTAATTTATTATCGTGTTTTGACCAAATTGCCCTTGCGGGGAATAATTGCTAATTGATTGTCATGATTTGACCAAATTGCCCTCGTGGGGAATAATTGCTAGTTAATTGTTATGTGTTGACCAAATTGCCCTTACGGGGAGTAATTGCTAGTGATGTACTTTATGAATACATGACACGTAAATAATTGCTTACACATGTAATGTATCACAACTACACTTGTTAAAGTCACACACGATTCACAAATGAAACACGAAACATGTTGTGTGCATAGGTATTATGTGCCGGGTCTAGACACTCGATAATATTCCGACACTTAGAAAAATCTCTTTGTTGTTTTAGAACGCTAGAGAGAGTTTTTCTGTGACGCGCATCTTGGTGAATTATTTTGGGAATACTTCGCAAACAGTGAGTTTCACTTTCCCCTTTTAAACTTTTTAAACGCTTTTCACTTGGGGGAGATAACATACTCCGAAAACGCATTTAAGATTTTGTTAATATAGATTATATATCACTTGTAAAGACTAAGTGGCAAACGCGTTAACTAAAGTCCTTCATTCACATCGAACCGTTTAATATTGGATAATAGCGAGTCATTGTTGAGTAGTACTACTGGGTTTGACAAACCCCACCCAACGCTAAACTCGACTGGAGGTCGAGTGGGTGTAATCTTGGCTAAACACATACCATGGTCGGGATAGACCTGGTGGCAAGGCAAATGATAAACAGTCAGCTTCGGTGTCGAACACTTAGTGATACTTGTTTTATAGGCTAGCTACCTATAGATATATAATTGACATAACACTATCTGGTAACGCAAAACGCTGTAACGCAAAACGCTGTAACGCAAAAAGCTTAACGCAAAACGCTGAACGAAAACGCTAAACGCTTTATTTTATATAAACTTGTGAACTCACCAACCCCGTGTTGACACTTTTAGTATGTTATTCTCAGGTAGCCGAGGCGGGCGCGCGGTTTAGGATCATGCATTGCTTGAAACACTTTTAATTATGCAAACTTATTTTTAACTGTTATCATTGGGTTTTAAGTCGTCCTGCGTGACGTAACATTGTTTTCTATGGTTTTACGCTTCCGCATTTAATTACTCGTAAACGTTTTCATGGTTTTGAAACTTTGTTTTATGGTTTGATTATAACTAATGATTCCGATCCTGTTAGTTCACACCCTCTGACGGTAAAACTCCGTTAGTGGATTTTGAGGGTGTGACAAGGATGAACAATTGTAACCGAAATACAAGTAGATAGATATAGTAGTATGATTTATTAACTGAATGATTTACATGAAGAACACTCATAAATACATACATACATAATCATAAACGCTCGACCATCCAGGGAGAGATCTTCCCCGGAGGCAACCTCTCTAATAAAAACACATAAAATGAAACGCATGACCTAATCATATATTTGTAGTGGTCTTGTTCCTTGGTCTTCACTCCATCCGCCTCTTGGATAAGACTAATAAAATTATATGAAACTCAATTAATTCACCCGAAATATCTTCAATTACTCGTTATTTTTCTTTTCAATTTGCCCTTATATATTATAAACGAGTAACGATTCTATGTGTTGGTCTAAAATATAAAGCCCAACAAATAATTTATTGTTGATCGATACGCGGTGTCAATCTGCGTTGCTCTGAGCTTTAAAAAAATAGTGTATTTGTTTTTCTTAAAAGCAACTCATCCAAACTTATGGTCTCTATTGAGTTATCTTATCCAAATATTAATTCTCGAATAGAATAATAGCATATATTTTACAATCTGCTCGATACAAGTGATATTATGACCGTTGTCGAAACACTAATTTGCATTTTCCCGCTTCGTTATAACTCGGAATTGTGCCATGTTTTCGCCTGCATTATCATTTTTCCATCTTCTACAATATTCAAATGGATTCCCACATGGAAATTTCCTCAAATGTCAGGTTGAATATTCACACGTTTAACCGAAAACGTTCGTTTCTTCATAACTTATCATCAAAAATTCCTTTAATCATTCTTTCTTCGCACGTGTGTTCCATTGAATATATTTTCTTTATTCTTAGAATAAAATAATATTATTCAATTACGAGTCTTAAATCACACATAATCCAGTTTAAACACGTTTTAATCTTGATTATGGAATATAATAAATCGTTTTATTTTGTGGGTTGTCACACAAAAAATGGTGCGGAGACATTAATATGGCTAAATTGATGAAAGATATGCTCTAGAAAAGCCATTGTCAAGGTGGAATATATCTTCACTTTAGTATCATAAGCTTTCTTCTCAATAACAGTCATTTCTCTAGGCTGTTTGAGAGTTTGACGAAGATGGGATGCATCAATAACTGGTCTCACATATATATTTTCTAACGTGTGAATACAATCTAGATCAATTACCCCCAAATGAGATCTGAATCTTAATTCCTAACTCTAGAAATCATCAAGATTGTTAAGCTTCGGGGTCTTTGCATGAAAACCAACCTCTGTATAATGGTTCAACATTGTTTGCATCAGAGATTTTTGAGAATCAAGCGCGTATTAATTTGTCATTTTGAAAGTTGGGTTTAACTTGTCAAAATATGAAAGTTTAGGGATGAATATGAACAAATCTTTGAAACTGTGATAGCGAATGAGCAAAGAAAGAAGATAACGAATGAGTCTTAGTGAATTTATGAATGATAGCAAATGAGTGATGACGAATGTGAAGTAACAAATGAATAGAAAAAAAAAGACTAATATGGTAAATGAGATTAGCGAACGAATATAACAAATGGTAATATAACAAATGAAAGGAAGTGAATGAGTTAAGTAACGAATGAGCTTAATCATTAGCGAATGAGCCGTTAGTACAGTGTAACAGACTTATAACCGCCAAGCGGTTGAGCTCATAACCATAGTGAATGAAGTCATCATTCCTTAAGAAATTATTGAATGAGTTCAAACATTCAAACTCAAAACCCATATACTTAACCAAAACAATCCTTATCATATCCAAGCCATAATCATACCAATTCACTCGCAATCACCATACAATCAATCCGATATAGCATCCAAACACTATCTTATCTAACAACAAATCAGTCCAACAGATTACCAATTTGGACTAATTAAAGTCAAATTCAACAAGTTTAAACTATTGTAGCATCCCGCTAAAAGTGAAATCAAATCAAATTGACCAATTCAGTTCAATTCATTCAATCCTTATCAAATATCAATTCATTCGAATAATCCTTGATTCAAATTAGCTTCAATTATCAATTCAATCGACCTTAATTGATTAATTTTCAGTTCGTTCTAAGTCCGTCCATTTCGATCAATAGATTATGTCTCATACACAAGCTATTAACCTAATCCAAGTCAACAATTCGATCAATCAGACGTCCAAATGCTTTGATACCACTTGAGAATACATGAGATGTTGATCATGATTCATACTCTGAGGATCTAGTCTTGTGATACGATTGATTGTTAACAGATTAGGACCAGTGTGTGTTGAGAGACAATTTTGGCTGGACAAGGAAGCACAAGTTAACAATCACGATTCTTAATTAGAATAAATATACAGACGTATTTATAGAAGACGAAGTCTAATTCACTATACAGGCATAGCGAATGAGCCACATTGGCCAGACCATTCGCTAGACATTCCCATAGCGAATGGGCTTATGCGTTATCATCCCATTCGTTAACATCCTCTAACGAATGAGGAACCAAAACTATCCATTCGCTAACATTCCCTAGTGAATGAACTATACATTAATATCAAAACTAAGCCCTATACGTTAAAACTATTACAAAAATTGATAAACAAAGAACGAGACAACTAACTATGTATCAATAATGTTCATTCAAATATAGGGTTTTTACTTTTTAGATACTAGTTCTGATATCCGATTATATTATGCTTTGTGATTGCTGTAACCACTTGATTTCAATTTTATATGATAACATTGATAAGCTATTGTTTTGTATCCGGTTATGTTTAGTAAATTTATGTGTTTTTGTGGAACACTTAATTGATTTGTGCCCTTGGAAAATTGTTTATGTTTAGGTTTGAATCGAGAACTTGGTTTGAATATGTTTATATTTGAAATGAGCACTTGATTTGTGCCTTGGAAAATTGTTTATGCTTAGGTTTGAATTAAGTAATTAGAAAATTATTTAAATTTCAGTTTGTAATGTTTGTTTTCTGAAAAAAGCTCTGCTAGTTTAGAAGTCTACAGAAGTTAAAAAACGAACAGTCTTCTTCTTGTAGACTGCAAAGGTTTGGTCCACCTCTTTTTATACAGATGTCTGTAGATGCCTGCAGACGTGGTCAACAGATTGCAGACATTTTACCTATGAAATTGCAAACTACACCTAAAAGTTTTGTGTTTGTATATGCTTGCTTGATCATCATTTTTGTTTTGTGATTAAGTGTATAACAAAATTTAAAAGCCCCATTTGTTTGTATCCTCAAAGGTTCCTACAAGTTGTTAAGTTTCTTTAATTGATGTTTATTCTTAGTTTGTTACCGGCAAACTGGATTGACCATTAGATAGGTATGGTGCTATTGGTTCTAGCGGTCAGGAGAATGCTTTGGAAATTAGAAGTTAACACAAGTAGGATGATTAATTTAAGTAGTTTTAAATATAAAGGTTGGAAAAGAAAGATGGATGACATTATGTGAAAGATTACTTTTTGTATGTGTTTGTTGCTTATAAACTTGAATTCTTGGAACATAAAAACTCATGTAGACATGTAGTGAACTAAATAAAAAAACATATACTATATTTCAATGTTTTGAAACCCGAACGGTGGGACCAGGACCCGGAAACTGTACCGCTCCAGTTCACAGTATTTGGCCCTTATTCTAAAAACCCGGCCGGTTTTGGCGACTTGCGGTAAGACCGGACTGGGTTACCCACCAGTAAAAGGAGTTTTATTTTTATTTTTTAGTTTTTAATTATAAACAAAATACATCTAACTCTAGCCCTAGACTCGTCACTATAAACCTTGGCCGGATTATCTTCGTCACCTGCGTTTTGAATAACTTCAATTCACATGCCTGTTTATCTTCATCCCCATCTACATATATTCGTCCCCATCTGTATGTCTTCATACAGTAACTTCTAGTGGATGGTGTTGTTCAAATTGAGTAGTTCTCTCAGTTTTGTTGGGTAACTGAGCCCTAATTTCATTCAATGATAGGCCTTTAAAATATTGGTTATTGGGCTTTGAACTGGGCTGATTTATATCAAAAGAAGGTAATTACTAATTTACTATAATAGTGTCATTCATTCTAAATTTAGTTATTAATTTAAAATGAGATTTATGAATTCTCTTATAAATACTTTTTATAAACCACTTGCTTACATAAAATGTGTATTAATGGAGATCATGAAGTTATGCATATCACTTTCTTTAATTATCATGGAATAATATGACTTAGAAATAAGGTGTTATTCCCACATTTAATAACCATAGTAAGCTCATATCATATGTTTACTAACTAATTGTTAAAACAAGTTAAGAGGATTTTTAACCAGGATGATACACTTTTATCCTTGGTCATCTCTATAAAAATATAAAATCCTAAAATATTATTTTTAATTTATGCTTTTAAATTTCCTTTAAATTTACTAGTCAAACCAAAACTAATATGATATTTACTTCCGGTTAAATAACTATAATGATTTAGTAGTAAAAATCAAACAAGTGTCTCCGTGGATCAATACTTGGTTCTTATTGATACTATTCTACATATACGATAGGTACACTTGCCTATTTGTGCGTGGTTTAGTTAAGTCAATAATCATTTTATAAATTTAACAAACCATCAGTAATGATGATAGATATATCTGGGTGACGTCCGTCCGAATGTGACCGGTTTTGGCATTTGGATGATTGAAATCGAATTTTAGCATAACCTTCGGGTTATGGAATAAAGTCAACAAGGTTTGATCACACATCATATGTGTTACTCAATCATACGTGCTTAGATAGACTTCTGACATGTTGAATTGTGTTTTCAATTTATTATAGATATCAATCTATGGTTGCTCACCAACTATTCATATAGTTTACCATCTTATTTTATACATGATGTAGGTACACAAGTTTTACGTTTTCTTTAAAGTTCAAAACGTAGTACCGCTATGGACCTAGTCTAATAAAACAATAAATTGTGTTATCTTTATGCTATATTATTAAGTCGAAACTACTTGTAACGTGTGATATGTTTTAATGTGATGAATGAATATTATAAATTTAATTAGTGGCATGTGCTATGAACCATCACCATTCACGCCCCACGTATAATCCGTTGTCGGTTCAGGTGTGACATAATAATTGCCTCTCACTACCAGTGTCGTCGAATCGCTTACACCACCACCGTTCTTTGGGTACATGACCGCCTCTTGCCATCAGTGTCGTGGAATCGCTCACACGGGTGCAAACTAAACCACCGCAAACACATCCACTATCGTCGGTTACTGCCAGCTATTGAAAATATTACAAGATCTGAAATCGGGAGGGAATTGTGGAAACTAATTAGTGGGTCTTATTCTCTTTGAAAACCTAAGCACTTTAGGCTCAAGAATCTCTCAAATCCGTTGAGTATTAATGGAGGTATGTGATGAGGAAGATAAAGATGCGTCTATGTGTTCTTGGTAGAGAGATGAAGAAAAGAAATGAAAACTTAAGTTATTATTTTCCCTAAAGTGGTGGTGGTGGTGGAGGGGGAGGGTGGTGGTGGTGGTGGTGGAGCTGGCTATGGTTAATTTGATGAAGAAAATGATGCATTAACTATATGAGACCCACATATGACACGTAAGTGTGCCAACTCAATAAAAAAACTTCACGTCAGCTTGTACACTAACATCGTTAGCGTTTAGTTAGTGATGGAGTGACAGAAACAAATTAGATGAAAGCTGGGAGTGGTGTGTAACAATTTGTTAGTTGTGAGTGATATTGACCAAAGGGTAAAAGTTGGAAGTATTTAAATCCAATAACCCATAAAATAATTAATTCTTTTTGAGTTAGTTACAATTATGGTCCTTGTGGTGAAACCCAAAATGCAGGTTTAAACCCCGTTGTGTCATTTTTGCAGATATGGCCCCTGTGGTGGTTTTTTTTTCTTTTTTTTTTTGTAATTTGAACCCTTCGATTAAGTAGGAGTTTGACTTCAGTTAGAATTCGTGTAGAAAAGACCATACTACCCTCAATAAATAATAATAATAATAATAATAATATAAAAAAAAAGAAAAGAATGTATTTGTGTGTTTGTTGTTCGAGCAGTTCAAGAGCCATCCAAGGGGAACCCAATAGCAGTTCAAGAAAAGAAAAGAAAAGAATACATCGGGGAACCCAATGGCGAGCCACCCCTGGCGGTCGAAACCAACGACCACCGTTCTTTATCTCCTTTTCCCCATTTCAATCGCAAACCCTTTATCCTAATTTGTTCCGATTTGAGTTTTCAGGGTATTTAATTTTAATGTTTGGAAATTAATTGGTGTTTGATGCGATTTCGGTTGGAGAAGTGGAGTGGCGTGATGGAGGCGGCGATGTTGATAAACAGATCTGAAAACCCTAACTCCGGCAAGGCGGCACACAACAAAGGGAATAATCAACAGGGCCATGATGGGGCGGTGGTGTTGAAGGATTTCTTACTTTTGCTGATGCAAACACCAATTTCCGGCATGGCCTTAGGGCCGTCCACGAGGGTGGCGAAGCCGAAAACCGAATCTCAATTTTCCGGCGACCATTTCTGTGTTCAAGTCGAATTTCCGGCGACCACTTACTCTTTTACAAATCGCTACCTGAATCCTTGATTCGTGCAATCAATTTATGGATTCATAAGTTGCCGACTTGCCAACGACGCTATGGCGAGACGTTAGGGTTTTGACTTTGTGTTTTTGTCGCTGGACTTGTGGCGGATGAATAGGAGGTCATTGACGGCGTCAATTGAGGGTATCATCTACGGGAACTGTTTCTTTCTTCACCGACGTTTCTGGGGGGCGGGTACATCTGCGACGTTGTCGACCGGAGTTGATGACTAGGGTTTGATTAGGAATGATTTCAAACTTGTTTGAATCTTCGCTCTTTATTTGGAATTGGATGTTGGGAAGCATAAAGAGTGGTGAACTAGAGATTGAAGATTTGGGGGTGAAGATGCCGGAAGAATGATGGTGAAGATGTTGAAGTAGTTTGGGTGAAGATGCTGGAAGATGATGAGGGGGTTGGATGTTCGAACTCGTATGCTGGAAGATGTTGGAAAGTACTTATTATTATTATTATTATTATTATTATTATTATGTGTGAAAAGACGATTTCGCCCTTCATTTTCACGGTCAAATAAACAGAAAAACCAATTGCATAAAAAGACCATTATAGGCTCATATTTGCGAAAATGTCACAACAGGGTTGAAACCTGCGTTTTAAGTTTCACCACAAGGACCATAATTGCAATTTACTCTTTAAAAAAAATGGTGAGGGAGTCTTATAATAATTAACGAGTAAAATGTTTATCGTGAATATTAATTCAATGTGAAAAGAGGCGCAAGGGTCAAGAGGAAGAAAATTATTAAAATTATGTCGTGGTCTTTATTTATTTTTAGATAAATGCTTAACGATGCTTTTGGATTGGGGATTTTAGATAAGAAAAAACTGAGAAGTTCTATAATTAGAACTATACCTTAAGTAGCGTGAGAACTTAGCACCTGTGAAAAGCAGATGTGCTTAGAAATTCATTTTTGTTATGTAACCTACTTTTCCTTTTTTTGGAATTGCTCAGTTTCTTTGAAACGCAATCATTGTGTCTTTTGTTATTTCTTGTACCAGTATGGTGAAAAGCTCGAAGCCCTAATCCTATGTAACAAAAATAAGAAAGACGATTCCAACAAATTATTTCTCAAAAGTACAAAAACTAGGTTATACCATAATAAAAACTCTTCAAAGTGTCATATATACACCAAATGCATTTGTGAAGTTTCATTTATTTAGTATTTTACTAACAGCATTCTTAGTCCGCTTCTCCGCTTCATATAAGTACACTAGTAACTTTTGTAAATTATATGGTATGGTTATGATTGATATGAGTATAGGAGAAAAAAATTGTTAAGCGGGAAAGTTAAATTTTGATTTACGTTATTCACTCGGTATAATTTTTTAATATTTTCTGAAAGTGATTGTAAGTGAATGAGAGAGAAAAAATAATGATAAAATGTATAAAATGTATTATTTAATTAAAGTTATAGAAAAAAATAGTGATTTTTATTGTAATTATATATACATGAGGAATGTTAGTAACTTATTTGTGTTATTTTCTTTTAACTCCCTGTTTTGCAACAATCAGAATGCTCTCGGATCCAATTTGATACATATTGCCCAAATCCCAATTGCAACTATAGACACTTCAACCTATCCAACAGGTTTTAACACTGTTGGAAACTTGTAATACCTAGTTTTTAGAAATTCGTAGTACCATCAAGCATGCTTAACTAAGATATACTTCTCTTATCTATACCCAATGTCTTTTCATTAGTATTCGATTTCGACGTTTCGTATGATTTTGTATCGAGAGTTGCCTAATACGTCACGTTGACTATTTTTGTAAAACAGTGCAACGATATTATAATTTATTCAACGAATTAAAACAATACAAATTACGTTGTTGACTTACTTTTATATCCTAAAGACCTAAAGATAGATTCATGACTCATCAACAGAAAGACGACATTATTGGTGGCCGGTTTGAATAGAATGGTACGTGTCGCATATGCATAATTTGCACTAATTTCTTTCCCACAAATCACGGTTTAGGGTTCTTACACGTAACAATTTCATTAGTTATTGGACTATAAAAGTTACAAAAAAGAAAGCATAAATAAATAATTAATTCAAAGTGGATGATGATCTCTAACAGAAGCCCACCATTTCTTCACTATCCACGTCTTATTCATATACTTTTAATCCAACAAAATACCAACCCAACAAATCCCAGTATGCTTGGTGCTATCTTCACTTCTTCACAATCAAACTATGTTTTCTTGTTTGTTAGTATATCTGTATATCATGTTGGTTAAATAAAGTAATAAAACCTGAAAAATCAAACTGAACCCACATCAAAACAGGTCAGGAGTTCTATACAGATTTTAGAATAAAATATCTAATGTTAGTTGATTCTTAATATTTTTAACATAAAAATAGTGTTAGAGGAGAGTAATATGTCAAATAAAATTGTTAAAAGAAATGAATGATTACGAGAAGGGTATGACAAGTAAGGGAGAGAGGTACGTTTAGTCTAACCAAGATTATAATCAAGGATAACTTTTATGAAAGAGTAAAATATTAGATCTTGATTACTTGCCTGTATATTCATTGTTATGTTCAAAATCGATTGCATCCTTTGGTTCCAAAATTAGTTTATACTTTATATCATACTTTTATAAGTTGTATTACCATGTAAATGATGCGTACCGCTAGTCATTCTAGTCAAATCAAGTTACTTTAATGTGTACTGCCGGTCTGACCGGGAACCGCTATGCATTCTGGTCCGGTTCGCATCCTATAACAGTTTTCAAAAAACCCGGCCGGGTTAGGTGGTTTGAAGTCCGACCGGAACCCGTGAACCGCCGGCTGAACCGGTAAATACCGAGATGGATGCTTAAAGATTACCTCACGACCTCCTGTGAGACAATTTTTTTACTACAATGTGTCTATAGCTTCATCAGCTTCCTTTACTTGAGCCTCTCAACGTGTATATCAATTGTTTAAAGAGACGGAAGATTTGATATAAAAACAAAAAAAGTGAAGAGTTGAACTTAGCCTAGAGTTTGTGGTGTTCGGCGCACCGATGGATGCATATGTAGAAGATGATAATTATAAAAGAATCGGGCCTTTTTTAAGATTATCCTTGGCCCACTATTTACCCATATGTTAAAGTTATGTCCGGATCCAACTATAAGTAAAGAAAAAGTGATAAACCAAGACAGTCTTTTGTTAATTTTTAACTATATTAGTCGTAACATCATTTTGCTTCTTTGTTAATATTTTAACTAAATAATAAAAATTTTATGTGTATATATATATATATATAGGTTTAAGTTCTTGAGAGAAGTTAAGTTATTGTGAGAAATGTTAGAAGTCCATTCATCCAATCAGATTTTTGTTTTTTTATTTTCTTTTAATTAAATATGGGGTAGTATAGTAAATGGACAAATGCAATTTATATGGAAACTATTTTAATTATACATGTGTTATTATATCAACGTAAGAATAAAATCAAAACCATATATTGCCACAAAATTCCAGATCCTTATCCACATTTATAATCAAAATCAAAACACAAATCAATTCTCCGATCGTGTTCTTCAGTTTTCATTCAAAACAATCAATCCCAGATCGTGTCCTTCAAAACAACAATCTTCCTACATTAAGATCCGTACATACTTTCCCATCGTTTGTATTGAACTCAATATCGCATCACCACAATTTTATCATCAAATAATGTCTCACATGGTAATTATTTGAATTCCATAATCATTTTTCATTCAATTTAGGTTTTTGTATCCTAATTAATTCAAATATTCACAATTACTTATAATAACCATGAAAATAATAAACCATAATTTTCTTTATTCATTCTACAGATTTTTTTTACCTTTATTCCTTTTTAGAATGATATTATATCAATTCCATTACTTGTTAAGTATCATTAGTTTTTATGAACGTGATTTGAATTTATTTGTGAAGGATCAAAACTAACAACTTGTACATGTTCTATATAAACCATTCATTACCTGCGTTATACATCATTACCTGCAGCATACAATTTTTTAAATTTCTTTGAAGCAATGGATAACCCGTCAACCTCTAAGCAGACTGTGTCCATGAGTCAGTCAACATCACATTGTGAAGGTTTTTTCGTTGGTCAATTCAACTTAGAAATTATGTTTATAACAGTTTATTATTGGTCATACAAGTTTGTGTAGCTTATTTATTGTTGTTTGTTTAAATGATTACCATTACTCATGTTATTGTTAATGTTTTTATAGTATGATCAGGTTAGTGATATAAGCTTGTGTAAGTTATTATAATGTCCTTGTTTGGGTATGGGTTTGTGTAGGTCACTGTTGATGTTTTATAGTAAGTGCATGTTCTTGTTGATGTTTTTATAGTATATGTAGGTTCGTTATGTTTTGTAATTAAGGTTTTATTGTTTAAATGTAGTAAGTGCAGTTTGTTGATTTATAGTAATTGCAAGTTGGTTGTTGACGGTTTTCTAGTACGTAGGTTCGTGATTATTCGTGTGTAGGTTATTTACATATCCTTGTTTCCTTATGGTTTTTTGTAGGTCGTTTTTGACGGTTTGTGGTATGGTTAGGTTATTGTTGATGGCCCCATTGTTGATGTTTGTAAATTAGATGTAGGTTAGTGACTACGTGTGTTTTTATTCCATACGAATAAAACCAAATTATAGTTGGTAATTTATTTTTACATTTTTAAAGTTATGTTTTTTGATATTTTATTTTGTTTTATGTTTTTGTTATACATTCTCAACAGCATCTATGGTTCTTACAAACACAATACAAAGTTCGCCAACCGTCAACAATGCATCCATCGGCGACACAAGCTCACAGCAAGATATTAGTAATGAACGTAAGAACATAACTCAAAGATTTTTTTACCATAGTTAACTCTTATCATTGTAATTGTTTTTAATTTTTTTTCCAATGTTTTAGAGACGATGGAACCTAATTTTTACTTCTCCCCGAACGGAACAAAGTACTGGATCCCGAGTGTCGACACAGCTGAAAAACCTAAAAAAGACGCAACATTTAACAGTTGGGAAGATGTTGTCACCATGTACAAGTCTTACGCAGGGAAAGCCGGTTTTGATATCAGGTGTTCAACAAAAACCTACACAAATGGTGTTCCTTCACATAGGTACATCGTTTGCTCGAGAAGTGGTAAGCGGCGTTTCAAATCAATTGACACTTAAAATGCCGAATCATCTTCAAAGAAACGCAACACCAAGAGTAAGCGTACGGGTTGCGGTGCATGTATAAGACTTAACATTAAAGTCGTAGAGGGCGTAGAAATGTACACTATATATCACTTTAACGAGCCACATAATCATGGGCTTGTCAGTGAGCATAATATGGACCTAACTAGAGGTAAAAGATAGCTAGAGTTCTCAGATAAGGAGTTCATTCAAGGACTCCAATCAATGGGGTTCGGTCCAACAAAAGCTCATCGTGTCCAAAGCTCTTTGAAGGGTGGCCAGCACCTTGTACGAGGAACTAAGGATGACTGGAAGAACCATATTCGAGATGTTAGGTGTGTTATTGCAGATAGGGACACACAGATGGTTATCAACAAGTTAAGTAATAGCAGCCTCTATTTCAAAAACAACTTTTTCGAGTACCTTGCTGAAGATGGAGAGCTAAGAAATATGTTTTGGGCGGATGATATATCTAGAAGCAACTACAAGTTATTTGGCGATGTTTTAGCATTCGATGCTACTTACCATACTAACAGATTACTTTCAATATTACTACGTATGATAGAGTCAATTACTTCCATTAATTAACTTATTAATAGCATTATTTATTATTGTAGGTACTCCATGATTTTTGTCCCCTTCACGGGTGTAGATTGCCAAAAAAAATGTGTGACGTTTGGGGCAGGGTTAATATCTAACGAGACAATTGACTCGTATAAATGGTTATTGGAGGTCTTCATCAAGGCTCATGGCAAGCAGCCTCAGTTGGTTTTGACAGACCAAGATCTGGCTATGAAGCAGGCTGTGTCTGCCGTTTTGACTGATTCACATCACAGGCTATGCATGTGGCATGTCACCGATAAAATCCCTTCGAAGGTAATTACAATATGCAGCCTCAACATATTCAACTTAACAGACAATATAAACGATTTTCGAAACCACAATTTATGTTGTGAGTTCTAAAATGTAGGAACATACAGAATGTAGGAAACACATTTTGACTGATAACACTCAATTTGCAACTTGTCATTGCATTAGATTTCGAACAGCCTACACAGACACTCTTTAAGAACTTTGTTTTTCTCTAGCTCATTTCAAAGTTTTATTAACACTAAATCTCTTCATACAAAGCTTAAAGGAGAAATGGAGCGTAATACTGAGATAAAATCTCGTGTTCATAAGCTTGTATGGAACGTCTTCATAAAGCCAGAGACTTTTGAACACAGATGGCATGAAATGATCAACAACTATGATTTATCCGGTAACAAGTGGTTGACCGACATGTACGCTATACGTCACCAATTGGTCCCTGCTTACTTCAGAGAGTTACCGATGTGTTGTTTGATGAAAACCACATCTTGATGTGAGAGTATTAACTCGCAGTTCAAAGTCTATTCTAGTGAAGGCAACACACTTGTTGAGTTCATGCTTTGCTTTGAACAAGCTCTGAATACTCAACGTTTTGTTCAACGACAACTGCAGTACAATACTACAACAACGTCACCTCCGATTTTGACCCAGTTGCCATTTGAACTTCATGCTTCGCAACTGTACACAGAAACTATTTTCAAAGACGTTCAAGACGAGATCTACGAAGGACTTTATCGTTGCTCTCGTGAGCGAGTCGAGTCTGTTAACGAAACGAAGACTCACTTTGTTAAGCATACCGACAATGATAAAAGATTGGTTGGTGAGTTTAAGGTATTGTTCCACAAACGTTAACACTCGTCATATTTACACATTCTCATGTTTTATTGTACCAATAACTATCGTATTGTGTTATATAGGTAACTAACAACACAGAAGAAAACTCATTTCAATGCTCTGTATGTTGTTTACTCGAATTGGTTACCTTTGCAGGCATGTATTTTGCGTGTTCAAGGCAGATCTTATTGAGAAAATACCCGATAGGTACATTCATACGCGCTGGAAGAATGACGTGTTAACATATGACTTGTTCAACATTGAATACCGATACGGTGTTCCTCTTGATAAAAAGTCCAAACTACGACACGAGTTTCTCAATTTAACCAACCTATGCGCTGATCGTGCACGTGGGGACACAGGTGTACTTCAAGATATGGTTGACCAGATGAAAAAAATGAAGGACAAAATCTGGCAAGACATTCCAAATGAACCTGCATGTAACAACAAGTCAATCATAATACAAGATTTGCTTGGAGTGACAGAACCTGAAATTATATCTGTAACCGCACCGAAGGGAATACGAACTAAGGGTTCGGGTAAACGCAGGCGTAAGATTGGGC
Source organism: Bidens hawaiensis (assembly GCF_021521415.1). Classification (NCBI taxonomy): domain Eukaryota; kingdom Viridiplantae; phylum Streptophyta; class Magnoliopsida; order Asterales; family Asteraceae; genus Bidens; species Bidens hawaiensis. The sequence continues at coordinate 368,710 of NW_027492588.1, forward strand.
CTGGCGAAAAGTCTAAAAAGAAAAACAAGAAGAAACACAGAAGGGTGTGTAAGACGTGTAAAAAGTTGGTGCGCGACCATGATTCTCGCAACTGTGAGAAAGTGCGAAAGGCAAGGGAACTGTGAAGGAAATTACGGAGAGAACAAGGTATTTACGAAGATAGCTCAGACGATAACAGAACCACAGATGACGACGACGGTTCAGAAGATGAGGAAGAGGAATACTACTCGTCGAGTTCTGATTAATTTGTCATTTTTCCCTTTACAATGCTTTGGTAAAACAATAAGTCACATGTGCTTTTTATATCAGCTTAATGTAGCTCAGTTTTAAGGCATAGACTATATTCATTTTTGTTTTCTACATTTTTAGACATTAAAGTTTGTTTACAAACTTTACATTTCCTACGAGAACATTTGGTACTTTTAAAATACCCCTTAAACATGTTTTCTCCTTTACCATTTTAAAGTAGCAAAGCAGTACAAAGGATGCCAAGCCACACACGATGTGGAAAACAAACGTTCTGTTGGTGTTATACCTACACACGATGCCAAGTCATGTGTAGGTTCTTTCCATCTTCTTGTTTCACCGTGAAACTTTCTGTCAACATAGATACCTAAGTCGTTCCTACATACGGTGGTGCCATGTTATGCGTGACCAATCAACAAAACAGTTGTTTGTCTACGCATGATGTGGAAAACAAATGTTTTGTTGGTGTCATACCTGCAAACGATGCCAAGTCATGTGTAGACACTTTCCATCTATTTGTTTCTGTCAACAAAGACACTTAAGTGGTGCCATGTTTCGCTTAACCATTCCACAAAAAACTTGTTGTCTATGATAATCCTACACACTTTAAAACCAACTTGATAACCGCGTTAACTTAAATTTTCATTCTCAAATTTAATGCCAACCATCTAAAATAGTTGTCAACACTCTTATTATTTTTTGTTAGCAATAAGCAGTGAGACACAAACAACATCATTCAAACAAAACATACTAAATAACCTTGTGAAAAAAATTGTCCACATAGACGGAATATGGAGCAACACGTCATGACATTAACTTCGGATATCTTTAACAACACAATAAACCACAAATATATATTAAACATAGTGTTACCACCAAAAATACTTTCTTGTACGATTCATCCAACGTTTTACCAAAACAAAAAATAAAGTTTAAACTAAGATAATCATAAAAAACAAACTAAGCGACCGACACCAACATTTTACCAAAACATCCTTCACACTAGTTTTTGTTCCAAACAAAAAACCCACATCACTCAGAATTTAAAACTTCCCAAATGGCGTCCCTTTTCTTGTTAATGTTTGACAACAAGATCTTCACTGCAAATTTAACCCTTAAACTTTCAACCTGCTTCTTTTGTGTCCTAAAGTCCTCACTCAGCCCACAATCCCAATCTTTCTTTCCCATGTATGTCTCCATATGCCGCATAAGACATATTCCAGCATCTTCATAGTTGTTTCCTGTCTGCCATTTTAGCTCCAACCTAGTTGGTGTTAGTGAATATATCGACCCTGCTCTCGGATGTCCAACACCCCTTAGGTAATTGACAAAAGCCCGTTTCTGCCACATATAATATCAAAATTAGACATCAGGTATTCTATTAATATAAACAACACACAACATAGTCACACATGCAAATGATGCTCTTACCAAAACAAAAACTGTTTTCATCATGTTGTTCAAGTAATCGGCATCCTTAGCCTTCATTGCTTTTGTCCTCCTTTTTTTCTTGTCCGGATTAACACTATCAATTACCACCGTTGCCATATTTTTTATATCAAAACAAAGGAGATAATAATGATCAACTGCTTTTATTGGGAGAATATCATCTCATACGGATTCAGATTCATTCCACTTCTATCTCCCGTCATCACACACGATATGTTGTCTCTCACAATAGCTTCAACTGCTTTCTCTGACGTTCTCTCGAACCCTACATTTCCTTCCGTCTATTAAACAAACAAATAACAAGTCAACTTCATTCATATAACACTAATCCATATTAAAACATTAACTAAATATAGAAGATAAACTATTAACTTACTAAAACAGCGCATCCACAAAACAGCCGATACGGTGACTCAATCCCTCGCTTATCCTCTTCATTGTTTAGCACTAACGACCAGCATTCCACATTATTGTTATTAATATTCATGTTTGGCTGAAGGCTTTCAAACCATGATCGAAACGCACTACGTCCTTCATTGGTATAAAAAATCATCTCCCTACAAAATACATAAAATATATTTTAACCTACTTTTATCGGTTACATACATTACTAAGAGAGTTACTTACATTTCTGGCCCTCCGATCCTCCACAGGTATCGCCAAACTTTGGTCTCAGACTTTCCTCCTTTTTCTTTATATCAACCAGCCTATCCGCATATGGCGATCTGCAAGCGTAACCAACTCGTGCAACCCTTTTTGGCCTTTCCACCACAGTAGCTTTCCCCTTAAGCCTATTTTCCAGAACATTTAGTGGTACTTCATCACTGTCACTGTCATAACCTACACCTACCACACCTACATCAGGTGTCCTACACACCATCTTACCTCCAGCATCGCTTGAACCCCCAACCACATCAGCACCCTATTGTACGTGAGAAGCCACCAGTTCTTGGGTTAGCCCGAGACTGAATGAAGGAACATTATCTACTACTACATCTGGGGTAAAGGGTGGTCACTTCTTTTCTCCTCTACCGCGTCACATTTTTTAAACACCTGTTCCAACCACTCTTCGTCGTGCCAAAGACAATTCTTCTTGAGGGGCACTCAACGGTTTCCCGACCACAGATTTGTACCTTTCGCACAATTTAATTACTTCAACATTTCCTGAATTGTTATTCATCACATCACCGACAATGTCCTCGAACTCTCTTTTCCCTTCGGAAATCACCTTTAGCAAATACTCCATTCGTTTCACTTGTTCCTACACAGTATTAACAATACCCTTAAGCTTCCTTCACATACTAACTTCATCCACTACAACACGATATGACTAATATGAAGTTACATAGTCTGCGAAAACGACATACTTACCTTCACATTACGACCCGCAACACCAACACCTCCATCGACTATAACATTCTCACTTCCCTCATCATTCCCCTCATCAACAACCATATTTCTTAATTGTCCCTACACCAGATGCAATAACATCAAAAAATAAGACCTCATATTATACGTATGAAAAACAAATTACTTCAAGCTTGCACTTACCACACCCATCGCATCACCTACATCAGCATCACCTACATCAACATCACCTACATCAGCAGCCTCGATATCCTTACCATGACTCTTCGCAGCCCCTTCCTCAACCCCATCAATACCAAGTTTTTCCTACACATACGAATAACTTTTTATTACATCAACAGCTTTAAAATATAACATAAAAAGGAAAATTTGACGAAGACTGTTTGCAAGTGAAAAATTTAACGAAGACCTCATATTGTACGTGTAACATATTTAACAAGTAAAAAACAAACTGGCACTAACCACACCCAGCGCATCACCTACATCAGCATCACCTACATCAACATAACCTACATCAACAGCGTCGATAGCCTTACCACCACTCTTCGCAGCCCCTTCCTCAACCCCATCAATACCAAGTTTTTCCTACACGTATGAATAACTTTTTATTACATCAACAGCTTTAAAATATAACATAAAAACAGGAAAATTTAACGAAGACTGTTTGCAAGTGAAAAATTTAACGAAGACCTCATATTGTGTGTGTAACATATTAACAAGTAAAAAACAAACTGGCACTAAGCACACCCATCGCATCACCTACATCAGCATCACCTACATCAGCAGCGTCGATAGCCTTACCACCAATCTTTGCAGCCCCTTCCTCAACCACATCAATTCCAAGTTTTTCCTACACGTATGAATAACGTTTTATTAAATCAACAGCTTTAAAATATAATAAAAAAGGAAAATTTGACGAAGACTGTTTGCAAGTGAAAAATTTAACAAAGACCTCATATTGTGTGTGTAACATATTAACAAGTAAAAAACAAACTGGCACTATGCACACCCATCGCATCACCCACATCAGCATCACCTACATCAACATCACCTACATCAGCAGCCTCGATATCCTTACCACCACTATTCGCAGCCCCTTCCTCAACCACATCAATTCCAAGATTTTCCTACACGTATGAATAACCTTTTATTACAACAACAGCTTTAAAATATAACATAAAAAAGGAAAATGTAACAGATTCTTACATTCGCATCATCGATTGCAACACCCAAAACATCACCCACGTTATCATTCTCACTACTCTTCTCCCACCCTTCACCTAATAGGCCTCTAATCTTCCCTTTTCCAAAGCCACCAGAGTTTAGTTCTTTATCCTGTCTCTCTTTCAGCTTCTCAAAATTCCATTCTTCTAACGCCACCTTTGTCCTCACACCGTTTAGACCACTACAACTAGTTGCGTCTACATAAAATAACTACAACAAAGGAGACATAAAACAAGACTAAATAAACTTTTATATCAAATTAAAAGTAAATTTCATTCTGCGGTTCACGTTCAACTTACCGTTAGAATAGTCAGTGGTCCTAGGAAGTAATCTTCTGGATCATCCCTTTTCCATTTATCCTTACATTCTTTCAGACTCTTGAGCACAAGCCCGCACCAATCCAATTTCATTAAACCTCTTTTATCCTTGAAGAACTGAAGGTAGGACATCATACATTTTCCATTTTTTTGACATTCAATCATGGTTGTGATGAACAACATCACAAAGTCCAATGTGAACATCCAATCCACGTCGTCATACGTTTCTAGTCTATTGGCTATGGTTTTTGCACTCACTTCCTTCACACCCTTATGAACAGCTCTCCAACTCTTGCTAACAAATTTGTCACCTTTTCGGTCTTCAAAATTTTCTATTCTAACCCCTCCAATTGGTAAACCTGTTAACTTATGTATCCGCTCCTTTGTTATGTCGATGCTACCATGTTCAACTTTTATGCTCATCGTTGCACTATCAAATGCATCAACAACATAGTATGCTAACAACGATGGGATACCTGCAACATTTAGACGCACCATTCTTCTAAAACCCCACCCGATAATCGCATTTCTCTGTTTTCTTGACAAACTTTGCAACCCACTCCTCAACGAGCGCGGTGACGATCGCGTCCTTAGACTAGGAATTCCACCCTCTTCGCTTTTCCCCATACACTTACTTCTCTTAATATTTTCAACCTTCCCTACATCAGTTCGGTTTTGTACAAAATCATTATCGTCTTGAGCAGTTTGTTTTCCTCTCCCAACTACTTTTATCTTATCAACAACATTACCTCTACTTCTTTTTTTAGAATGCTTGCTACTTGACTCATTTGTATCATATTTAGAGTTTTCACCTTCAACATCTGCAGCAATATGTAAATCGTTATCATATGTGCAATCAACTCGTTAAACAAAAAGATTCCTAACTACTTTCACTCGAAATAAAAAAAACACTACCCTACATAAACAAAAAGATACACAAACTACCTTCATTCGTGTGCTCGTCCACTACTTTCTCAGCTAAAATCCCCACTAAATTTTAAAACAAAAATAAACATAAAAAACAAAACACACAATCCGAATACTAGTTTGTTAGACTAACTTTAAAAAAGAATACCTTTTCTTCTCTTGCTACCAGGTTTGCTAGTCGAATCATTTTTGGCAACATTAGTATTCTAAACATCAACCCCTGCATCATTTTAAAAAAAAAATATAACGTACAATCCGACTACTAGTTGCCACTACATTTAGTTTACGGATAATTACCTACACTTAAGATATAATTGACTACATTACCGATTTATCCAAAAAAAATATGAACCAACATTAACTAACACAGACCCACACATAGTGTATCATTAACCGTCATTAACCCTTATAAGCATATGACAACAAATATTAACATTTTAATAAAAGTACATTTTAAAAATTACCAGCTACACATACTTTATTATAAGTCTTGCATGAATCTTACCTGCATATCACACTAACAAATACATTATAAAAGGGGAATCTTACCTACAGAGCATACTAAATAATACATATCGGAATACACAACCATGAATTCTGTACACAACCATAAATAATACTTATACCTACACAAACATGCCTTACATATCATTGCCAATTGCCTATATTAACAAACAATTGCAACCAATCACCAACAACGTATGATAACCAAATGCTTAACGTATCCCCACTTTTAGAAACATCCGTTGACTCCGCATCGACATCAACAGGATTGTCAGCAACATTAGTAAACTTTGAGAAAGAGGTTTTCAATGCAATCATTTCACTATTTCTAGCTGCACAACAAAAAAAAAATTTACAGACTGTTTTACATGATTACATATCAAATGTCAACACCACAAAACTAAAACGGGCTATACCTTTTTTCAATGCAAGTTTACCCTTCATTTTTGAGTCACCTACAAACACATCAAGAAAAACTGGATCACTGTGGAGTTACAAAAATCAAATCAAACAATTCCTAACAACTCAAATAAAAAACCTACATACACACCTATGTTCCTACATCAACTATTGCATGACCAACATCAAGAAAGAAAACAATTGACTGACAAATATACATTGACTACAAAATCAAGGACTGTACACAAATCTTTCATGAGTCAATAACTTCAAAAATATTAATTCCTACATCAACATCTGTTATATTTTTCTACAAAGCCTTTTTACGCCACTGACTCAAAATATATGTATTCCTACATGTTCATCCTTTAGATTTAGTACCTCGCTGACTTCAAAAAACATGTGATTATTCACGAATCAACTACTTCAAAACAGGTGTTCCTACATCATCTATTGACTTTCCTACATTCACTTCATACCGGAATACATCGCTGTACAACTGTGTTTCTTCGTGACTCATTTTACACTAGACAAAGCTTTCGGTTAAAAACACTCTTCGTAACTAACAATGCATACAAATCCTACATCAACCCAAAAAAAAAAAATCCAACCACTCCACAAGTCACAATAAAAACCATACCTTCTTTGGTGTAGAATCCTTGCCCAACCGTGCTCAAGAATATCATTCAATCGCAATCTCCTTCAAACACAACGGACTGAAGAAACCCTAGCATTTTCTTTATCAAAATAAATTCCCCTTTTATACACAATTCCCGCGGTGACGGACGATTCTAGTAAATCGCCTGATGATTTCGTCACATGGACTTGCTTCAATTGAGTCTGATTCCTCAAAATCGCCGGAAGATTTTGTGACATTCACTTGCTTAAATTGTGTCTGTTATTTTTGGGAAACACCGGTGTAAATGGAGAGGCGATGGGGGAAGTTGTATGGTCAGCGCCAATTTCAACAAGTCCTATCTACACAAAAATACAATTCTACCCTTTTAATTAAAAACTACATTAAAACACTAAGCCATTAATTACAAAATTTCCATGACAGATTTAAACCATTGATCCATCTTAATCAAGGGCTATTATTAACTTCTCACACTTTTCACAATAACTTGACTTCTCTCCTAAACCATCCCCTATATATATATATATTATTTATGACGTCATCCGAGTCAAACACCGGTCTGCCCTCCCGGGTTTGTCTGACCTTTGACCAGGTAAGGCGTCCAGGTCAAAGTTTGGGCCGGGTTTGAAAACATTGATTAAAAGGGAAGGAGGTGGGGCCATGGTGCTTTTCACATTCACACACTCTCTCTCTCTCCTATACACATACATATATACATATAGCTAGAAGGGCCTTAAAAACCATGCTTCCTACGTGGATGGCCGGTAAAGCCCCTCCACAACACACATTCTTATGATTATTCACTTATTTGCAATCAGTAATAACTTATTGTTCATAGTGTTTTGCATTTAAGTGCTTGGCTTCTTTCACTTCCAACTAGTATGATTCTAGCACATTTCCACTTATTGTTAAATATAACAATGTTTTCAGATCCAGACTAGACATCGACCCGAAATCCTTACCAGGTCAAAGGTCGGACCGGACATTGACCCAAATAGCGGTCACATATATATAAAAAATAACTAACTCTCATGAAACTTTATTTTTCAAGAAAAAAAACTTTCATGGAACTTTAAAAACATAAAAGTAATAGCGTATGCATCTAGACAATTGAAGGGTCATGAAAGTACGTACCCAACACATGACTTAGAGCTAGCAGCATCAGTGCATGCTCTTAAGATTTGGAGACATTACCTGTATGGTACTAAGTGTACCATCTATATAGTCCATAAGAGTTTGAAGTATTTCTTCGAGTAGAAAGAACTGAACATGAGACAGATGTAACACCCCGGCTAAAGCAGAAACGCCTGAGTGTGACGTACAGATTGCTCAAAACACATGTGACACTATTACGTGACAATATTATCATTAATTCATTTACAAGTCAAGTACACAAGTTTACAATAAGAAATACAAGGAAAATAATAATACAACTAAGCATTTTGTCCATTTGTTTAAATAACCTAGGTCTAGTGTCTTCATCGTGAGTCATCTTCTACTAAAAGTATCTGTAGCATATGCAAAAAATAATGTCAACTATATGAATAATTGGTAAGTTCACACAGTTTGATATAATACGTAAAAATCATACAATTTTATGAAACTTGAAAAGCGCAAATAAGGGTTCTTTACACTCGAATAAATGGTCCTGAGTTTAAAGAATAAACGAAGTTCCTTTCCAGTTGGGGACAACCACTTGAAATCAACGCACGTAAGCAACTCGTAAAAATTATACAATTCCGTACTCAGATAATGAGGCTATTTTCCACTCGAAACAAATGGTCCTGAGTGCAAAAGGGGGCGTATGTTCATACTTATTGAGGCAACCACTTGAAATCAACGCACGTAAGCAAGTAAGCTAGTAAACACACAAGTTCATATAGTGAATTGTAGTTTGTAAGCGAAATCATAATACTTTGAATTTGCATAAATACATATGTTACCCCCAAAAGTAATAAAAGCATAAAAAGGGGTGTGAGAAATTCACCTCGAAATCGAAGATAACTTGAAATATAAACCGAAAACACAATAACGATACCGAAGCAACCGAACATCTCTAACTATAAATAAAATAAATGTGAATATTTAAATACTAACTAATAGAATTATTAAAGTTAATTATTGTCTAATTTCGCTGGGAAAAAGTGTTATTTTATTATCATTTTTATTATTTTAAGGAATTTTATATTATAATATTATTTTAAGCTTTGTGGAATTTAAGCGATCTTAGTATTATTTTAATATTATCTAATTAATATTTAACATTAACATGAGAAGTAGGAGATTTACGGAATACAGGTTTTATCGGTAAGATTTATTTCGAATATGATTAAGTTAGCGTATTATAAATTAATGATAATGAAAAGAAATTATAAAGTTAACGAAAAATAATATTAACGGGTTTAACGACACTTATCGAATATGAAAAGGTTAGTTGTTAAGCGAAGGTGATAGAATATAATTTATAATTAATTTTAGTTAATTTAGAATAATTTTATTTATTATTGAAGAATTTTATTATAAATAAATTAGATTTAAAAAAATGAAATTATGCTAAAAGAAAACAAACCAAAAAAATATGATGGGGCAGATCTGGTTCGAACCTGGGCCTCGCAACCCACACACAAACAAACAAACCATCTAGACTGGCTTGAATGTTTGTTTAAAAATAGAAACCCATTTATATATATAAAAACTTAAGTTCATCTACCTCACTAAAACCCTAGGATTAAATTCTTCAATTTGGTTTCAAGTTTGATAAAATTACGTTCCGTGTTTTGTTTTGTGGATAAAAACGACCATAATGTGTATTTACATTACCTGGAAATGTTGTTGGTTGACGATGAATCATACTTGGCCGGAAAATAACTTTGGTGAACAATTTCTAGAGATTGAGAGTGTTTCAGAGGGAGATGATGTTTTTCGCAGGTTTAGTTGAAGGTTTGCATCCTTTTTATAGGGTTAATTGGAGTGTTGAGATGTTAAATGACCATTGTTGGACTTTAATAAGTTTTCCGGTGAGTTCGGCCGATTATGGGTTAATTTACCTCATTAGTGGTCGTTATTATGTGTTATGAATGATGATTAATAGTTTGCTATTAGGTTTAAAGGTGTTCATAAGCTTTAAGTCAATTTTAATCGCGATTTGAATGGGTTTTGGAGGCTGGCTGGATCCGAGTTCGGTTTGCCGGACTTTTGGCCGGAAAAGCGATATATAAGGAGAGGTTTTGGGTTTAATGTTATTTAATATAATAATTTGAAAATTTTACACTTTGGCTCTTGATGTTTATCTCTTTTTAAATCAAGAATTAAATAAAGTTACAAATTAAACCCTTGAACTATGGAGTGTTAGATAAATAAGAGTTCATGAAGCTTGGATATTTTTGCATATTTTGCCCGCATAGTTCGCAACTCGATTAAAGTTAATAAAGCTTTAAACAAAAACGTTAATCCCGATATTTCGATAAATGAACAAAACATGAACAAAGGATAACCGTGAATCATCGAGAATATTATATTAATAATAACGATGAACGCTGAACAAGAATAAAATGAAACAATGAAACCGGTTGATTTAATGTACTCGAATACGAATAAAAATGACACATGAAATATATGCAACGAAACTTGTGATATATATATATATATATAAACAAAATCAAAAAATTTAAAACGGGCTGGATTTTCGGGTTTGAAAAGTAAGGAATGTTAAGGGATTCAAAACTTTAGAAATTTCGTCCCGAAATTAAAATAATAATAAAAATTTAAAAGAAAACAATTAATACATAGAGTTGTTAAAGTTTTAACAATTTTTTATATACATAATTAAATAAAAACAATAACGTCGATCTTTGAATGACCCAAAAGACGCCACAAATGCGAAATATGACAAGGACACTTATATATAAGATATACCAGCGCGTTTCCACCATGCCCTTATCATACTGCATTTGTCCCGTCTTTCAAAATCATTCCAGATTTTGAGTTTCCTATTTACGTCCAATGTCACATGAATTGTTAGCACTTCATTCCTTCTTGTTTTCCTCGACGTTGTCCTCGAAACTCAACCTACAAAATGACAACTCATATCATCAAACAACTGACCATCAAAATCCCAATCGTTATAATCAAAGTTTGAAATCAAAATTGAAATTCTCATGTGTCAGCATGAGTTTTCGCATTTTAATGTAAATCTTTGAAAAAACATATGGAAAATATATCAAATTTTGAAATAAAAATATTGATTTAATACAAACTTAATATAAGTAATCAAATCGAATTGAAAATCCAGTGTTCAGGAAACACCAAGATAATAAACGAATTATATAAAGAAAACGAATTAAAAATTGACTATTCATGTATCACCATGACTTTTCGTATTTTCAATTTAAAACATAAGAAATAATGAATATCTACCAATAAAGAAAACTAATTGAAAATCGACTATTCATGTATTACCATGACCTTTAGAACAAATTATAATATTAATTGAATTTATAAATTAAGAAAACAGGTTAAAACTCGAAAATTCACATAACCCAATGACTTTTCAAACCGTAATATAAACAATGGAGTCTTCAGAATAACACGTTGTATGTTCCAATAATAATTGAAACCATAATCAAACCATAATCAATTTTTCAATTTGGTTCCAAGTTTGATAAAATTACGTTAGGGGTTTTTTTTTGTGGATAAAAACGACCATAACGCGTATTTACATTACCTGGAAATATTGTTGATTGACGGTGAATCATACTTGGCCGGAAAACGACTTTGATGAACAATTTCTAGAGATTGAGAGTGTTTTAGAGGGAGATGATGTCTTTCGCAGGTTTAGTTGAAGGTTTGCATCCTTTTTATAGGGTTAATTGGAGCGTTGAGATGTTAAATGACCATTATTGGACATTAATAAGTCTCCCGGTGAGTTCGGCCGGTTACGGGTTAATTTACCTCATTAGTGGTTGTTATTAGGTGTTATGAACTATGATTAATAGTTTGCCGTTAGGTCTAAAGGTGTTCATGAGCTTTAATTGAATTTTAATCACGATTTGAATGGGTTTTGGAAGCTGGCCGAAGCCGAGTTCGGCATGCTGAACTTTTGGCCTGAAAAGCACTATACAGGGAGAGGTTTTGGGTTTAATGTTATTTAATATAATAATTTGAAAATATAATAATTAGAGCCGAGGGTCTCTCTGGAAGCACTACACATGTACTTAGAGCCGAGGGTCTCTCTGGAAGCCACCTCTTTATTCCTTTGGATAGAGGTACGGTGTGCCTACATCCCACCCTCCCCAGACCCTACTTATAGCTTTGCTGTCGGTGGGATTTTACTGGGTATGATTGATTGATTGATAATATAATAATTTGAAAATGTTACACTTTGGCCCTTGATGCTTCAATCTCTTTTTAAATCAGGAATTAAATAAAGTTATAAATTAAACCCTTGAACTTTGGAGTGTTAGATAAATAAGAGTTCATGAAGGTTAGATATTTTTGCATATTTTATCCGCATAGTTTGCAACTCGATTAAAGTTAATAAAGCATTAAGCAAAAATGATAATCCCGATAATTTAATAAATGAACAAAACATGAACAAACGATTGAATCATCGAGAATATTATATTAATAATAATGAGAATGTTGAACACGATTAAAATGAAACAACGAAACGGGTTGATTTAATGCACGCGAATACAAATCCAAATACGAATAAAAATGACACATGAAATATATGCAACGAAACTTGTGATATATATATATATATATATATATATATATATATATATATATATATAAACAAAACCGAAAAATTTAAAACGGGCCGGATTTTTGGGTTTGAAAAGTAACGAACGTTACAACAGAGAAGGTGGTTGAGTTGATAAAGCTCTATGATTATGATATAAAGTACCATCCTGGTAAGGCTAATGTGGTTGCTGACGCACTAAGCTATAGGAATCTCGCAACAATAAAGTCTTATAAGCTAATCATAAATTCTGACCTTTTTGGAGAGCTCGGCAAGATCCAATCCGAAGTTCTTAGAGATGAAAAATTGATGAATAAAGATAGGATTTTCAGATAGCAAAATGAGTTGGTGGATAACACTCTTGGTGTAAAGACTAGGTTGGACTGTATGTGGATTCCACGCCATGGAGATCTCAGAGGTCGAATCTATACTTATGTTTTTGTATATAATCATATAATGTATACATAAACATCTAACACACATGTGAATTCCAGCATCAACAAGTATATACAAACTACATAAGATATATATAACCTACACATATATATTTTAAAGTACAACATTCAAATGTTTTTGTTAACACTATAACATATGTGTAAGCTATATGCATTTTCGTGTAAGTTGTATATAGCTGTTGATGCTTAAATACAAGTGTAGGTTTATGCTTTTCGTATATTTTATTGATATTTAATGTATACAATATATATGATGCATGTAATTTCCATGTAGCTTATATATGTTTGTTGACACGTAATTACATGTGTAGATTGTATGTTGTTGTGTAGATTATATATTTTCTTATGCAAAGATCAAATGTAGGTCATATTTTTTGTTGTGTAGGACTGTAGATTGTATACTTGTTATATTATAATACAAACATGTGTAGGTTTTTTTTATTTTGTTGTATTTTTCGTCACAATGTAACTATGTTTTAATTTATGTAGGTATGTTACTTGAGAAGAATCATGTATTTATAACTTTGAAGAAAATTGCATGTTGATGGAAATTGATACATTGAGTTAAAAGAAATTGTTATGGAGAGAAAGAAATTGCAGTCTAGGAACAAATTGTATTTCTGTAAGATAAAAATTAAGAGAGAATTAGAAAAAACAAGTTACAAAAATAGATGAATTATTTATATATTTTTTTAATTATTTTAGTTTGATTAGTTATGTTAATTTGAAAGAGAAAATTAACGGTTTTACTAGTTGTATTAATTGAAAAGAGAAGATATCTATGGTTGCAATTAAACCATTTTTATTTCTTTAAACATTTCTGATTTCAAATTAAACTAGTAGTCCATACCAATTTCTTGCACTTCTCGCACTAAAATGATTACTCGCCTGAATCATCCCTACACACACACACACACACACACACACATATATATGTATATATATATATATATACACATGTGTGTTTGTGTAAAAAAAGTATGAAACTATGTTTTATCAAAAATAGTTATCTTTAACGATTTATAATTATACTTTAAATAGATGATAATTAATAAAATGTTAAGACTTTGTAAAAAACATGTTTATGAATTTCTTTTATGAACATAAGTATTTATATTAACCAAGCTCATAACAATATGAATACATAATTGTTGTGACATTTTAAAGATCCAATCCAAAATAACAAAACTATGCCAACAATTATTTATGGTTAATAATGAAAATTCTATAAAGTTTATTATATATATTTCATAAGCATTTATATATTTAAAGAAGAATTTAAAGTCTTTTAGATGATAGATTGTTATATACATGTTAAAGACCCTACAAAATTTGATTGTTAACTAATATGGATAGCAAAAATATCAATTTGATTATCAAGTATAGAAATTGCCAATTAGCTATTAATCTTAGAAGAAGATATGATGAAGTTAAGATAATCTAACCACAAAGATTATAAGTTTCTTCCTAATTGAGTAGAGACCTTCCAAGCCTTTTAATCGATTCCAAAATGCTTGGTTGTACTAGCAAAGTGTGTGTTGGTGAGTTAAATTTCGTCCATTTTGATTTTGCAATGAACACAACCTCTCCATGTATAGGCTGAAAAGTTGTCAGGCATGGCCCCATGCTTTGCAAAAACACGCCTCTATGTTATATGAGATTTGCATGCACATTTAATATTGTCAGAAAGTACATGCAAAGACTGAGCACAAGAGCGTGGAAAAGGGAAGCACGGGGGGGTGTTTTGAGTGTTAGGACCACATTTTTGTTTTATTCAAGAAGGGTGACCACGTGGGTTTAGAAAGGGAAGCACAGGGGGGGGGGGTGTTTGAGTGTCAGGAAGTTTGAAATTTAACATTTTCAGTCTCTTGACTTGTTAAATACTCAAAAATAACGAATATACTTGAATAAACTTGATTATAACACATGATTGAATTGGTTTATCATGAACAAACATAAAACCACACAATACAACATAACAACCATCAATTTATTGGTTGAATAATGATTTGAAATACAATGTGGATTGGGTTTCAAATATGAAAAGTTGACGAATGTCACTATTGAGCCAAAGAAGTGTGATGGTGGCGTATATAAAAGAGAGAGAGAGTGAAGCATGATACAACTTAAAGAACATAATGCACAAGCTTTATCCTCACATTCACAATGAAGCACATGTTAAAAGCTAAGTTACAATTGAACTGACATAAAGTACAAAACTATAAAGGATACTTCATTTGAATTTGAAATTGTTAATATATAAATATGGCTGGAAGGTAAAAAAAAATATACATATTGTTGACCTTTTTTAGGTTAAAACTATTTCTACTAATTTTTGAAATAAAATTAACTTTTTTACACTTTAATAAGTTTTAAATGTTATAGTATATTAAGAGAGAAAATTTTATTATTTTTAGTAACTATAATATTAATGAAGTTTTTTTAAAGGTTAGATAGTACATAATTATTTACGATGCTAGATGCGTAATATGTAATCACAATGATCATAGAACATACGATACGTTATTATATAACTTGGTATGTAAATTATATATGGATGTCTATAACGCTTGCCTAAAATATGTGTATCAACTTTTGATGGTTTCATACAATACCTACATAAATAACACTTTAATACCTACATAAATAACACTTCGTTAAAAAAACTGCCACTATTTATCTTTTTGACGTATATTTGTAGTATTGATGAAATGCGAAATGAATAAAATATGGATCAATAATAATGAATTAAACAGCAATAGTATTTCAAAAACTCAAAAAGGATCTTCTTTAACTCGCTCTAACCATCAAATCGTGATTCAAAGTTACGCCGAGTTAATTAATAACTAGGTAAGTCAAGACTAAGAGAACGTTGTTTTCTTCACATTTATTTAAACATATGTCCACATCAACTCATCAACGAAATGTTTTTTTTTTTCTTTCACATGCATATAAACCTTGGTCTACATCAAACCATAAGTTAGCGAGTTGAAGACACAAAGAGTGGTTTATACGTTTTAAAGATGTTTACGTGACATAAAAGATTCATAATTTTATCTGAAAGAATAATTCAATCAGCACATATGGGAAAGGCAGTGTGTGGCGTGTGAAAACACTTATTCCGACATCAACTAAAATCCGAAACGTAAAATTAGAAACATACATTTCAAACCTACCTTTTCTTTCAAAATTATCTCTTTGTTTTGATACTTTTTATGCTGAAATTTCATTTTTAAACATCAACTAAATTTCAATTATATTTTAGGGTATAGGGTATTTTACAGTAGACTTATGGAGGGTAGCAAAGCTATCTACGGATTCCTTATCTGACCCGCGGATCGTCAAAGATCCGCCACCCACGGATCCATCAACCAACCCGCGGATCGCCAAAAGACATCCGCGCAAGGAACAAGTGGATTAGTAAAGCCATCCACAATCCAAGACACTTCGTGAAACTCCATCACAACCCGCGGACGGTCACGCAAGCATCCGTGGAAGGAATCCACAAATAACTCAAGAAACTCATCATACGTATGATCCCCACGTGATATGAAAGAGCAGTTGTAACAAACTACTTCTAGAAGATTCCCTTAGCGACATCGGCCAATAGAAAGAAGACACCTGGACACGTAATGGTCATCCCATGACGTGCACAGATAATGGCTACACCATAAACGGGTTCAGGCTGTCACATCCAATAAAGGCCCGACACGTGTCCATTCAAGCAGAGAAAGAATAACTTGATAGTGACAACTCCACCAATCACCTTCCCTCCACCTTCGGCTATAAATACGAAGATCATCTCTTCGAGGTATTCATTCACTCTCTCATGCCTTACGCTATATACTGGTACTCGTATTAATTCCGATTAATATATAGTACTGATTCTCACGCCGGAGGGTGGTTACGGGAAGACCCCCCACTCGGTCCTTCCCGTAACGAGACTCAACGCTGTTCTGTTTTACAGGCGCTAGCTTGGATCTGCTCTCATAACCCTTCAGAATACTCACATATGGGGAAATACCCGATCGGACTATTCGATTCGATCAAGTGTTTCTTCATTGGTGCCATCCAGTTTTAGCTAGATTCACGGTTTTTTACTGTTTTTTGGATTCACTGTGATATGAAGATGAGTCAGAACCAACAGCCTTCTGCTACTCCGGCAAGGCCCATCGTACTGAAATTCTGGACGAATCAGTCCATGAAGGACAGGTGTCGGAGGAACCTCACCGGAACACCAGAACTCCGGTCTTCGAAAACAGGACCAGAGAAGTTTCAAGGTTTGAAGACTTTGCACCCCGCAGGAACACCAAAACCCGGGTCCGGGAAGATCGGCCCGGAGAATTCCCAAGGCACAAAGTCACCGAGATCCATCGGACAACTCAAATGCCGGCTCTGGAAGACGGAACCGGAGAATTCCCAGATACGAAAAGGATGAAACGAGAACTTACCAGACAAGATCTGGTAAAACCATCTCACCCCAGAAGAGTGGTACCAATAAGAGAAACATCGGCTAAAAGAGGAGTATGAGTGAAGAGTGAGGCGAGATCAGGTCCAAGCCAGGACGCTGACGTACGACTCGCCATCTCCGTCTCCGCCACCAGTACTCCGTCGCACTCAAGATCTAGTGTTGGAAGACAACTCTCGATCAGCTCGTCGGTCACTTGCAAAGAGCCGCGAAAGAAATTATCACACTCAGCGTACTCTGTCCCACAGAACTCCACGGGATACTCAACAGAAAGAAACGTTTCAAGAGAAAGATTACGCGAGTGATTGTAGCTGGGACTATGGTAGTGTAACGCCCGCTAATTCCGGTTTCAAGAATTAAAGCTCGTAGAGTATGTATAATTCTCGGGATTTATTCGACGTTTCTCGGGATCCTTCTCGTCACCCCGGTACGTTATAATCACTTAACTTTCTCCTCAAGTTGCTACACACTTCAAACTCGAGGGACTAGGGTGTAATATATTTTATATCATAATATATATAAAAAAAAAAACCTAACCCTAATGCTATTCAGCGCCGATCGCAGCCAAGACCACCCACCCCCTGCTCGAATTTCTTCTGTCCAACCAAGTTTGATCCGTAAAAACTTCAATTAAAGGTCGGTTTTATGATTCCCCATGTCTTTTACACCTTAATTGATCATATTAACGCGCATATTGGTCGTTAAGTTCGAGTTTTGATGATAACAGCTTGCTGACAGATTCATATACGTTTATTGTAGAGTCTTTAACGCGATGATAATCCATTATTTTTGATCGATTCTTGAATCCATGCTGTTCTACTTTGAGTCTAGTTTCCATAGAGGTATAATACGTAATTTTGGACGAGATTTGAATGCTTTTTATGAATTTATAAAAATCGAGTGTCAAAGCTGATGCGGGATGACGGATTCTGGTTTGTCTACCCGACGTCATAAACTCTTTTCGACAGATCCAAATTGGTTGGTTCCCCTTCTGGAAGTTAGTATTTTGAGTTAGGAACCAAACCCAATTGGAATCGTTTAATTTGGTTCGGTAATGAATTTTATAAAAATAAAACCATTTTGTTGCGCACTGAAATAGTTGCACGTACCTTGCTGTGTTGGAGGAATTTTTATAATTTTTGTGTCCAATAGAAAAATATAATAAAAATATCTTTATAAACTTAAGACGTTTATTAAAGTCTGGTAAAAATTTAATAATTTATTTCAAAGGTTATCATATGTAATTAAATGCATCTTTGCATGCTAAAAAATCTACACGTTTTACTCGTTATTGATCAATAAGTTCGTTTTAGGCTTAACCGGTGGATGTTCAATTGTGTTCTTGTCGGGACTGTTTTAAGTGAGTTTTTGCACCACAATCTTCCTAGGTATGTCCCGTATATCATACTTAAAGATCATGTTCATAGGTGTTCGTTAAGTTGATCAACTAGTTGTAGTTTGATTGTTATGTTCGGTTGTCTAGAATTGTAGTTTGGCGCGTTTAACGCGAGGGTTGAAGTGATTAACGACCAATTCAGCTCGGGGACACTTGGTTTGATGTACGGGCTGTTCAAAATTCATTTTTATAAGTTATGGGGCTGAATTGGTTGTCGGTTACTCCAACGGGTCGGTACAACGCGCAATTGTGTTTATTGAATAGTTGGTGCGTTGTATTTGCGGGTTACCGACCCATTTGACTCGTGTGGCATCGTGTGGACTTGTTGGCTGTGATTTTATCATTATGGGTCCACACGGGGCTGAGTTGGATGTTAACGGCCTAAACGACTCCTAAACGCGCGTGTTAGTGTCACCTAGTGCTCCCGGGGGCAAATTGGGAATTCTTTATTCCCGGGAGTACCTAAGGGTCGTTTTGGTGAATGTGAGACCTCGGAGGCTGTTGTGATTAAGTTTGATGAGGTCGAGGGTTTAGGTAACTCGAACCATGTTAGAACGTTTCGTAGGATAAACGAGTCATCTTGCTGTTATTAGTATTGATTGAATGTAAACTGACAGGTGTTTGAGTTTTGGGATTTCTTAGGGATTCTCTAGCTCGTGGTGAATCCGCGTCTTGTGTCAGGTGAGTTCTTGATGCCCCGTTTAACTCTTTTTAAGTTTTGGGCTAGCATGCACACCTAAGCGATTTTGCTTGATGAAATGTTTTAAACTATTTTGCATAGGCTTGCTAGTATTGGTAGGCCTTGGAATGTTATAGAATGTGTGTATGTATATATATATATATTTTAGAATGGCCAATTTTTGGCGAATGTTGTAGTCGTCTCGATTACTGAATGTTGCGTATGCCTACTTTGTGTTTGCATGCGCTGAATGTTACGTGTTTGGGTTGTATGTTCTCTCGGCCCTGAATGTTATATATATATATATATTTATATATATAGGAATGTATGTATAGAGATGTTCATACGTAAGGATGATTATTTATTGAATGTGATGACCTAATTGATGTAATTCCGTTGACAGTTTTAAAATCGTTGGAATGATTATTAAGACTTTTGTTACTTATTTAAAACTTGAACTCACTCAGCTTAAGCTGACTTTGTGTGCATGTTAGTGTGAGTTCAGGTTAAGAAGAGGATGCCTTATCACTTGGACGTGCACGAAGCTACTTGGACAGTGAAGGGCATACGGGATTTGAAGATTTTATTATTAAACATTTATTTTTAATTTTTTTTATTAAAGATAATTATGTTGGTTTTGGGCAAAATTCCTGGGTTTTGGGAACTTATTTTGTTATTTACGTTTTCCGCCGAATTATACTCTCTGATGCTTATTTTAATGAAAAGAATTGTTTTTAAGTTTAATTATTTTTACGAGCGTTTTGAATGATTACAATTGTGGGGTTCCCGAGGTTCGGGGCCTTACAAGTTGGTATCAGAGCCATGGTTCGAGGGATCCGAGAATCCCCGAATGCTTGGACTCGAATTGTAAGAAAAGAGACCAGTATGCCCGCCGCGAGTAGCTACACGCCAAGAGGTAACTTTAAATTATTTAGTCATTACTTTAAATTTAAGATTTCCAGTATGTGATTAATTGTTAAGTGTTAGATAGAATGCTAATGTGGATTAGGGGCAGGGGGTGCTTAGAACAGGCCGGTGAAGTAAACGACTAATAACACTTGATCAACGTTATTAGCAGTTTACCCTTACCTTCCATGTTTTAAATACCACTTGTGTCTAACTATGTTAGGGTTCCGTCTTTGTAGGGATAGGATTTGGCTAAGTCTCGAGTCCTGTTCGTTTCCCATCCTCTCGAACGCTTTGCGTGTAATGGTTTAGCTGAGGCGTAGCATACAGTCACTCTGGGTTCCTTGGTACTTGACCGCTTAAATTCCTCGCTCCTTCAAGAATGTATGAGCAACTGTTTAGCTAAGTAGGAGCGTGATGTTATCCTATATACCTTTCTACTTGATGAATTACCGGCATCAGTCTTATTTGATTCGGGCGCCAGTAGAAGTTTTGTGTCTACCACTTTCTGTTCCTCGTTGAATAAATCCCCCGAGCGCGTAGTCGATGTGTTTGAGGTTAAGGTCGCCGTAGGAAAATCTGTTTCCGTGTCTAGGGCTACCGTCGGTGATGTTCCTATCGTTCAGGATTTCCCGGATGTAATTCCAGGTGACTTGTCAGATGTGCCGCCGGACCGCGAGGTCGAGTTCCAGATAGATCTTGTGTCGGGCGCAAAACCCGTTGCTCGAGCCCTTATCGTCTAGCACCGAATGAGATGAAAGAACTTATGGCCCAGTTGGAAGACTTGCTCGACAAGGGCTTCATTCGACTGAGCATCTCACCGGCCGCGTTCATGGATCTTATAAACCGGGTGTGTAGGCCGATGCTCGACCGATTGGTTATTGTATTCATCGATGACATTCTGGTATATTCTAAAAGTGAATCCGATCACGCTGGTCATCTCTTGGAAGTCTTGGAAGCTCTGCGAAAGAACAAGTTGTATGCGAAGTTTTTTTAGTGTCTTTTTGGTTGCGCGAGATTCAGTTCTTGGGTCTTGTTATTAACCCGAGTGGTATTTTGGTTGATCCTGCAAAGGTGGAAGCCGTGAATGATTGGGAGTCTCCTAAGTCTCCATCTGAAATATGTAGCTTTCTGGGCTTGGCGGGGTATTAACGCCGCTTTATTCCCGACTTTTTGAAAATTGCTTCTTCGCTGACCAAGTTAACTAAGAAGCGTGTTAAGTTTGTTTGGGGTACTGAGCAGGAGGAGGCTTTTCTTGAGTTGAAGAACAGGTTAATGCATGCCCCGATTTTAGCTCTACCTGATGGCACCGATGATCTGGTGGTTTATTCTGATGCCTCTTATAAGGGGCTTGGGTATGTTTTGATGCAGCGAGGTCGAGTCATCGCTTATGCCTCACGGCAGTTGAAGCCTCATGAGGTGAATTATCCTACCCACGATTTGGAGCTGGCGGCGGTGGTGTTTGCGCTCAAGTTGTGGAGACATTATTTGTACGGTGTTCCTTGCGTTATCTATACCGATCATAAGAGCTTAAAATATTTCTTCGAGCAAAAGGAACTGAATATGCGATAGCGTCGATGGTTGGAGTGATTAAGGACTACGATCTGGAGATTATGTACCATCCGGGTAAGGCTAACGTGGTGGCCAATGCGTTAAGCCGGAAGGAGAGACCAACACCTATTCGTGTGAAATCTTATCAGCTTATTCTCAAACCCGACATTTTGAAACAAATAGCCAACATCTAGAATGAAGCACTGCAAGTGGAATGGATTATGTCAGAACGTATTTGGGGTCAGGAAAAGTTGTTGGAGGACGTCGGTGATGGGGTAAAGAATAAGGACGGGCGTTTATGGGTACCGAGGTATGGAGGATTCAGAGGTAAAATTTTAGATGAGGCGCACAAGTCGCGCTATTCCATTCATCCGGGCGCGACCAAGATGTACCAAGACCAGACAAAGAATTATTGGTGGCCTGCGATGAAGTTTGAGGTGGCTCAATATGTGAGTAAATGTTTAACGTGTCTACAAGTTAAAGCCGAGCATCAGAAACCGTTTGGGAAACTTCAGCCGTTGGAAATACCTGAGTGGAAATGGGAGCATCTTACTATGGATTTTGTGACTAAACTGCCTCGTATCCCTAGGGGTAATTATGACACCATTTGGGTAATCGTGGATAGACTGACCAAGAGCGCTCATTTCTTGCCGATTCGAGCGACCTTTAATTCTGAACAGCTGGCCGATGTGTTTATTCGTGAGATCGTTTCTAGGCACGGGGTGCCGGTATCTATTGTTTCAGATAGGGATACGCGTTTTACCTCCAGGTTTTGGAAGAAGTTTCACGAGGAGATGGGTACCAAACTCCTCATCAGTACTGCCTATCACCCGCAGACGGATGGTCAGTCCGAGAGGACCATTCAGACTCTTGAGGATATGTTGCGGGCTTGTGTTATCGATTTTGGTGGTAGTTGGGATCGTCACTTACCGTTGGTAGAGTTCTCGTATAATAACAGTTATCACGCCACGATTGGGATAACACCGTTTGAAATGTTATATGGTAGGAGGTGTAGGACTCCAGTTTGTTGGGGTTCCATTGGACAGAAACAGTTGGGTAGTTTGGAGGTAGTTGAGGTTACGACTGAGAAACTCGATAAAATTAAAGCGTTTATGAAGGCCGCTCAGGATCGTCAAAAGTCCTATGCGGACAAAAGGCAAAGGCCTATTGTGTTCGAAGTTGGGGATCGGGTTATGTTAAAATTTTCTCCCTGGAGGGGCATTATTCGTTTTCGTAAAAGGGGGAAGCTCAGTATGAGGTTTATTGGTCCGTTCCGTATTTTGGCCCGAGTTGGTGAGGTAGCTTATTGGCTGGAATAGCACGAGGAGTTCGCGGGGATTCATCCTACATTTCACGTGTCCCATCTGAGGAAATTCTTAGCGGATGAAGAAGCCCATGTGCCTCTTGATCATATTGAACTCGATAGTAAGTTGAACTACGTTGAGCAACCGATTGCTATTCTTGACCGTCAGGAGAGGCGTCTGAGGAATAAGGTGGTTAGGCAGGTGAAGGTGCAGTGGAGACACCGTAGGGGTTCCGAGGCTACTTGGGAGTCCGAAGACGAGATGATGAAGCACTACCCGCAGTTGTTCCTGTCGCATCCCCGAATCCCATTGTAAGGGGGGTGGACTTGTAACGCCCGCTAATTCCGGTTTTAAGAATTAAAGCTTGTAGAGTATGTATAATTCTCGGGATTTATTCGATGTTTCTCGGGATCCTTCTCGTCACTCCGGTACGTTATAATCACTTAACTTTCTCCTCAAGTTGCAACACACTTCATACTCGAGGGACTAGGGTGTAATATATTTTATATCATAATATAAAAAAAAAACCTAACCCTAATGCTATTCAGCGCCGATCGCAGACAAGACCCCCACCCCCCTGCTCGAGTTTCTTCTGTCCAGCCAAGTTTGATCCGTAAAAACTTCAATTCAAGGTCGGTTTTATGATTCCCTAACGCGCATATTGGTCGTTAAGGTCGAGTTTTGATGATAACAGTTTGCTGACAGATTTGTATACGTTTATTGTAGGGTCTGTAACGCGATGATAAGACATTGTTTTTGATCGATTTTTGATTCCATGATGTTCTACTTTGAGTCTAGTTTCAAGAAAGGTATAATACGTAATTTTTGGATGAGATTTGAATGCTTTTTATGAATTTATAAAAATCGAGTGTCAAAGCTGATGCGGGATGACGGATTCTGGTTTGTCTTCCCGACATCATAAACTCTTTTCGACAGATCCAAATTGGTTGATTCCACTTCTGGAAGTTAGTATTTTGAGTTAGTAACCAAACCCAATTGGAATCGTTTAATTTGGTTCGGTAATGAATTTTATAAAAATAAAACCATTTTGTTGCGCACTGAAATAGTTGCACGTACCTTGCTGTGTTGGAGGAATTTTTATAATTTTTGTGTCCAATAGAAAAATATAATAAAAATATCTTTATAAACTTAAGACGTTTATTAAAGTCTGGTAAAAATTTAATAATTTATTTCAAAGGTTATCATATGTAATTAAATGCATCTTTGCATGCTAAAAAATCTACACGTTTTACTCGTTATTGATCAATAAGTTCGTTTTAGGCTTAACCGGTGGATGTTCAATTGTGTTCTTGTCGGGACTGTTTTAAATGAGTTTTTGCACCACAATCTTCCTAGGTATGTCCCGTATATCATACTTAAAGATCATGTTCATAGGTGTTCGTTAAGTTGATCAACTAGTTGTAGTTTGATTGTTATGTTCGGTTGTCTAGAATTGTAGTTTGGCGCGTTTAACGCGAGGGTTGAAGTGATTAACGACCAATTCAGCTCGGGGACACTTGGTTTGATGTACGGGCTGTTCAAAATTCATTTTTATAAGTTATGGGGCTGAATTGGTTGTCGGTTACTCCAACGGGTCGGTACAACGCGCAATTGTGTTTATTGAATAGTTGGTGCGTTGTACTTGCGGGTTACCGACCCATTTGACTCGTGTGGCGTCGTGTGGACTTGTTGGCTGTGATTTTATCATAATGGGTCCACATGGGGCTGAGATGGATGTTAACGGCCTAAACGACTCCTAAACACGCGTGTTAGTGTCACCTAGTGCTCCCGGGGGCAAATTGGGAATTCTTTATTCCCAGGAGTACCTAAGGGTCGTTTTGGTGAATGTGAGACCTCGGGGGCTGTTGTGATTAAGTTTGATGAGGTCGAGGGTTTAGGTAACTCGAACCATGTTAGAACGTCTCGTAGGATAAACGAGTCATCTTGATGTCATTAGTATTGATTGAATGTAAACCGACAGGTGTTTGAGTTTTGGGATTTCTTAGGGATTCTCTAGCTCGTGGTGAATCCGCGTCTTGTGTCAGGTGAGTTCTTGATGCCCCGTTTAACTCTTTTAAGTTTTGGGCTAGCATGCACACCTAAGTGACTTTGCTTGATGAAATGTTTTAAACTATTTTGCATAGGCTTGCTAGTATTGGTAGGCCTTGGAATATTATAGAATGTGTGTATGTATATATATATATATATTTTAGAATGGCCAATATTTGGCGAATGTTGTAGTCGTCTCGACTACTGAATGTTGCGTATGCCTACTTTGTATTTGCATGCGCTGAATGTTACGTGTTTGGGTTGTACGTTTTCTCAGCCCTCAGGGACTTATGAAGCAAAGAATGATGTCATGGCCTCATATCCGTCCCAAGCTAAAGACCTTATGCAACAATTCACTTCATGTAAAGTAGCGCACATCAAAAGAAGTGAGAATCGACCCGCGGATGCCTTGAGCAAACTGGCATCCACCAGCTTCGAACACATGGGCAGAGACGTTAGAATCGAGGTTCTGGACGCTCCGTCCGTTCCTCAACACCAAGTTCTGGTCATCCAGACCGGAGCAACGTCCTGGATGGAACCAACCAGGGCTTACTTGTCCTCCGGCATCCTCCCTGAAGATAAGGCAGAGGCTCGAAAGATCCGCCATAAGGCGTTGTGGTATTAAATGCATGATGAGGTTCTGTTCAGAATGTCATTCCTTGGCCCACTGCTCAGATGTCTAGACGCAGACGATGCCAACTACGTAGTCCGAGAAATACATGAGGGCATCTGCGGGCTACACGCAGGAGCAAGAATGGTGGTAGCAAAAATAATGAATGCAGGATATTAATGGCCGGCATGCACATGGGTGCCCTCAAAGATATCCAGAAATGCGATGCCTGTCAACGACACACACCCCGGACGTTGCGACTTCAGAACGACCTAGTTCCAGTCACTGCAGTATGGCCTTTCCAGAAATGGGCCATAGACATCATGGGCCGTTCCCCGAGGTCCCCGGACGTGTGATGTTCTTGTTAGTCACCATCGACTACTTCACAAAGTGGGTAGAGGCCAAACCTCTGGCCCATATAACGGCAACAAATGTGAAGAAATTCTTATGGGAATATATTATCTGTCGTTTTGGTCTCCCCCAGATGCCAGTCAGCGATAATGGGACTCAGTTTGCGGATAGCAGCCTCCAGGTTTGGTTATCTGAGTTGCAAATAAAGCAAGTGTTCACATCAGTTGCCCACCTGCAAGCCAATGGACAAGTCAAACGGGCCAATCGAAGCATCAAAGAAGGCTTCAAGGCCAGACTGGGAACCAAATGAACTGGGTGGGTTGAAGAATTGCCCCATGTGCTGTGGGCACACCGCACCAGTAAAAAGACGAGCAACTCAGAGACACTATTCAGCTTAACTTATAGCACGGAAGCAGTAATTCCGGCCGAAATTGGTGTCCCATCCGCGCGAATGCTTTTGATTGCAGATAATAATAAAGAGCTCCGGTTAAACCTGGATCTCTTAGAAGAAAGAAGAGAGTTGACCGCCAAACGCAAAAGTAAATACAAACGCCAACTCCAAAAATACTATGACACACGAGTCAAATTATGCAAATACAACTAAGGCGATTACGTATTCCGAAGCAACGAAGCATCAAACGCCGAATCACCAGGAAAGTTAGCACCAACCTGGGAAGGCCCCTATCAAATTGACGAAGTACTGGGAAAGGGTGCATACAAACTGAAAAGAATGGATGGCACTCCTATCCCCAGGACTTGGAACGTTACGCAACTACGGAAGTGCTATATCTAAGTTGTGTAATTTCCTTTTGGGCATGCGCACCTCTTTAATGGCCTGCGTGCCTAATGTTATGGTCTGCGTGCCAGATTTAATTTACCTTATCGTTAATATGAATATGGTTAATGCACAATTATCCTATTGTTTAAAAATTTTCTAGAATGTTAGTTCCTGTACGGATAGGCCTGCGTGCCAATACTCATCCTAATCCTATATTTTGGATACATGACGGATTTAGGTCACACACATTTATATTGTACTCATACAAGACAAAATGTAAAATCCATGCCATAAATACATTCAAAAAAGGGATTACAGGAACAAGAAAAAAAAAGTGTATATACAAAAACTATTCTTCAAGAAGAAAGTTTGGGAGCTGATGAACGCCATCCGCTGCTTCAGCAAAACCCTGGATAGCGTCCTGGATGGGAAAATACAGTTGATCAAACACGTCCATTCGCGCATCATACTTCCCATCCACATCCACTCCGTAAAGGTCAAAATCTTCAATGGAGCAGCCTTCACGAGCAAAGGCTATCCCCTCCAGGAAACCCGCCTTGCGACACGAGTCACTAGACGTGCATAGAAGATCAGCAAGGCAGTCTCCTAATTCATCTCCTCTATGAATACGGGAGATAACCTATGAAAACAATTAAAGAATCAGCAAAACGAATTCATAAGTCATGATAAAGACGGAGGAACTCATACCTTGGGAAAACCTTCCCGCATCAACCAGGCACGATCAGAGGAAGCTTCCTCAGCACCTAACTTCAAAGCGCCCTGCTCACCAATGTACTTGGTGTTTTCCTTGATCAGGTCTTCAATTAATTGTTCCTTTTCAACAGCGGCAGCGCGAAGGGTACTGATAGCTTCCTCCTGAGCTGCAAGGCGAGCTTCAACATCACTCTTGGCTTCTTCTGCCTTAGCAAGCTCAGCCTCGCGGACACGGGTTAGAGAGCGCGCGGTTTCAAGTGCAACGTTCTGTCGCCAACACGCCTCCTCCCATTCCTTAGCAGCAGTAGTTTGCCGATCCCTCTCTTACTCAAGAGCTCGTTCAGAATCTCTCAACTTCCACCTTTCGGTGTTAGCCGCAAGACGATATTTTTCCCTTTCTGCCCGGAGCTCTTCCAACAGGTTCTCCTGAGAACCCAAGTTCCGCCCCATGAAGTTCCAGTCCCGGTATATTTCTTGGGTTGTAGAAACCAGGTTGGCCAGATGATATATATACGAATTGCCAACAGATACCCGGGACCGGTTTTGTTGGTACTCACGCTCCCCAGGGGGCACGCCCTCATGAAGGAAATCAAAACACACCTCCTAGTCAGAAATTCGCGAGGAAGGAGTCAGATTCCATTCAAGGACGTGCCGAACAATACCGCTCTGCGTAATACGGCCCCCCTCCCCCCTCTCGGATTCATGAGGAGGAGGGGGAGGTACCATCACCCGCTCGGAAGGCTCCTCAGCTGCATGAGCAGGAGGCGAATGCGGCGACTCCAACCTCTGGGCACCAGAGGAAGTTGAACCCTCTTGGGACTGTCCCTTACCAGCAGAGGACTGCCCTGCCGGCTAAGGTCACTCTTAGCAGGAGGAGAGTCCAAGAGGATAACGGGGGCTACACATAAATAAATCGCCAAATAAGCAACTAAACAATAAACACAAATCCATAGGAAAGTATATGCGATACCTTTAGTACGGACCGCAACGCGGTCATAAAGGCGAACTCTCTTCGCTTTCGCAGGAAGGGGGAGGAAGATCCATTCCCTGCTTTTCCCCAACCACCTCCAACGGAGCGTGGTTGGACGATGTTTCTTTCCTCTTGCGACCAAAGGCTGTATCATAAAACATATTCAGTAACCGACGAGAGTACGCAGAAAATTATCCTTGGTCGTATCAAGGATAAATTACCTGTCGTGAACAAGCCCTCAGAGACTATAGGATCTAGACGGGTTTGTTGAGGAAACAAAAAACTATCCTTGGTCTTGTCAAGGATAGGGAGCTCCTTCTTATCACGGGCAGCAATGTGCATAACCCCAGGCACACCCACCACAAGAACAGACAACATGAGACCTTCAACTGCATAATAAACCAAAATTAGAAACCAGGATGAGCTCAGGAAGTATGACAAGTCTACTTACATCCATCCGGCTTCCGGAAATATGGCACGTCGTCTGGATAAGGCCACAGGCGACTCATCCTAGCCCTCACGAGAGCAGATTCAGGGATGGGGCGCATAGGAGTGGGGGTGTGGGTCAATTGTTGATACCACCCATGCCTTTCCGGACGATCAACGAATGGCAAGGCAAACAATGGCTGATCCACCGAATGCCAGTAGATGGGCGACGGGATCATGTCCTCCCGTATCCAACATAATTTCCTGGCCCAATAAGGGTCCAGGAGAGGTGTGTCCACAGCAATAGCCTTCTGGTCATTTGGAAGGCAAACGTAGCGGCCACCCCTACCATGCAAGCAGTAGAACAAGCCAAACTTATCAATAGTAGGCACAATGCCATGCGCCCGGCAGCAAAACTCAAAATGACGCATGCGCATCACCGCCGAAGCATGAAGCTGGGAAATATGAATCATATTCCCAGTTATCAGCTTACCCAGAAACCAGGTAACCGGAAATCGGAGATTCTCGGAGCTGAAATATTCGGTGAACACAACCATCTTACCCACCGGAGATCGGCTCGCCGTCGAACCAGGAGCCGGAAATTCCAACTCCCATTCTGGAGCTATACCGTAAGCATTGACGACGTCTTGAAAACCTTTGACGTCCCAATCAATGGTTAAAGAATCGATGGTTTGATAATCAGGTCTCGCCGATGCCATATAATCGGCCAAATATTGATTGCAACGAGCTATGGCTACTAAGTAATCAGATAAAGGAAGCTTAAAGAAGAAGAGAATTACTTCAAGAATTCCGGCAACGCTTAATTCAACTCTTCAACACAAAATTGAAGAAGATAAAGAAGAAATCGATAGATATATATATAGTGGTAGCATTTAATACGTGGAAAAGTGCAACACGACTGGCTACCAATCAGATTGTGACACGTCAGGTGGGAAAACCAAAAGTCAAAAATTTAAAATCCCTAGATGTGGCGCGAGCCAGTTGTCAGGCCCCTTTCTGCGCAGTACAGACCTATCACATCTATCAAATCTCGAATATAATCAACGAACTACTAGTTCTACAGTAATTGGACAAACTAAATGCTTTGGCTGATACGTCAGACATTATCAAAACACGAGTTACAAAAAAGAACAAGAAGAAGACTAGTCATAACTGTAAGCGGATGGATCATGGACAAAGAGCACTACAAATACAAAAGTTCAATACAAGTGAAAAATACAAGTCCATTCCATTTCATATGTACATGAAATTTACAAAACAAGAAAGAAAGTACATCGATAAATCTACACCATCATTCTATTCGTCGCGGGAGGCCTCCTTATCATCAGCCTCTGCGAGCAGCTTATTTACATGAAGGCACAGCTCACCAACAGCAGTGGGCTCGCGACGGTTCTCCTCTATTTACTTCAGGATATCAAAGGAAAGATTATCAAAGGATTCCATCTGCGCGTCAAACTCCTTTTGACAATCCTGGCCTTGAAGCTCAAATTCTGTAGGCGGACGTCCCTCATGAGCCATGGTGTACCCCTCCTGGAATCCAGCTTGGCGACCCACCCGCGACGAGCTGACCAACAAGTCATCCAAGCAATCCCTTAGCTCAGGGCCTTCCTTGATGAGCCTGATAATCTGGCCCAAGGAAAGGTCAACATAATATTCTCATAAGACAAACGTAATCAAAGTATTTACCTTGGGGATGCCAAATTTCATAAGCCAATGCCGTTCATCCGAGGCATCAGTGAAAGCCTTATCCAGCCTCACCTTCTCTTCGCTAACAGAGGTAAGGCGTGCATCCTTCTCCTGAACCTCGGACGCAAGCCTCCGAACCTCCTCATCCCGGGAGGCGATAAACTCGACCTGAGCGGCTATCCGCTCCTTCAAACGCTTATTTTCCTCCTGAACAATTAGGAGGGTAGCTTTATTCTTCTTAGCCTCCGCTTGGGCATCATCCCTCGCCACTTCAGCTTTGACCATGCGTTAAACGGCGCGCTTAAGGTCGGTTTGACCAACCACCCAACCCTTGAATACCTCACGACTAGTTGAAAACACATTAGCCAGATGGTAGCTAACTGCTTGCGCCAGACTAGCCTAAGTCTGGGAGTGTATCCTTTTACACTCGGAGGGTGGGAGGAAATGCTCAAAGAACTCTTGGCACACACGCGGATCGGTAAAGAGCGCGTCACTACCAAGGTTCCATGAGGGGCGAAAGAGGGAGTCCCCTTGATTAGAGGACTCTGCCCCTTCACCTGTTGAAACTGGTGGAGTTATAGATGTATCCTTTGGAGGCACAACCTCCGTTTCCACCACTACCTCGGGCAGAGGCATATCAACGTCCTCGGGAGGCACATCCTCCCCCTTTTGCAAAACCTCTGGAGGCGGAGAAGGTGCATGCGACGCAGCAACAGCTGTTGATTCGGAAACAAAAGTTAGAAGCTATTTACAGAACAAGTCCAGGGATATAAGCATACAGTTACCTACGGGTTGTCGTACGGTAGTCTGGCTCTTGACCCGATCCTGAAGCCGGGTCAACCTGATCTTCTTAAGGGGGGTACCCTCCCCCCAGCCTTGGTAACCTCCCCACTGGCAAGGTCACCAGTACCTTTGGCCGCTTCACCACCAGTGGGGTCAGAAGTCTGGGTCACCTCCCCACCAACGGGATCCTCGGTGCCCACAGTAGCCTCACCACCAGCGGGTTCATCGGCGTCTGAATCCTTATTCAGGCCGGATACACCGGCAATATCCGCCCTCTTCCTGCGGCGGACAATATCTTCAATAGCATGCAACACGCCAGCATGAAAACTCTCCGGAGTACTGGGCGACGAACCCTCACTAGTTGAATCCTCACTAGAGGATTCATCACTAGAATAAAGGACTATCGTCCCGTCTGGATGCATAACGCTAACCCTCACTAGTTGAATCCTCACTAGAGGATTCATCACTAGAATGTACACACCTTGAGCCACCGCGGACTCAGTGATTACCGGCTCTGTGCGGCCGCAGGTGGGAAAAAGGAAATTACCCTTGAAGTGATCAAGAATAAGCTCTTGATACATCTCCAGGGGCATCCTGAACATATCTCCCACGACAGTGGGAATAAGAACTTCAGACAACGAACAATCCCCTGTAAATAAAAAAAACAAACAAACATAAGGAAAGCATAAAAAACACTAACAGGCACAGTAGAAGAAAAACTTACGTCAGTCATCCGGGGAGAAGTATGGCTGCTCCGCAGGATATGGGCAAAGGCGGCTCATCCCCACCTGGACCAACGCTGACTCAGGGATCAGACCCATCGGAGTAGGAGTTCGCGTCGACCCTCAGTGTCGGCAGTAGGGAGGGAAAATTTGGTATTCAGCGAGCGGCGGGTCATGGCTAGCGGAATAACGTCCGCATTGACCCATAAAAATTTGTTCTTCCATTCGTGAGCACTCCTCGGAGGCTCAGTCCCGATCGCCTTCCCCTGGACGAAACTTACCAGCTGCCGCGGGTATGAATCTTGTACATCTCAAGAAAGCGATCCACCATAGGTTCCATCACAAGAGCCCTACAGCAGAACTCGAAGTGTCAGAGCCTCATTACTCCGAACGGATGCAACTGGAAAATATGAATCCCAGTAGCAACCAAGAAATCACCAAAAAAACCTGGTGATAGGCAACCGGAAATTGCTATGGTGAACGATTCACCATACAGAGCAATCTTCCAGGCCGGCGGCTGGTCAACTGTAGAACCAGGAGAGGGAAGTTCCGGCCCCTACTCCGGCGCCAACCCATAAAGGTTGACAATATCCTGGAAATCAGACGACTTCCAATTGATACATATGTTCTCTACCAACCCCCTAGATGAATCCTTCTTGCCATCCTTCTTACCACCAGCCATGACTGATCGGAGTAACAGTAAACTCAGAAGAAGATGAAGAGAAGATGGATAGGCTTAGAGAAAATTTTTTTGCAAGTAAATCGGAAAGTGAAACGGCCTCTCCTATATATACACATGCGAAGAGAGAGGGAGACAGTTCAGCCCCAACAGGCAACCAACCAAACGGTGACACGTTAGGCGGAAACTGTCAAAACAAAATGATTTTAAACATGCCGCCTAAAATCTCGTGTACCAACCTCGAGCACCACTCCTGACACGACTCAGACAGGAAACGTCACATCGCGACGCCTAAACAGTACCCCAGTTCAAAAGCAACAGGAATCCTAAGGACTAGTAGTTGCAACTCGCGACAAAAGACAAAAGTCCATAATTTATTCACTCTCAAGGACTAGTAGTTGCAACCCGCGACTCACGGAAGTAAAAATGGACTAGGGGGACTTATAGAGGGAGGCTAGCAAAGCTATCCACGGATCCCTTATCCGACCCGCGGATCGTCAAAGACATCCGCCACCCACGGATTCATCAACCAACCCGCGGATCGCTAAAAGACATCCGCGCAAGGAACAAATGGATTGGTAAAGCCATCCACAATCCAAGACACTTCGTGGAACCCCGTCATAACCCGCGGACGGTTACGCGAGCATCTGTGGAAGGAATCCACAAATAACTCAAGGGACTCATCATACGTATGATCCCCACGTGATATGGAAGAGCAGTTGTAACAAACTACTTCTAGAAGATTCCCTCAAAATCTTCTGATAGCGACATCGGCCAATGGAAAGAAGACACCTGGACACGTAATGGCCATCCCACGACGTGCACAGATAATGGCTACACCATAAACGGGTCCAGACTGTCACATCCAATAAAGGCCCGACACGTGTCCATTCAGGCAGAGAAGGAATAACTTGATAGTAACAACTCCACCAGTCACCTTCCTTCTATCTTCGGCTATAAATACGAAGATCATCTCTTCGAGGTATTTATTCACTCTCTCAAGCCTTACGCTATATACTGGTACTCGTATTAATTCTGATTAAGATACAGTACTGATTCTCACGCCGAAGGGTGGTTACAGGAAGACCCCCCACTCTGTCCTTCCCGTAACAAGACTCAACGGTGTTCTGTTTTGCAAGCGCTAGCTTGGATCTGCTCTCATAACCCTTCACAATACTCACATCTGGGGAAATACCTGATCGGACTATCCGATTCGATCAAGTGTTTCTTCAGGACTTAAACCCTCGACCTCTATGATATATTGGTATTGACTGAACAGGGCCGGCCCAAATGTATATAGAACCCAAGCTAGAACTTTGGGTCCCCAAATTTTTTAGACCTCCATTTTATAAAATATATAATTACATATTTGTATATTTAAATAACTTAAATATTAATCTGCAATTTAACCACCTGTAACATAATATTTCAAGAGTGTAGTGGTAATTGTTTCAACTTTTGGGCGTGCAATCCGGGTTCGAGTCTTAGTGGGTACTTTATAAAATTTTTCATGTTTGCTTAAAGATAACCCTGTAGGTCCAATTTGTATATTTATACTACAGTAGGCCACTGTATATTATTTTTTTTAAACTGGTAAGCCAATTAAATTGCAGAATTATTTTTATCTTGATTCTTTTATAAGTGAACGTTCATTCTATTTTGGGTTTTTGTTTCTTTCAAAAACGTCATTGATCATAAGGGAAATTTCGGGCAAATTATTTGAATTTTTATTACGTAGTTTTTACCAAATGTTTAAATTAGTTCCTTGATACTTACCATAAATTTTTTCTTTGACCCGGTTATTTTAAACCGACTTCTTTTTGAAAAAGGGCCCCCAATCTTTATTTTGCTTTAGGCCCCCAAAATGATTGGGCCGGCTCTATGGCTGAATACCCATTGGTGCTTTTCTATGCTAAATAACAAATAACAAAACAAAAAAAGATATTAATACAAATTTATTTATATATAATTTCATTTATTATTATACAATTTAATTCTTCTCTGGATCTCCTTCTCCAATTCCTCCATCCCACCCACTTCTTCAAGCTCCTACATAACAAAAGATGATTAATTTTATTTATTTATATTTAATAACAATAATAACAATAGGAAAGAGAGATAAGACACCTTAGGTCCCAAGAACAAGCCATATGGAACTCCATTGAATTTCTCTGTGTGATGCAACTGAAAATGCCCACAAATCAGTCTTAGTTAATCTTCTAGTTCCGTATTAAACGTATACTTCTATTTAGGGTCTAGTGAGTTGTTTAATAAAAAACAATTTTAAGTAAGAAAGTGTAAAAAACTACATATGTGTCTATTATTTTCTTATGGATACGACACGACTCTTATCTACTCACATATTCATTTCAGTTTCTCACTTCTACCATATCTTTAAAACACCACGTAAATGTGTTAATACGACCTTCACGCTTTTCTACTTAATCTGTTCTATAATAAAAACAAGTGAGTCTTAATACATAATAATATATATGTATTATATAAACAAATACTGATACAAAGACATTTCATAATCAAATAATATGTTGAAAACTGTTGAAAACTACGCAACCCACTTAGAGCATTCTCATCTAACCCCTCATATTATGTGAGGGTTGTTTTTATAATTTAGAGAGTGATTCAGAGTATTGTGAGTGAATAGTTTTTATATTTTAGAAAAAGTAGTGAGTTTTCTGTATATTTGAAAAGTTACTGTTCATCCCATATAATTTTTTAATATATTTTGAAAGTGGTTGTGAGTGAAAGAAACAAAAAAAGTAATAATAAAAGGTATAAAAAATATTATTTAATTTAAATGGAGAGAGAAAATAAAATAAGTTTTAGTGTAATTTTTAGTTTGAAGATAATGGATGGAATGAGAATGCTCCTATACAATGTACAAAAATTAGCTAAAGGCATTAGAATAGAAACTGAGACAATTACATAACCATTTTACGCATCATAATAAACAAAAATATTATATAATTTTAATAGTTTTTTAAACATTATCGATTATGAAATAAATTTAAAGAAATACATACGTGCACAGAGAAAAGATGAATGTTTGTATTTATTTGCTTGAAAATGTATTTTATTTAATGAAGCATACGAACGAACAGTGACCACATGTTACCTGATGAGCGGCTGCGACCCTTCGTAGGTAAGGAACATTTGCGATGGGACCCACTTGGAATCTTTTGTTAACCAAACCGTCATGGACGAACATGTACGCCATTCCAAACACCGTGATTCCTAGCCCCTGCGGTTTCACCACCACCACTCTTTATTACTTTATAATAATTTAATTTGATATTAAATTACTTTTTTCACAATCTTATGTTTTAATCAACATCATTAATTAGTCAATCGTCAGTCAATTTTTAAGTAACACCAAGACAAAACACATGTTTTTTAGAACAGTCTCGAAGAAAAAGATTGCTGCCCGACTCACTTACCGCTCCGAAACGGAGACCCGGAACTAAGCCTTTGTGGAAGAACCCATAGTACAGCAACGCAATCGCAGGAACCGCATTTATTATGGCAAACACATCGTTGAGCTCAAATGGACCTACTCGTGGTTTATGGTGTGACTGCAAGATTCAGCTAGTTAATAATAGTTTAATATAATAATAATCAA
Source organism: Bidens hawaiensis (assembly GCF_021521415.1). Taxonomy (NCBI): domain Eukaryota; kingdom Viridiplantae; phylum Streptophyta; class Magnoliopsida; order Asterales; family Asteraceae; genus Bidens; species Bidens hawaiensis. The sequence continues at coordinate 405,709 of NW_027492588.1, forward strand.
ATCATGATTCACTCCCTTAATTTGGGGCAATATTTTACGGGAATTGTGTTATTTAGGCATAAATACTAATAATAGGAAATTCAACTTGACTAATTGAGTCAAAGACAAAATCAATTTGGATTTGCAGATTTTGCAATTGGGAATTGTTAATTACCTCATGCATGTGCCACAAAGAAGCATGCCAAAGAGCTTCATGAGCCCATCTTGCCCAATACTCCATCCCTACCTGTTTTATTATTATTAACCATTTAAAGTATTGTCACCATACAAGATCTGGCATAAATTATTTATTGCTAAAAAAAATAATAATAAATTTACAAGTAAGTAAACAAAGAGAGACGAGTGGGTACCGCAGCACCAACAGAGAGGGCAAATGTACCAAACATCTCCACATACGGAATCTCTCCACCCTGTAATTGTAATAACCATCAGTTTCATTTCCCCCAAATTAATAAATTTGTACATACATACCTCCATTTGCCATGAAAATCGGTAATAAACAGCCATAACAGCCATGGAGGTGATTCCAAAGGTGGACATAATAGCTGCGATAAGATAAGTAAACCGTTCCGATTTCTTCCTCGCCATTTTCTCTTCAACTCTACTGATATTACTCACCACCGGAACCGTACTAATTAGCTCCGTAGCTGAATCATCGCCACTGGGACCATGATTACTAGAGTTGTTTTGGGTTTCAACCTTCTGGTCTCCCGCAACAAAGCATAGAGTCAAGGCAGGCCTTCTCCGGAGCCGACCAAGTGGGTCAAAATTTCTGTAAGAGAGCTGAAATTGAGAGATTGAAATTGTGGAGGTGGGCCTTTGGCGACCCAGGAACGGCATGGGCCTAGAGCTGCAGGGGACGGCAATTGTGGCCGCCATTGATGTGCAGGTGGAAGGATAAGGGGGGGTGAATATGAATATGTATGTATAGGAGGAGGAAGGTGAAGGCGGTGTTTGGGAAAAAAGAAAAGAATGGGGGTGGTGAGTGTGAGTGGATGTAGACCACATGTTACCTTCTGTGTGGAGGAGGGCCCATATGATATACCACCACCAACTTGATTATTGCACTACTTGTTTTTGTATTGGTCTTTCTTATTCTACTACGTCCCCTTTGTTGTTTTAAGTAACTTTAATTAGGTTTTTTTTTTCCTTCTTTTTCTTATTCTTTTTTTGAGTTCTATTGTGTCCAAATGATTTCATGTTAGAGCATTTTTAATCCGTTCTCTAAAATTATATGAGGGGGATTTGTAAATTATATGGTATGGGTTATAAGTGGTTGTGAGTAGAGGAGAGAGAAAATTTTTATAGAAAAGTTAAATTTGAGGTTTTACTGTATAATTTTTTAATATTTTTATAAAGTAGTTGTAAGTGAAAGAGAGAGAAAATATGATGATAAAGGTATAAAAAATATTATTTAATTAAATAGAAGAGAGAAAATACAATGTTTTTTAGTGTAATTATATGATATATATATATATATATATATATAGGGAAGGGAACGGGCTGGAAATGCTCTACCTTTTTAACCACTTTGACATTTATATTTAGACAAAATAGGAAAAGACGTCCTTTATGTTTAAATGTTTTTTCAATAGATGTCCTTTAACAAAAGAAATGGCAGAAAACATATTTCATGTTTCAAATTCATTTCATGTTGCGTCCTTTGTCACTAACCCAATTATTTTTTCTTGTTAATATGGTCATGTGCAGTGTGGTCATTTTACCCTTTTAAGGACTGTTTGTAAGATTAGACTAAGCATTTGGCCTTTTGAAAAAATATTTTTATTTTTCAATAAAATAAAAAATATATAAAGTAGGTTATCTTAATCATCACCATACCCTCCCCATTATCTTCATCACCAGTCACCACCATCTAACCCATCACCATCAAAACCGGTTTTCCGACGAGGGGTCTTATAAGCCCTACATCATCCTCCAGCCGTCCATCAATTCTCCACCGCCATGTGATCATTTTTCCGGTCACCATCGTTCTCTATTTTTCCGCCATACCACCTCACCGGAAAAACGAAGTAGTCGAAATATAAAAAAGGGTTTCACGGTTAACGAAAAAGAAGATCGATGATTTTTTATACTGGCCGGATTAACACTTCTTCTTTAGTAAGCACATCAGCTGGAATGTAATGTCCTCGTTTCGTTAAATAAATAAATAAACTATTACGAGTTCATTTTAGTTGTCGTGTCGATTGATGTCATTAAATTAATTAAATAATATATAGAATATGGATAAGATTGAGAGAGGGTAATGGACTTCAGAGTGATTTGGGCCTAAAAGCATTTGGGCTTTGCCTATTTAAACCCTTAAACCCTAATTCTAATCCTTATCCTTATCCTTATCATTCCACCACCATCCTTCCAATCTTTGGCACACATGCCCATACACACACAAACCCTTGTACACAACATGCCATCCAAGGGAAAGATTCGTTTAAGTTTTCAAACAAGCCAGATCCAAGCAAACCATAAGGTACGAGTATATTATAATCATCTATGTTCATTCTCATTTCGTTTCTTTTCTAGATCCAATAATAAATGAACAACTGCGTCCGAAAGCAAAATGCAAAAAAGAACCGAGCTAGGACGACTTAAACAAACTATAATAAAATCAAATACGAAAGCTGGTCTCGGCTTAAAGCAAAACAGCCTACATATGAGAAAGGTAACAACAAGCTTGGTTAATGGAATGAAACCCGAATGTCTAACCGAACCCCTGACGGCCGCAGCTAGAAACCCAAACCAATATTTTGATATAGAGGCGCGAATCAAATCAAAAATGAACCCCAATGGATCCCCTATTCCTTGCGCCGGTAAACGCTCGCAAAACGGCTCGAGTTGCAGGCTCAATCAGACCCGTGTGAATGAAATACGAGCGAACAGAACCCGATGCGACTCGATCAATCCTTTCGCGCGAATGGATTTATGCAATCCTTTCACGCGAATGGAATGGTGTGCGAATTGATTTAACCATTCGCATGGCATGCGAATTCTACCCGTGCGAATGGGTTGAATCGCGCGAGTCCTTTTTCTATGCAAATCGTGGGTGCGAGTTTTTGGTATGCGACTAAGCAACCCTGCTCGGACCTCAATCCAGCCCTTACCTCTCGTCGTGCTGATCACCGGAAACGGAGGTGGCGGCGTAGGTGTAGCCGTGGATAAGAAAGGAGGAAGAAGAAGGTTAAGAAGGTGGGGTGGGTAGGTTGGGGTTTATATACTAAGGCTAGGGGGTATAAAGGTAAAATAATAATAATAATAATAATAATAATAATAATAATAATAATAATAATAATAAATAGTAATTATAATAAAAGGATGTGATGAGAAACTAAACGAACCCGAACCCGAGACCCGACTCGTCTAGAAACCGTAACCACCTTACGTCAAACCAACGGTTTATGGGACCCGTTCAGAAATGCTTAAGTAAGTTGAGAACGTGAGCTAGCAATAAAATAATATAATGATGAATATACATGAAATAATAAAAAACCGTTAACGTATAAAACTCGTTGAGAATATATGAGTTCGCTAAAAATGGTTAACTTATAAGTGAAAAAAGAGGACTTAACCGAACTCGATTTAAATGCAAACCCGACCCATTACTAGTTATCCCCCGCTTGTTCGTAAAGACACTTGTTAAAGAATCGTTAACTAAGTACCGGTTCCAATATATTTAGTTCGGCTTGTTAACCAATAAAGTCGGTTTCTTTAACTGATAAAGTTCGGTGACTTAAAAATATATAAAATAATAAAAGATAGAAAATTAATACGTGTTATTTATTAAACAGTTAGTCCAGCTCAACTAAATAATGACATTACGATTAACTCAGAAAGGAATCGTCTACAGGTGAGTTTTAGCCCCTTTTTATGTGCTATGTTTTCGGGGCTGTGTGCATACTACGATGTGTTAGAATAATACACTTACCTTAAATGGTAAGTGTATATTAGATATATGTTTGTGTATGAATGTGAATGCTACGGATTAATTAACTAGTATGCACGTAGTTGTTATATTAGTTATGACTGAAGGAAGTAGAAAGGAAATGTAACGAAGTAGAATTGTATGGTATGTTAGAGGGCACCGGGCCCTAATAATAACCAAGGTATGTAGGGATTGGACCCTTATAATATCCAAGGTACGTAGGGACTGTACCCTTATAATATCCAAGGTATGTAGGACGCCAGATCCTTATAAATTCCAAGGTACGTAGGGACTGGACCCTATAATATCCAAGGTATGTGGGGACCGGACCCTTATAATATCCGAGGTATGTAGTCAGTAAGAAGCACGAATGTATGTATGCATGTTTGAATAATTGTAAGGCCCCATTCCCGATAACCCTACTTTGGTGTTGGATTTATTCATAAACACAGTTCTAAAATCAGAGTTAATTAAAACTTTTGCGGAATAATTTAAAACTTCAACATCACATTACAAAACATTCATTTTTGTCTTAACATACAAATTGTCTTTCCATGAACATTAATTAAAACAGTCAAGACATTTCTTCGTAGATGCCAGTCTCTTTAGCTCATGCCATGTGTCCCTCCTCAAGGCAGCTGCCTCAACCTATTTGGCTATGTGCATACTAAAAGTCAGCTACGCTAAGTGAGTTCTAGATAATCAATTAACATACAATACATTCACATCCATACTCATACGTGTCCGAAGATACGTATTCATACCTTACTTACATACATACGTACTTACATAGTTTCTTTCATAAAACCCTATGGTATACCATAAGCTATTCTATCTTAAACATAACAGATATTGTAAGGTTCTGGTCCCTAACATCACAGATATTATAAGGGTCTGGTCCCTAACATCACAGATATTGTAAGGGTCTGGTCCCTAGCATCACTAATATTATAAGGGTCTGGTCCCTAGCATCACAGATATTATAAGGGTCTGGTCCCTTCTGCCTCGAATAACCATATAACCATACCTGTCTCGTCAATCATCCATACATTTTATCATACATGCATACTTTACCTGTCTTTTGTATATAATATATATATACATGCTCATTCGTACAATCATCATTTAGTAATAACATTCAATACATAATCATACACGTATCATACACTTATCAATTAAGTAAATGTATTAACTATCACATAAGAGTATGCACACAGCCCCGAAAGCATATCAGATAAAGGGGCTAGAACTCACTTGAAGTCGGTTTCTCTCGCTGTTAATGGTAATGCCCTTCCTTAGTTGTGCACGGCTAACTGTACAATACATTACGCGTGTTAATTATCCATTACTACTACTTCCTACATCTAAGTTAATGAAACCCTCAAATAACTGGGTTCCGGGGGCAGCGCCCCTGGTAATGGGGCTAGGGGCAGCAGCCCCTAGCAGGGTCCAAGGGGCAGAGCCCCTGGCTGGGGTTGAGCTGCCATGTCAGTGATGTGTTGTAAAACACACTTATTTTCCGAGCCCTTTATCTACGTTATTTTATTATATTTTATGTATTTTTACTTGTTTTATATAGGTTTTACATATTAATCTTTATCTTGTAGGCTTTGGGTGAAAGAATGAAGAAACCGAACTTTTCGAGGAGCTTACGGGTCTTTTACGCATACGATTTTAAGACAAAACTCAAAGCCCGGCCCATATGCATATTGGAAAAGCCCAAGCCTCTTTTATATAACATAATACAAAACAATAAAAAACCTTAACACCCATACTAAGGGCTGATCGGAACTGGACAGCAGCACCAAGGAAGAAAAAAGTTTTGTGCTTAAGGTTTGGAGACTTGTGGAGGCTAAAGGAGGAAGAAGGATTGGAGAACAAGTGTTCAGGGACGATTCTCCATCAATTTTCACAGCCAAGTGCAGCCCGAAATCACTCTATCCTTTCAATTATTTCATTGTTCATCAACTTTACTTCTCTTGTTAAATTACTAATTAGTTTTGCAATTGATTGAGAGATTTAATTGTTTATGATTGCTATTGATTGTTGAACGATTGTTAAGATGATTGGTATGGTTTATGAGATGTTTTTATTGAGTATTCATGGCTGTCCAAAAATTATGCTTGGCTAAACTTGTCGGTTCTACCTAGGAATGATGATAATTGTTAGAGTTTGATGAGTTTATTGGATTGTTTGATTGATAGACGTATATTGTTATTGTAAAGTTTGATTTAGACATGAAATAGGTTGTGTTTAAGGGCTAGAAATTTTGGTAATTCATTTCATAAAACCTCTTGCGTTGGTTGATTAGTTTTGTATTGATTGATCGGTGCTTGTTTGATTCTAGACTTTGTGTTTAGGGTTAGTTTGCGATAGGTACAACCGTAGGGTTTTGTTGCATGAATTTGTGGTTAAAGTACAGTGTTTAGACACATTCTTGGAGACCGAGAGGTGATAGGAAGTTAGGGTTGTTTCATTGCCTTTGCATGCTAGAATAAGAATTGCGCGAGAGCGAGTTTGTTTCTTGTCAGGTTTAGGTGCTTTGAGCGACTAGTTGATCTATTTTGGTTTTAGTTGAATTGTTCCTCTATCCTTGGTTGTGTAGTATTCATTACCATTAGGTTCGAGTGTTGGTGAGACCGAGAGGTGAGTCAACATTAGAACACGTTAGCAATTGTTTCCCGGTTTGGTCGTTTTAGCCGATTTTGAGTAGTTAAGGTTTATTGAGTGAGACCGAGAGGTGATCCAGTGAGCCCGAGCGATCCTTAGTCGTGTCATCTTTAGGGACCGGTGTCTAGATATCATTCAATCCATTTACTTGTCCGACCTGTAATTTGATTCAAACCTAGGTAGACGTTTTTCTCCATCCCAAGTTAACACAGTCAATTTTTCGTTAAGTTTTGTATTTTTGGTAACTTTTGTTAGTCAGTCCAGTCAGTCATGTTAAGTCATTTTATAAAAAGAAAAACAAAAATTAAAATCATTTAAATATTATTATTAGGTAGGTCTTGTCTAGGGTTAGTGATCATTAGCGTTCTTACGTGTCCTCGTGTTCGACACTCGGACTTCCTAGGTCTATACTATTTGCGATCGGAACACTTGCCAGCTGTGTGTGGTTTTAGGATTTTCGTTTTATATTTAAAGCTTAGTTGTGAGGGTCATTCTTTTAGACATATCCGATGCACATCAAGTTTTTAGCGCCATTGCCGGGGACACGGTTTTGGGCGTTTTGAGAGCGACTCGAGTTAGGATTTACCTTGTGTGGTACTTGTGATTATTTTTGTTTTGTTTTTCTTATTTGTTAGAATAGTTTAGCTAATTTTATTTCTAATTATAGTTTTATGCGATAGACTCGATCTTGAGGACCACCCGACACTGAAGCATTTCCCGAGCCACAGAGAGAGTTTCGTGAGAGAAGTTGCGCCGTTTCACCATCGTCCACTTCTTCATCCGTTGACTCCGACGATAGGGATAGGATTATGGCTGAACCGAGGAGGACAGTTGCAGACCGGGCCCGTCCGGCCAATGCTTGCGCGAGATCCAGCATCGCACCCCCCGTTATTGGAGTTACTACGAACTGGCAGATTCCGTCGAACATTCTGAATACCATTGCTCATTCTACTCAGTTTCAGGGGTTGCTTCACGAGAACCCGCATTCTCATCTTACTCGCATCGTGCCTATCTACGAAACTTTCCATCTTGCCGGCGTATCCGAAGACGTCGTTAAGCTCCGCGTCTTCCCATTTTCACTCGTTGATCATGCGAGTCTGTGGCTCGAGTCCCTCCCACATGGCTCTATAGCTACTTGGGCTGCCATGCAGACCCAATTTCTTGAGAAGTACGATCCTCCGGCTAAGGCCGCTCGTTTGCGTAACCAGATTCGTTCTTTTCAGATGGAGGACACTGAGAGTTTCTACGAGGCATGGGAGCGTTTTAAAAATCTTTTAGCGTTGTGCCCGAACCATGGCTTGCAAGATTGGGCGGTTGTTGAGAAATTTTAAATGGAGTGACGTACGCGACGCAGAATATGCTCGACACGGCTGCGAGAGGAAATCTGTTGACGACGAAGGATCCATATGAGTGCATCGCTTTGTTTAATGGGTTAGCTATGAGTGGATACTAGAGACCACCCGCAAGAGGAGGTAAGACCGTCGACTCCATATCACGAGGCATGCATTCGGTGGACACGAGCACCGCACTTACGGCACAGGTCGAGGCGTTGGCGAAGATTGTGAAGGACTTGCAGACGAAGAGCAATCTGTGCGAGATATGCAGAGGAGGGCATGATACCGTTCAGTGCCTAGTCAGTTCGCAGGAGGAGGCCGTAGACTTTATAGGAAATCCAAACCGAAATCCAAATTCTTTCAATTCTTATAATTCGGGATGGAAAGGCAATCAGAATTCCAACTGGAGGGGCAGTAATCAGTCCGGTTTTCAGCAGTGTCAGAGTTTATTCTAGGATGCCAATGAGGGAGTGAGCAGTGGGGAGAAGAAGCCCACTTTAGAGGAGATGATGGCGCAGCAGACGCAAATGTAGTCACAGCTCATGACACGAGAGGATTCCCGACATAAAGAGATCTAGGAGAAGTTTCGCGAGCACGAGCAGTTCATGAGGAATCAGGGAGCGTTGATTCAGAGTCTCGTGTGGCAGATGGGAGAGATAGCTAGTCGATTGAACAAGAGGCCGCAGGGTACGCTACCAAGTAACACCGAGCAGAACCGAAGGGATTCGCGAAAGCTGTGACGACGAGGAGCGGTGTAGGGGCACGAGATGAGCCTGCAGTAGTTGTAGAGGAGCAGGTGGATGAGGAGATTCAGATGGAGTCTCCACCGGCCCAGGTGCATCAGAGGAGCAGCCCAGGGTGTTCAGCACAGGCCGAGAGACAGCAGTTACCGAGCGAGCCACCGAGAGTCTACAAACCTAGAGTGCCATACCCCGGGAGACTCCGCAAGGATAGAGATGAGGAGCAGAACTCCAAATTCCTTGATCTTTTGAAGCAGCTTCACCTTAATATTCCAGTCCTTGAGGCACTGACTCAGATGCCTAAACATGCGAAGCTCTTTAAGGATATCCTCTCAAATAAGGAGAAGTTAGCTGAGGTCGCTTCCATCCCATTGAGTGCTAGTTGTTCTGCTGTCTTACAGAGGAAGTTACCAGAGAAGATGTCCGATCCAGGGAGTTTCACGATTCCCTGCATCTTGAGTGATGATACGGTTATTCATGCGCTGGCTGATCTTGGTGCCAGTATTAATCTTATGCCGTATTCCGTGTATAGCAAGCTGGGTTTAGGCGAACCGAGGCCTACCAGGATGAGTATCCAGCTTGCTGATCGTTCTGTGAAATACCCTCGAGGGGTGGTCGAGAACATGCTTGTTCGTGTCGACAAGTTCATTTTCCCGGTGGACTTTGTCATTCTGGACATGAACGATGATGATAGCGTACCGCTTATTTTAGGCCGACCATTCCTTGCCACTACACAGGCGTTGATCGACGTCTATGAGGGTAAGTTGATCTTGAGTGTTGGGGATGAGAACGTCACCTTTGACGTTCGAAAGTCACTTAAACACCCTAAGTCTGCTGATGACTCCTTGCACTTTATCGATACCATCATGGAGCATGTTGGAAGAGTTTTTCAGTGAGATATGTGGAGGATCTGCCTCCGATACTCAGATTCTCGATAGGGAGATTCCGGAGGTTGGGATGGTTGCCATGACCACTCAGTCAACGGACGATGACACCGAGTCACACGCCCCTGAGTCTGAGGTGTCTGCTGGGATCGTACGAGACGATTCGATGGACCGACCTTCCGTCGAGAGTCCTCCTTCTTCCTTAGAGCTTAAGGATTTGCCCGCCTATCTGGAGTATGCGGTTTTGGATGAGGAGAGGAAGCTGCCGGTTATTATTGCATCTCCTTGGATGGAGGTTGAGAGAGAGAGATTGTTGAGGGTGCTTCGAGAGCACAAGGAGGCCATTGCATGGAAGATTATCGACATAAAGGGTATCAACCCTTCATTCTGCACTCATAAAATCCTCATGGAGGATAATTATAGGACTGTTGTTCAGCCGGCTGCGGCTTAATCCGAAGATGCAGGAGGTCGTGAAGAAGGAGATTATCAAACTCCTTGATGCGGGGATCATTTTCCCCATTTCTAATAGTTCGTGGGTTAGTCCAGTCCAAGTGGTTCCTAAAAGGGTGGCATGACTGTCGTCACTAATGAGAGGAACGTGCTCATTCCCACTAGGACTGTGACTGGTTGGAGAGTCTGCATTGTTTACTGCAGACTGAATGATGCCATGAGGAAAGACCACTTTCCTTTACCTTTCATTGATCAGATGTTGGAGCGTCTGGCAGGTCAGTAGTACTACTGCTTCTTGGATGGTTTCTCCGGGTACTTTCAGATTCCAATTGCTCCCGATGACCAGGAAAAAAACCACGTTTACCTGCCCATACGGGACGTTTGCCTATAGACGTATGCCGTTCGGATTGTGTAACGCTCCAGCCACATTTCAGAGGTGCATGGTGGCTATATTTCATGACATGATCGAGGAATCCATGGAGGTGTTCATGGATGATTTTTCTGTGTTTGGGAGTTCTTTTGATAATTGTCTCTCCAACCTTGAGAGGATGTTGGCCCGATGCGTTGACACCAACCTAGTCCTTAACTGGAGAAGTGTCACTTCATGGTACGCGAGGGCATCGTTTTGGGGCATCTTATTTCGAGTGCGGGGATAGAGGTTGACCGAGTGAAGGTCGAGACCATTTCTAATCTTCCCCCGCCCACTTCTGTGAGATCCATCCGTAGTTTCTTTGGTCATGCTGGGTTCTATCGTCGGTTCATTAAAGATTTTTCCAAAATTGCGAGACCCATGACCAAACTCCTGGAGAAGGATGCCACCTTTGTGTTTTCTGAGCAGTGTGTCGAGGCGTTTGATCTATTAAAAGACAAACTCGTTAACGCCCCGATCATGATTGCTCCCGACTGGTCGCTCCATTTTGAGTTGATGTGTGATGCGAGCGACTTCGCATTCGGAGCAGTTCTTGGACAGCGGAAGGAAAGACATTCCATCCGATTTACTATGCTAGTCGGACCTTGAATGGTGCATAGGAGAGTTACACCACCATTGAGAAAGAGCTTTTAGCTGTGGTGTTCGCGCTCGATAAATTCAGGTCATATCTAGTTCTGTCCACAACGATTGTGTAAACGGATCATTCTGCCATTCGTTATCTCTTTAGCAAACAGGATACTAGGCCACGCCTTATCCGATGGATCCTGTTGCTTCAAGAGTTTGATATTGAAATCCGTGATAAAAAGGGGGTCGAGAATGTGGCGGCCGATCATCTTTCGTGTCTTGAGGGAGCTGAGTTAGGAGAACCAGGGGTCAGGATTAATGACCACTTTCTGACAGAGAGTCTCTTGTTTGTTTCGGCTCAGGATGAGGGTTTTCCATGGTTCACCGACTTCGCGAACTATCTTGCGGACGGGTACTACCCGAAGATGCCTTACCAGCAAAAGAAGAAATTCTTTGCTGATGTTAAGTTTTACCTTTGGGACGACCTGTATCTCTTTCGTATAAGTGCTGACCAGTTGATTAAGAGGTGTGTTGACGTTAAGGAGGGATGGCAGATTATGAACCATTGCCATGTTGGACCGACAGGAGGTCACCACGGTGCAAGTTTGACAGCGAAAAAGGTCTTTGATTGTGGTTTTTATTGGCTTTCGATTTTTAAGAATGCGCACGCGTTTGTTAGGAGTTGTGATCATTGCCAGCGTGTCGACAACATCTCGTCGTGAAATGAAATGCCCCAAAATGCTATTCAGGTTTGTGAAGTTTTCGATGTGTGGGGCATTGATTTCATAGGACCGTTTCCATCTTCGCGTGGAAACAAGTACATACTCGTGGCGGTTAACTATGTTTCGAAATGAGTTGAGGCCAAGGCCTTGCCCACAAATGATGCCCGAGTTGTACTCCGTTTTCTCAAGAACCTTTTTGCTCGTTTTGGTGCCCCGAAGGCGTTGATCAGTGATAGAGGTACTCACTTCTGCAATGTGTAGATGGAGAAGGCGTTGCGACGCTATGGGGGCACCCATCGGCTTGCGACTGCCTACCACCTACATACTAGTGGGCAGGTGGAAGTGAGTAATCGGGGGATCAAACGTATTCTTGAGAAAACGGTTGGCTCGAATCGTCGGGATTGGTCTGACAAGTTGGATGATGCGTTGTAGGCCTTCCGTACAGCCTACAAGACTCCGACCGGTTCCACACCGTTTCGGATGATTTATGGGAAGGCCTGCCACCTGCCTGTTGAGTTAGAGCACCGTGCGTCGTGGGCCCTGCAAAGGGTCAATTTTGATATGATCTCCACGGAGAGCACTCGTTTCCACCAGTTGCACGAGGTAGAGGAGCTGAGAGATCATGCCTATGCACAGTCGTTTAGGAAATTGAAGGGTAACAAGCAGTTCAAGTGTGGGGATTTGGTCTTATTGTATAATTCCCGGTTGAGGTTATTCCCGGGAAAGTTGAGATCCCGTTGGTCAAGACCGTTCACGGTCATTGAGGTTTTCCCGTACGACACTGTTGAGATAGAGGATAAAGGCTGGAAGTTTAAGGTGAACGGTCATAGACTGAAGCACTACATTGGCGAGCCGATGGCTGATCAGACGGTCGAGGTATTCTACCTTGTCTCTCTCTCCGAGACGTAGACGTGATGGATGCATCACTCGGGAGACTGCCCGAGTTGTAGAGTTTGTAATTCTGTTATTTGTTTGTGCTATCTGTTTTATTTGTTTTTGTCTGTTTCAGGATGTTCCAAAATGAAACCGTTCGTTCTCAATCTCCATTCAAGTCGGTCGATTTAAGGAGTGTTCTATTAAAAAAAATAAAAATAAAATAAATAAAATAAAAATTATAAAAACCAAAAACACAAAAATACGTCTATTTTTTATGTTTTTGTTTTCTGTTTTGTACGCCGCTACATGCGAGCGAGTTTGAGTTTTGCAGGTTATATTATGCTCATGGTAGCTACGATGGCGTTTTGGAACAGGTTCTCCCGAGGTTGCGGCCGCGAGCGAAATGCTATACGGTCGCTTGGTTACTACTCAGCTGTTGAAGATTCTTCACACAAACCAGGGGAGTAACCCGTTCTTTGTTTTAGTCTTGTATACTATATTTTTATATCCTGTTTTATTTTTATCTTTATTTTATTTTATTTCTTTTCCTTGTTCTCATTGAGGACGATTTCGTTCTAAGTGTGGGGATGAGATTTATTTTACTTAGTTGTAGAAAAATTTTGAAAAAAAAAATTTGAAAAATTTTTAAAAAATAGTCCCTTGAAATTTGTTTTCTCTACGTTAAACAGGAAATGATATTATTACCGAGTAGTGGTTATTTTATAACTTCTTTGTGTTTTCAAAATAAATATATATATAATAAATAAGAACAGTGCCCATTAGACCCGCACGTAATGTATGGGAATTGAACAGTTTAGACTCAGTAATCGATGTGCTGGTAGGCTCAGCCTCCAAGAATGAAAGAGCGGTTTGGTTGTTGACTTAACTTTAGAAAATGGGATGAAAAGGCGGGTCATACTCATGCCTTATGTTTAGTTTGATCGTAAAAATTAAAAATTTTATAGAAATTGGAATAGACTAATCATATGATGCTTGGGTAGGTTTAACATTAAGGTACACCAAAGTTGTCTGTGATATAAACATAAATTTTATGCTTCTAGTTTTAGTGGTTAACACTTCATAGGCATATGGTTTTATAACTTTAAATCCTGTATTGATGGGATGCTCCGGGGGGCGGACACCATGGGTCTTTATGCGATTTATCATCTGGGTATTCACATCTCCTAAGTGGAGTTATGAATATTAAAAGAGCTCAAAGAGCAAACCCGCAGTTTATCTTCCAAACATAAGTCAATAAACATGATCACCTCGTACTTCAAAGTACAAATACACTACTGACTTGATCATTCACGCTGTTAGTCATATGGGATCCCCTTGCTCGCGCCTATTACCATTAAGAAACGGGCCACAAGGGACACGCCATATGTAAGCCCTACAGATGAATTTGTGCATACTCACCCTTGAAGATGAACTTTGGGGTATTGCTTGATAACGGTGGTATGTCATGTAGTGGGAAACACTTACTAGTTTGCTACTTAAACATACATTAATCGTATCTAATGGGTGCTAGGTAGACCTTAATGCTTAGGCTTAGGTGGATAAACAATACCCTTGATTGTCTTTAGTTATTCTTGAAAATGGTACATCATGTTTTGATCAACTAGATATAAGGTTTAAGTCAAATTGGGGTGGCTCGAGTCCGGTATAGTTCTTAATTGTGGGTCCCACTTAGTCATTCAAACTGATAAAATTGTTGCGCCTTATTTGCCTCGGTAAGTATTGGGGGCATGGGTTTAAGTGGACAGCAATACCGGCAATCGACCTGATCTAGCTTATTAGGTGAAAGTTGGAAGAAATATTTGGGTAACGGGTCACTTGTTCCAATACTTTAAAAAGAAAATAATAATAATAATAATAAATAAATAAGACCAAGAGTTGTTGGTTGAACTCGGTTATGATCCTGTATAGTATTCTTTTTCAGGGACGAAAAAGTCTTAAGTGTGGGGATATTTGATGTGTTGTTAAACACACTTATTTTCCGAGCCCTTTATCTACATTATTGTATTATATTTTATGTATTTTTACTTGTTTTATATAGGTTTTACATATTAATCTTTATCTTGTAGGCTTTGGGTGAAAGAATGAAGAAACCGGACTTTTCGAGGAGCTTACGGGTCTTTTACGCATACGATTTCAAGACAAAACTCAAAGCCCGGCCCATATGCAAATTGGGAAATCCCAAGCCTCTTTTATATAACATAATACAAAAAAATAAAAAACCCTAACACCCATACTAAGGGCCGATCGGAACTAGACAGCAGCACCAAAGAAGAAAAAAGTTTTGTGCTTAGGGTTTGGAGACTTGTGGAGGCTAAAGGAGGAAGAAGGATTGAAGAACAAGTGTTCGGGGACGATTCTCCATCAATTTTCACAGCCAAGTGCAGCCCGAAATCACTCCATATCCTTTCAACTATTTCATTGTTCATCAACTTTACTTCTCTTGTTAAATTGTTAATTAGTTTTGCAATTGATTGAGAAATTTAATTGTTTATGATTGCTATTGATTGTTGAACGATTTTTAAGATGATTATGAGATGTTTTTATTGAGCATTCATGGCTGTCCAAAAAGTATGCTAGGCTAAACTTGTCGGTTCTACCTAGGAATGATGATAATTGTTAGAGTTTGATGAGTTTAATGGATTGTTTGATTGATAGACGTATATTGTTATTGTAAAGTTTGATTTAGACATGAAATAGGTTGTGTTTAAAGGCTGAAAATTTTGGTAATTCATTGCTTAAACCTCTTGCGTTGGTTGATTAGTTTTGTATTGATTGATCGGTGCTTGTTTGATTCTAGACTTTGTGTTTAGGGTTTCTTTGTGGTAGGTACAACCGTAGGGTTTTGTTGCATGAATTTGTGGTTAAAGTACAGCAGTTAGACACCTTCTTGGAGACCAAGAGGTGATAGGAAGTTAGGGTTGTCTCATTGCCTTTGCATGCTAGAATAAGAATTGCGCGAGAGCGAGCTTGTTTCTTGTCAGGTTTAGGTGTTTTGAGCGACTAGTTGATCTATTTTGGTTTAAGTTGAATTGTTCCTCAATCCTTGGTTGTGTAGTATTCATTACCATTAGGGTCGAGTGTTGGTGAAACCGAGAGGTGAGTCAACATTAGAACACGTTAGCAATTGTTTCCCGGTTTGATCGTTTTAGCCGATTTTGAGTAGTTAAGGTTTATTGAGTGAGACCGAGAGGTGATCCAGTGAGCCCGAGCGATCCTTAGTCATGTCATCTTTAAGGACCGGTGTCTAGATATCATTCAATCCATTTACTTGTCCGACCTGCAATTTGATTCAAACATAGGTAGACGATTTTATATATCCGAAGTTAACGCAGTCAGTTTTTTGTTAAGTTTTCTATTTTTGGTAACTTTTGTCAGTCAGTCTAGTCAGTCCTGTTAAGTCATTTTATAAAAAGAAAAACAAAAATTAAAATCATTTAAATATTATTCTTAGGTAGGTCTTGTCTAGGGTTAGTGATCATTAGCGTTCTTACGTGTCCTCGTGTTCGACACTCGGACTTCCTAGGTCTATACCACTTACGATCGATACACTTGCCGGTTGTGTGTGGTTTTAGGATTTTACTTTTATATTTAAAGCTTAGTTGTGAGGGTCATTCTTTTAGACATATCCGACGCACATCAGTTAGCTCGGAAAAATTTTATTTTCATCAATAGGTCCTTTATCAAAAACGCATCAGAAAATGAATCAGTTCACATTTTGCAACAACTTAAAGCATTTCGCATGAGCGAATTTCGCATGGAATTTCGCTTTGCATGACTTTTTCGCTTCGCATGGCTGTGCGATGCGAAATATTAATTTCGCTTCGCATGGCTGTGCGATGCGAAATATCGATTTCGTTTCGCATGGATGTGCGATGCGAAATCGACTTATGCGAAAATATCTCCTTTTCTTCATTTTTTCCATTTTAAGCCAAATTACTCCGTGACTCTTCCTTAGGACCCGATTTTACCCTTTTTATGGGTTTTGGGTTGTACCAACTTTGTATACCCGTATTTTATGAGGTCCGAACATCACCTTTTGTCCTATAACATACCCGTGAGGTTATAACTCACTAAGTTTATGTTTTTTCTTACATCTTACAACCCGATCTATCGTTCTATCAGTTTGCATGTCGAACTCGACCATAAAACTTAACCTTTTTAACCAAAACTCACCTTTTCCTTTGGGTTCGTGTTCAGACCTGGACCAACTCGTGAATCTAACGTGGTTCTTGGTGTTTGATGACGTTTACACACGAGATTCTTCCTTCTTTTAGCTCGGGATCGGATCCGGGTGTTTAGAGAGAAAGTGTGTGTGTTGTGAAAGGAAACAAAAAGGGTGGAGGGGTTGGGCTTATATAGGGGGCTATGGGCCCCACAACCCACTCACATTTCCAAATCACAAACACTTAACTCACGACTAATTTAACGACACACAACTATTAACAAAACTTTATGTTATTCATTTAACAAAAGTTGGGTGTTACAATAATAGATGAACAGGTAAGTATTAATACGCATCTTCGGACGCGTATTAGACTATTAGTAAGTAAGTGAATGTAATGTATGTTAATTAACTAGAACTCACTCAGCGTAGCTGACTTTTAGTAAGCACGCAGGCAAGTAGAATGAGACAAGTTGCTTGATGAGGACGCGTGGCAATAAGATGAAGACTGGTATCGTCAAGAAGAGGATTTTCGTGTCATTTATGTTTTATGTTTAAGACTGATGTTATTTCTGTTTAAGACATGTATTTAAGTTATGTATGAATGGTTGACTTTTATTTCCGCGAACTGTTTTAATTAACTCTGATTTTCCGAATTATGTGAATGAGTAAATCCAACCAGCGTGAAAGTAGGGTTCCCGGGAACGGGGCCTTACATGGAAATTTAGCTGTCAATGCGATTAACGCTACGGATGTTTCTTCTTTGTTGATCACAATGATCTCATCGGACACGTCTAACTGTGCCAACTGGTCAGGATTAGGGTTTGGATGAAGATTGTTGGATTGAAATGGGTTTTGGGTGAAATCGAAAGTGGGTCTGCCACGACGTCGTTTCTTAGGATGCCGAGCGAGAGTAAGTAGTTGAGGTTGTTAGGGTCGTGGGGCGGAGGTCGGTGGACACGTTCACCGAATTTAAAATACTGGTCGGCGAGGTGGATTGGGGTTTTTGTGGGTGCCAATGAGTACTTGATTTTCGATGTGTGTTCATATGGGATTCTTGAACCGAGATGAAAAAAACTAGTGCCGCAGACCAATTTGCGGTTTCTTTATTCATGGCCCTCGATTAACCACAATCTCACCCACCAAACAGATCTGTGGTGGTTGTAGGAAGATGACAGAGAATGAAAAAAGAGGTATGTACTTCTAGGTCTTTATTATTGATGGTTGTGATGGCGGTCGTTGAGACGGTGCTAGTCGGCGTGGTGGAGGTTGATGATGGAAGTAGATGGTTTTGGTTTTCATTTGGAGATAGAAAGCTGAAAGAAAGTTTAGTGTGTGTGCGTGAGGTGTGTGAGAGAGAGAGAGAGAGTATTAATTATTTGGATAAATCTTAGTTTTAATTTTTTTCATCTTTAGTATAATTACACAAACAGTCCTTAAAGGGGTAAATGACCACACTGCCCTCATGTGCAAGGCACATACCATATTTAACAAAAACAATTTAACTGGGTTATTGACAAAGGACGCGACATGAAAGGAATTTGAAACATGAAATACATTTACCACTATTTCTTTTGTTAAAGGACATTTATTGAAAAAACGTTTAAACATATAGGACTTCTTTTGCTATTTTGTCTTATATTTATTTATCTATAATCTTAATCATAAACATATATAAACAAAACATTTAAAAACTGTCTAATCGCTTCTCACCTCTCTCAAGTAATCAAATTGTTTTATTTGTAAACTAGGCTATTGACTCATGTACAATACGTGTGGAATATAGAAATCGTTTAGCAGACATATATAATTTTAAATGACAAGATAATTTATTGTACATTTTTTGGGACGATAACATGATATTTATTACGTATGTGACTTAAATACACAAATAAATGTAATGTAAAATAATTAAAACATGAAAACACCTATAAATACACACCACACACACACACATATATATATGTATATTCACAAATAAATGTCATAATAAATACTGCAAACACATAATATAGAACTTAAGGACTTAACATAAGAAGTTATATTGTCAAAAAGATAACAAAAACTCTTTATGTCGGTCATCCTTACGAAGTATCATGTCGAAAAATACGTACAAGTTATATAAGTTCCAACAAAATCAATCCATTTAAACCATGATTATGAACAAGTACATAAATATTAGAAATTCAGAAGAATTGCGTGAAGGGGCCGCGATAATACAGGGATTCAAGCGTTATCCGTAATGATTGAGCGTAAAGCGTCATTTTCTAAATCGACCCAAAAATGTTATCGATTGTACCGAGGAAAGTAAACTAATGAGATGATAAAATATGTAGAAAATTATATATTTCTAAAAATTCATAACTTCAATAGAAATATCTAAACAATATAATTTAAACTTTAATAGTTAGTATTCATCACATTCTCTTAAAAAAAACATAATAATTTAATTGGATTTAGGTTGGTGTCATTATTACATCTTATGTTACACTATTATTTATTACGGGCTAACAAAACAATCAAAATTGAATTTCGGCATTCAACGTTAAAAATATATTAAGGACGGGTAACGACTGTCAAGTACAACAAAACCATAACCTAATACCTTGATATTTCTGTTAAATAATAGTCGAATTCCCCAAAACTTCATGTTGACGTTATCAAAAGTGAATAACCTAAGACCATGTAAAAGCATGCTAAAAAAAGAATGAACATAATAATATTTTAGTTTTTTAATTGATTTGCTTATGAATGGGACGATTTTGATTTTGGCAGGTGTGCATGAAACCAAAGAAGGCTCGTAACCGAAGTAACTTACATAACCCAACCCAACCTAATATTAAATGAGCCAATTTTGGTGGATTTACAAACAATAATAGTAATATATATTTTATTTTGGTCAGCAACATGTTACCAAAATCGGACGTTCATTAGTAAACGGTTTGAAATTGACACTTTTACTCAAAACATGATGACCACATTGAAAGAGTCAAGGAAAAATTAATCTATACTTAAGACCTTAAGTAATTTTTTTCCCACTTATATAGGTTAATACATTTAAATTATATAAGTGGTAACTTATAAAAATAGAAAAGTAACTTATTACATTAAATAAAGACGAATTTAATTTACACCAATAATTTACAAAATTATAAATAAATCATAAATTTTTAATAAATTTTTTTAACGAATACACTATAAAATGAATGAAACAACATAACGTACCTGGATATTGGGATTGTTTTGATGAACCTAGTGGATTAGCACAAACCATATGATTCAAAACGAATTAATGTTTAAATGAGTGTTTTGCATTTATAATAAGATGGAGCTTATAAAATGTTATGGAATTATTTTAAAATGAATTTCAATAGTTTCAGTAAAAATGAAAAGTATATTTGGTGATTTTTAACTTAATTAAAAAAAAATAAAGACAACATTTACAATTCAAACGTACGTAATCAAAATGTTTCCTTTAATTAATTTAGAAAGCAATCAAATAAACAATGTAAGTTAGAAAATAAGTTACAAGTTAAAATTATTAGTAATAATAATAAGTCAATTATCAATAAATAAAAATTGATATGTATTTTAATTTCTTTTTGAATTATTTAATTATGAAGAAAAACTAAAAATACTTGATATATATGGAGGTAATAGGGATGGACCAATCAGAAAAGGCCATTTGTCCAAAATCTTTATTTCTTTAATAGTATACTTAGATTAAATTTTCTTATTTATTTGACCCAAATTCACGGGTATGGGTCTCACCAAACCCAGATAGCCTTTAAACGGGTTATAACATCTCATTAAATTAAAAATTAATCACACCAAATATTTAATATGAAAATCCTATAACATAAGGATATACAAAAAATTAATATCCATTTTTTTTAAAATGATATTATTTATAATTAAGAAACAATTTTATAGTAAAAAAAAAAAAAGAAATTAAGCGGGTCATTGGTATCATCAAACTTAGATAGCTTTTAAGTCGGGTTATAACATCTCATTTGAATGAGCCAGGAATCTAGTCGCAAATCGATACGTAACTCGTGTTTAATACATTAAACATCAATACATTAATGATGAAGATACACTATGGATAAATACATTAGATGAGAAGAAAATTCGGCATGGTAACAGTATACGAATAAGTTATGGCACAGATCTCTGTGCAAGTCTACTATGGAAGTCCTATTTATAGGCATATCCCATTCGTTAGAACAGTAGTAACGAATGAGACCTCTCATTCGTTAACAAGGTTAACGAATAAGGTCTTTCCATAGCCCATTCGCTAAACACCCTTAGCGAATGGGTATACCTTAACGAATGAGCTTCCATTCGTTATACTGTTGTAACGAATGAGCTTCTAACTTAACGAATAGCCCTAGTATTTAACGAATGAGGCCCATTCGCTAAACATCCTTAGCGAATGTGCCTTTATACATTAATATAAAGACTAAACTACCCCTAGCCTATTCGAACAGCTGCGGACACCAAATCCGTGCACTTACAGACTCCCCCTTGTCCGTAGCTGTCAAATGCTTCCCAATAATTTAGTATTGAATACTTTAGCATCCAATACTTTAGTCTTCAATACTTTATCCTCCAATACATTAACGACGAATACGTTAAAGTTGAATACTTTAACCGTGAATACTTTATCTGCATATCATCAGCCGTACAACCAACCTCCCCCTTGGCTGATAATTCTCGGGCTTGTGCAAACAGACAA
Source organism: Bidens hawaiensis (assembly GCF_021521415.1). Classification (NCBI taxonomy): domain Eukaryota; kingdom Viridiplantae; phylum Streptophyta; class Magnoliopsida; order Asterales; family Asteraceae; genus Bidens; species Bidens hawaiensis. The sequence continues at coordinate 427,234 of NW_027492588.1, forward strand.
AATATAACACTTTGTAAGCAAACCAAAACTTGTAGCTACTCGTATCAGATTTCCCCCTCAAATCAGCATCTCCAGGTGATCATTCTGATCATACAATTGGCATATGATATGGTTCGATCAAACGAATCAATTAGCAGCAAGTCATCGGCTATCTTTCGTACCGGTAACGTAAAAATATCTTTACATTTGACCTCGTCACCATCTTCATGAACATCCCGATCATTTCGCATCTTTCACATCGGTCTTCACTCTCTCGATAACGTCTATCCCAAATCATCACTCTTTGAATCTCTTTAGCAACCAATACGCTTAGATGCATTACTGTTTTGGGCATATGATACAAAGTTCCCACCTTTGTTAATCAATCCCGAACGATCAGATTCTTCAATCCAATAACAAGACCCGTATATTCCTTAATCAATTCAACCCATTCAAGAATTATCACCTTCAACATAAGCAATCTATTGGGTCGGATTTTTGATAAGGAAGATTGGAATCTTCTCAACCTCCTCAGAAAACGGCTAAGTATGGACTTCGAGCAAGCCTAGACGATCGAGCATGGTTTTTACTATTTCGAGCAAGGTCTTCAGAACCTTAAATGGTTAATTCTTCTAAGTGTTGAGGCTTCGAGTAAGCTACACTTCAACAAGCAAGAGTGTTCTTCTATCGAGCATGGATTGCCAATCGAGCAAACAGCTTGATCATACAAGTTTTAACCAAGTGTTACGAGCACAGGATGATCGAGCACATGGGGACAAGCATGGATGCAATAAGAAGATGTCACGTGATCAAAGAAGGACTTCGAGCACAGTTCAGTTCCCCGAGCAAGATTTACATTCGAGCATGCTAAAGATTGTTAAATAAGTCTTAAGGACAAGACTAAAGACATCAAGAAGAATGAGCTTACTCGATGGACTAGTTCGAGCAAAGCATGGATTAGTCAAAAGGAATGAAGCTTGCTGGAGGAGAATATCTTCACTGAAAAGATTCTAAGTAAAGTATGCTCGAGAACAATAATCGAGCATACCTAGAGTAGTGAGTCTGCTCGAGCAAGATTGTTATCTTGCTCGAGGACTCATGTGACATTTGAGCCAAAACAAGGTACACCTCAGTACGTATTTACCGATTAAGCAAATAAACGCCTGTTGCGTAACAAACGAAAGATTAACCGAACGGGTCGGGTTATGACCCAGATATCTCGGGGGGCCATTTATAAGTGATATACGATCTATACAAGCTAAAATATTAGAAATATGGCCTTAGTTTGATAGCAAACAAGTTAAACGAAAATATGCTCGTTTAACCACCCGCTATAGATTTAAACGCGAAAGATAGTTACAAACCAAGCATTGTATCATCCGTTAAGCCGAAAAAGACTTACCAAACACTTATTTGAAATGTTTTAAGTGATCCGTGAAAATATTTTTGATTTTTACAAACATATAGTATGTTTTTATAATTTTATACAAAACTAGCCGAAAAACACTTGTTTTCGCGTTGTTTAACGCACCCGATAAGTTTTTCGCGCCAAAAACCGAACCCGAACTAAATTTGGACCGAGCTTTTCATATTTGGGCTTGAGAAATCAGAAACTTGGGCCAAAAGGGGCCCAAAGTGGGCCCATGATGGTCCGATCGCAGCCGCCACCCCCCTTGTTTTTATTTCACATTTAAACTAAGTTCAAGCCATTTTTAACATCATTTCTTGGAAAACTCTGGACACCACTTCTATTTCAGCCAGAAAACTTCTAAAACCCTAAGGTAAGAGCTTAAATAAGTAGCTTTTTACTTGTTTGAACTTGTTTAATACCATAAAAACATGTCTTGGTTACTAAAAATCATTCCTAACCGTGTAAAAATCCTAAAAATGGTACATAAATATGTTTTGATCATACACATGGTAAGGAACCTGTTTTGATAATTTTTTTGGCCATAAACACGGATTAAAGGGTTGAAACGACGTTTTTACGGTTCAAAAGTTCGTTTTTGTGCACTAGCCGAAACCCTAACTTAAGGGCTGTTAAGTTGATGAAATATTTCTTGGTTTGTGATATAAGACTTGTAACTAGCTTACTTAGAAGCACAAGAACCTGAAAACTTGATTAAAAGGTCGGAAACGAGCCAACCCCGCTAAGGTAATGCCGAAACACTCGCTTACGGGTTATTTAGGTTAAGGTTGTGATGTGCAAATTGTTAGGACTTGAAATTTTACAGTGACATCAGGGATCATGTCAGTGAGTCCCTGTTCAAATTTGGTAATTTTTTGACCGTCCGAGAATATTTTTCGAATTTATTACCAAATTGGGACGTTTATTTGGGAAAAATAGCTAAAATACTTCAAAAATTATGAAATTTTTCTGGAAACTCAGATTTGATATATTTTGATCACATATGAATTTTGGGATCATTTTGAGAAGTTTAAGGGTGTTTTGTTTATTTTCGTTCGTCTGAATTTTTACAGCCGAATTTGGGCCAAAAAGAATATCGCACGAGCTTTTTACATTCTGGAATTGATACAGGTTGTTTTGGGACATGATTTGAGTATTCAGGAATTTTTGTGGATTTTTTGGAAATTGTTTGGGGTAAACGGACGATTTTCAGGCGAAATATAGCTGATAAAATGAATTTTTATAAATTAATAAATCAGTAAATAAATTCCAGAAATATTTTTATAAAAATCTACATATTTTAATTGATAAGTGGTTAAATTTTCATAATTTAATGATTAACGGTTAATTAATTATGCTAATCTAAATATTAAACAAATTCAGTTTTTATAAATACCGGCAAGTTCGCGACTAGTGAACCTGCGGGAATATCAAAACACCAAGAGTGATCAAAAATCATATTTTTGGACTAATTAAGTAAAAACGAACTTTTCTATGAGAAACCTGGACAATCCGGGTGGATTGTGCGCGTTTTTCTCAAATCAAACTGAATAAACGGAAACGGGCCCCGTGGCTAATCCGGGACCCCAGTATGTGATCTTTCTTTCTAACTTAATCATTTTGTTAACCAATACATTTACCCAAGCTTATTTTCCCATAACTGTTTTCTGAACGCGTAAACGAGCAACTTGGCCCAGCTGGGAAAACGGGAGTCTGAGCCAAGTTCGATTTTAAGTATTAGACATTGAAGAACATCACAACTTAAGCCTATTGCCACTTTCTGGGCGTTCCAGCTACACCCAGATTAGTTATACAGCTCAGTTTAGTATTGAGATTATAATAATATTTAAATATTAATATTATTATAATATTGATTATAGGAACTACTGATAGCGGACCGAACAAAACACGAGCTGATACAGTACTGATTATCGACTAAACCGTGAGTTTCATGACCCCACTTTTAAACTGTTTTACGAACTTTTGGGGTGAAAAGCATGTTTGCTTATATCTATATACTTATCTGAAACTTGTGATGATGTGAATTATCTAAGTGCTAACACATGAAAGTCCCCACAATCACAATGATTAACTTCGAGCCGGTAGCTTGTGAATAGTACTATTGGTTTGACAAACCCAAACGGAATCGGCCTGGTTGCCGTGTCACATAGCGCCGTTTGCACATGACCATATTTATACAAACAGGCTATGTAGTGTTAGACATGGCTACCGGGGCATGTTGTGGGCGGAAGGGGAGCCACAGTGGTTGATTGAGGGAAATGGAGGCACGCAGCACGAACAGTCCAGGCTTCACTGTAGCTTAGCATAATTACATCACATACATCATTTACAAACTTACATACTTATTTCATGATTACAAGTGTTGACTTGTGAATACCCATTACTGTTTTCTTGAAACTCGTGAAACTCACCAACTCTAGTAGTTGACCCGTTTTAAACTGCTTTTCAGGTGTACCGAAATCGGAATGATTGGGTGATCTGTCACTTGCCTGAAGTGTGTGCTTGATGCTATGTGAATAGAAGCAAAGACGTTAGTAGTAAGAACGTTTAGTTAACGAACTAGTTTTGTTTGTACCACCTAGATTGTAAAACAATGATAGAACGAAGAAATGTAATATATTGTAAATTAGTTTGTAATGTTTCTTTATAAACAATGTGTTGATATCAGAGGTGTCTGTTACATTCCCGTTTCACGCTTCCGTATTGTGCTAGTCGGGGTGTGACAGAAGTTAGTATCAGAGCCATTGGTTATAAAGGATTAGGTTAGCCCTTAGGGTACCTAAAATATAACCGTAGGCTCGATTAACTCTGGGAAAATAATTAAATAATAAATTAATATTATATACTGATGGATGTCGGGATGAACTTGTAGAGCAAGTGAGTTATTATGGTCCGGAACATAATAACAGACTTGCTTGTACGAGGGAATTCTGGGAGAAGTCGCGGAACGTGTGGTTAGGTAAAAGTGGCAACATATGTGTATAAAAGGTAATGGGAAAGTATATATATATATGTAACACTCATACGTGCTTATGTGAAACAAGGTGTATGAATACGTGTACGTACGATACTGTTGATGACGGTAAATTTTACTATGAATATTATATTCATTTATATTCAGTATTGATTTAAATAATAATAATAATTAAAATTTTAATAAAACTAATATTATATTATAATATAATTAATATTAAATTTGGTTTAGTTAATTAATCTTCTCGACAATAGTTAGCGATAGCAATAGTTATCATTCTTATAACTAACCTTTGTGCAGAGTCATGTCAAGGAATAACGACTACGTACCGGAAGAAGAACCGGTAATATCTGTAGAGGAGGATCCCGAGGAAGAATCAGAGGAGGATCCAGAAGAGGAGGATCCAGAAGAGGAGGACCCAAAAGAGGAACCAGAGGAAGAAGAGGAAGAGGTGGAAGAAGAAATTATTTGTAGAGAGCTACCCAGGAATGTGCCTGATCTATCTGGTTACAGATGCGATAGTTATCCACTTAGGTCACCACGCAAGGATCAAGACGAAGTTAACAGTCAGTATCGTTCACCTGCTAGAGTAGCCAGATCACCCACTCCAACCATTCACCTGTCGCCGACGACTTCAGCTACTGCGCGAGTCCGGCAGACTGCTCGTATTAGGGTAACCCCGATTGACCCTACCTCGATTCCATTCAGATCTACCCATGACCGGGGAGGACTTTCACGCCCTAGGGTAGATACTTCATCTTCTCGTTCATTGAGCATACCTACCCCTCGTCCTGACCTCCCAAACGCAGGAAACAACTCTTGGATGGCTGTCCTGACTGACCGTGTGATAGACCACTTGATAGCCATAGCTAACATTAACCAGGAGAGGAGGGACATGAACCAGTAGTTATCGGCGTTACATCAGATAGTACTGAACTTGCAGCAGTCAGATGCCTACCACCACTGTTGTTTGGATAGGGTGACGGTTCGACTGTGGAACTGTTACTGGGTGATTACGGTGCTGTTATTTTTATGTTTGTGGTTAGCCTATCGTCTGTATGGATAGATGCGGAATATTACAATTATGTGTACATAATCTTTTGATACCCCATGTATGTATATAGTAGTATGTTATGTTAATATGGGGCACAACTTTGTACATTATTACAAGCACTGACCCTTATAGGGTTAAGTCTAACAGTCACTTAGTGACAGATTTTGATATATACATGCAAGCACTGGCCTTTATCAGGCTAAGTCTATGTACCTTTTATTATCAATGTACAGAACAATTTGTGAAATATCAGTATGTTATCTGGTTTACCTGTACAACATTTATTATGATTATTATTACACAGTGCCGTAGACTGGAATTAGTATTAATTGGCTTATATTTGTTTATCATTATAGAATGGCCCCAAAGAAAGCAAACCCTATGACTGAGATAGAAATAGCCGAGATGATTGCTCGGCAAATGCAGACAGTAATCCCGCTTATTGTAACACAAGTAAACTGCCGGTGTAAACGCAAATATGCAAACAAACCAACAACAAAACAATAATGCTCCCCCAACCAACAATGAAACAGTTGCAAATAACAATCCCCCACCTAATGCAAATACCCCTACCAATGCAAATAATCCCCCACCGAACCCAAACAATAACGATAACAACCCTAATCCCCCTCGAAGGGAATATTCGATCAAAAACTTTATGGCTTGTAAACCGATTGATTTCAAGGGCACCGAAGGGCCAAACGGGCTGATTAAATGGATCGAAAAGACTGAATCTGTCCTCAATATCAGCAATTGTCCACCCGAAAACATTGTCAAGTATGTTGCTTCTACTTTCACTGATCACGTATTAATGTGGTGGAACACTACGGTACAGATAAAAGGTCAAGATACGGTGAATCGCATGACATGGGCTGAACTCAAAACACTGATGCTGGAACATTTCTGCCCAAGGAACGAAATTCAAAGATTAGAACATGAACTCTTGAGTTTGGAGATGAAAGGAGCGGATCATTTGGGATACACGAACCGCTTCAATGAATTGGCCCGCTTAGTACTATGGTTAGTAACTCCTGAAAATAAACGAGTTGAACGTTATATTTGGGGTTTAGCCCTGGGAGTGAGGAGTTTGGTGAACTCTGTGGGTCACACTTCGTTCAAGAATGCCGTGACTCAGGCCGGCATCGTAACTTTCGACTTGGTAAGAAGCGGAGTGTTGAGAATGGTCGGGGAATCATCAGGTATGAAACGAAGTGACTATGGGACGGGAGCACAAGGAGGACAATCAAGCAAACGTGCACGTCCGACGATCAGAAATTATGCTATAACTGGTTCCGATACGAAGCCAGACAGGTACAAGGGACCCTTGCCAAAGTGTGACAAATGTAATTACCATCATGTGGGAGAGTGCAGATTGCCGTTATGCCAGAAATGTGGTCGAACTGGGCATTATGCCCCTAATTGCAGAGCAGGTGCAGAAATTGTGAGCCGACCAGCCCAGACAACCCAACCCCGTCGTCCCCAACTACCGAGACCGCAACCAATTCGTCATCAACCAGCTCAGCAAAACTCAACTGTAGTGAATCGACGTGCTTGTTTTGAATGTGGGAGCACGGAACACTTTAGAAGGGACTGCCCCAAGCTGAATTGAGGAGCAGTCACCGATCGAAACCAAGCATCGACTTCAGGTGCGTCTCGGGGACGCGCGTTTGTTATCGGGTCAGGGGAAGCACGACAAGACCCGAACGTAGTAACAGGTACATTTACTGTTTCTGATCAATATGCTTTTGTGTTATTTGATACTGGTGCCGATAGAAGCTTTGTTTCCACTAGTTTTGTATCCTTGGGTAACATGCCAGTTAGTGAACTAACAAATCCCTATACTATAAAGCTCGCTAACGGTAACTCTATAACTGTCAACCAAATAGTCCAAAACTGTTCCATTATTCTTAATGACCACCCATTCCTTATTGACCTACTCCCAGTAGAGTTAGGAAGTTTCGATGTTATTGTCGGCATGGACTGGTTAACCAAGTATAAGGCGGAGATTGTGTGTAACGACAAGACAGTTAAAATTCCCTTTTCGAATGGTGAGGTGATTGTAGTACAAGGAGAGAAGTCTGGTTCGATGTTACCTCTCGTGTCTCATCTCAAAGTGTTGAAATGTTTACGCCAAGGTTGTATGGCATTCTTGGCAAACGTGACTATAAAGAACCCCGATGAGAAACGCATAGAAGAAATTCTTGTTGTACGTGAATACCCCGATGTCTTTCCTGACGATTTACCCGGATTACCACCGAACCGACAGGTTGAATTCCGCATAGACTTAATTCCAGGATCAGCCCCTATTGCTAAGGCACCTTATCGACTGGCACCCTCTGAAATGCGAGAATTATCCAACCAATTGCAGGAATTGTTAGATAAGGGTTTCATTCGTCCTAGTTATTCTCCTTGGGGAGCACCAGTATTATTTGTAAAGAAGAAAGATGCAAGTTTTAGAATGTGCATCGATTACCGGGAATTAAACAAAGTTACCATCAAGAACCGATACCCTCTTCCACGAATAGATGACTTGTTTGACCAACTCCAAGGGGCAAACTATTTCTCGAAAATTGACCTTCGATCCAGTTACCATCAAGTTAAAATCCAAGAGGAAGACGTGTCTAAAACGGCGTTCCGAACTCGTTATGGCCACTACGAATTCTTAGTTATGCCGTTCGGACTGACTAATGCTCCCGCAGTTTTCATGGACCTTATGAATCGAGTTTGTAAACCGTACCTCGACAAATTCGTTATCGTGTTTATAGATGACATTTTGATATATTCGAAAACCAAGGAGGAACACGAGCAACATTTACGAACTATCTTGGAGCTGTTGAAGCAGGAAAGGTTGTATGCCAAGCTGTCAAAATGTGAATTTTGGCTACAAGAAGTACAATTTCTAGGACATGTTGTTAATCGACACGGTATCCATGTAGACCCGAGTAAGATTGAAGCCATCAAAAATTGGCAAGCCCCAAAGTCACCGAAAGAAATCCGCCAATTTTTGGGTTTAGCCGGGTATTATCGGCGTTTCATTGCTAACTTTTCCAGCATAGCCCAACCTTTAACTCTTTTGACTCAAAAAGATCGTGCTTACGTTTGGGGAGAAGAACAAGAAGCGGCTTTTCAATTGCTGAAACAGAAACTATGCCAAGCCCCGACACTGAGTCTTCCAGAGGATCTGGTTGTTTATTGTGACGCGTCCCGGAAAGGTTTAGGGTGCGTACTTATGCAAAGAAACAAAGTCATAGCATACGCTTCTCGACAATTAAAGGTGCATGAGAAGAATTATACCACCCATGATTTGGAATTAGGCGCGGTTATTTTTGCACTCAAGATCTGGAGGCACTATTTGTATGGCACCAAGTGTACAGTATACACCGACCACAAAAGCCTACAGCATATTTTCGACCAGAAAGAACTAAACATGAGGCAAAGGAGATGGGTAGAGCTGTTAAACGATTATGACTGTGAGATTCGATACAATCCGGGCAAGGCTAATATAGTAGCAGATGCTTTGAGCAGAAAAGACAGGATCAAACCACTACGGGTCCGAGCACTTGGAATGATCGTCCAAACCAGCCTCACCGAGCAAATTCGTATTGCTCAAAACGAAGCTCTGAAAGGAGATCACTTGGAAAATGAAGACTTACATGGAACCGAACAATACTTTGAAGAAAGAACTGACGAAATTCTATACTACAAAAATCGAGTTTGGATTCCGACTTTCAGCAATTTGCGTGACTTGATCATGGACGAAGCCCATAAGTCCAAATACTCCATTCATCCTGGAACGGATAAGATGTACAAGGACTTGAAGGAATATTATTGGTGGCCCGGTATGAAGAAGGATATAGCCACGTACGTCAGTAAATGTTTAACGTGTGCGAGAGTTAAGGCTGAATATCAAAAACCTTCGGGAATGTTGCACCAACCGGAAATACCACAATGGAAATGGGAACAAATTACCATGGATTTTGTAACACATCTCCCAAAAACCTCTAGAGGAAATGATGCAATATGGGTGATAGTTGACCGATTAACCAAGTCCGCACACTTCCTTCCAACCCGAACCACGTTCACAACCGAAAAACTTGCTCACATATACATCAATGAAATCGTATCCCGACACGGCGTACCTGTTTCAATTATTTCTGATCGCGATAGCCATTTCACCTCTCGTTTCTGGCATGCCGTACAAGAAGCTTTGGGAACCCGAATTGACCTAAGTACCGCCTACCATCCCCAAACCGACGGTCAATCTGAACGAACCATTCAAACTTTAGAAGATTTGCTTCGCGCTTGTGTACTAGACTTTGGTGGAAATTGGGATCAACATCTTCCACTAGTTGAATTCTCATACAATAACAGCTATCACAGTAGCATTCAAGCGGCACCGTATGAAGCGCTGTACGGACGAAAATGTAGATCACCCTTGTGTTGGACTGAGGTTGGAGATACCCAAATTACACGATCTGACTTGATTCAAGAAACCACCGACAAAATCCGTAAAATCACAAGCAAATTGAAAATCGCCCGAGATCGACAGAATAGCTACGCTGATGTTCGTAGAAGCCGTTATCCTTTGAAATAGGCGACAAAGTTTTTCTCAAAGTATCCCCGTGGAAAGGCGTCATTCGATTCAAAAAAACCGGTAAACTAGCTCCGCGATACATTGGGCCATATGAAGTCATTTCTAAAATAGGTCCGGTAGCTTACCGACTGAAACTTCCTGTGGAGTTGAGTTCTATTCACGATGTCTTTCACGTTTCGAACCTGAAACAGTGTCTTACTGACGAAACCGAAATCGTGCCATTAAAAGACTTAAACATAAATGAAAAACTGAATTTCGTTGAAGAACCGGTGGAAATATTAGAGGGAAAAATAAAACAATTAAGACACAACAAAATCTCTCTAGTAAAAGTTCGGTGGAATTCACAAAGGGGACCCGAATTCACGTGGGAGCGGAAATCTGAATTCAAAAAGAAATACCCGCACCTGTTTCCAAACAAAGACAAAGTTGAATAATAGAATTTCGGGGACGAAATTTTCTAACGGGGGGAGAATGTGACATTTGAGCCAAAACAAGGTACACCTTAGTACGTATTTACCGATTAAGCAAATAAACGCCTGTTGCGTAACAAACGAACGATTAACCGAACGGGTCGGGTTATGACCCAGATATCTCGGGGGGCCATTTATAAGTGATATACGATCTATACAAGCTAAAATATTAGAAATATGGCCTTAGTTTGATAGCAAACAAGTTAAACGAAAACATGCTCGTTTAACCACCCGCTATAGATTTAAACGCGAAAGATAGTTACAAACCAAGCATTGTATCATCCGTTAAGCCAAAAAAGACTTACCAAACACTTATTTGAAATGTTTTAAGTGATCCGTGAAAATATTTTTGATTTTTACAAACATATAGTATGTTTTTATAATTTTATACAAAACTAGCCGAAAAACACTTGTTTTCGCGTTGTTTAACGCACCCGATAAGTTTTTCCGCGCCAAAAACCGAACCCGAACTAAATTTGGACCGAGCTTTTCGTATTGGGCTTGAGAAATCAGAAACTTGGGCCAAAATGGGCCCAAAGTGGGCCCATGATGGTCCGATCGCAGCTGCCAACCCCCCCCCCTTGTTTTTATTTCACATTTAAACTAGGTTCAAGCCATTTTTAACATCATTTCTTGGAAAACTCTGGACACCACTTCTGTTTCAGCCAGAAAACTTCCAAAACCCTAAGGTAAGAGCTTAAATAAGTAGCTTTTTTTACTTGTTTGAACTTGTTTAATACCATAAAAACATGTCTTGGTTACTAAAAATCATTCATAACCGTGTAAAAATCCTAAAAATGGTCCATAAACATGTTTTGATCATACACATGGTAAGGAACCTGTTTTGATAATTTTTTTGGCCATAAACACGGATTAAAGGGTTGAAACGACGTTTTTACGGTTCAAAAGTTCGTTTTTGTGCACTAGCCGAAACCCTAACTTAAGGGCTGTTATGTTGAAGAAATATTGCTTGGTTTGTGATATAGGACTTGTAACTAGCTTGCTTAAATATTGCTTGGTT